>NC_083314.1:104372874-104690893 GCF_963455315.2 Globicephala melas
AACCTGGCACCCTGTCTGACTGCACTGCACAGGGAGAAGCAGAATACCCCTGGTTTGATCTGCCCACAGCCCTCCCTAGTGGACAGGAATAGGAGCTTACATAACTTGCACCCATCAGAGACAGTTACACCTGATGCCTCTTATGAGCTTTCTACAACCATCACAAAGAGGCCACAGTGTATGTAAGTCCCCTGAAATTCTCAGCACAAATTAGTCCAGCTAAAAGAATCCAACTATTCAAACTCTTCAATCTTATGACCTTCATAGATGACCCTAGGGTTAGCAGCCTGAGCCTGCCTGGGCTATCTCGTACCAGAAGTGCAATCCTACCCAATGTTAACCTGATTCCAGTGGCAACAAGGAGCAGCTTATTTGAGGGGAAGGCCAGGAAGGAACTGATGGTGTTCAGAATGTTCTTACATCCTCCAACCCAAGCTGACAGTGACCATGACAGTGGTAGCCAGCAGCCCACTGTATATTTACTGAGGTCTATTAAAGAAGTCCTTACCTTACCCTTAATTCCCAGATGTGAACATCAAACGTCCCAATTTCAATCACTGAATTGTTCTATTCTCCAATGAACCTTTCAGCAACAAAATGTCCTAAGTTGTTACACTGAATTCTTTTATAATTCAATTACTTATTGATGCCAAAACACTGAATTAAATTAATTAGGAGGCATGGCTTGAAAGTCATGCTCAATTTAACAGCAGATAAAGGGTCCACAGTGCTCTTCATATTAAGAAATTGCTCTTTCTTTCTATGCTTACTTTTTTGGGTTTTCTCTGACCTGTCAGCAGTGTCGTATGCTCAACCATACTCATGACCCAGACCACCACCATTCCATCCTCTTTCAGGTGTAATGGGAAATCATAGGTTCATTTTCCCAGGATATTCCTAGTTGAGCCATAATAAAGGAATTTAAGAAAACTGATGATCTCTTCAAACAGCCTGCCTCAAGCAGAAGTAATTATCAATAAAGAGAGCCAGAGACAGCAAAGTAAGATGATGAAGAATAACAAATGCTATCCAATCAGAAGAGAGGTGACGAGAAAATACTAAAAGTGAGTAAATCCTTTCATATGGATTTTAAACAATTGTTTCAGAAAGCTACAAGACAGGCTAGGCACTGAAAAGAAAGCGGCTTCATTACATGAATTGGTTCACAGTGCCCAGAACATAACAGTGCTCAATGAACGTATAGACACGGGTGATCAAGAAAGAATAAATGAAAAGGAGCCAACTCCTGCTCTGTAGGTGAATAACACACCACGTAGATACCAGGAATGGATCCTAACCCTTGATGGCTTTCTCACAACATTCAGAACATTTTAGACTACCTTCTTAAAGGTCAACCAATTTATGGTCAGAAGGACAATTTTAATAGTAGCTGAAACATAACAGAAGTTTAAATCTTATGCCAAAAAATTCACAGAATGTATTTGAAAGCTATGCCAAAAAATTCACAGAATGTATTTGAAAGCTAAGTAAAAACTGAAAATTATGTGCATCACTGCACTTTTTCATAAACTGAAGTTTTGGTTTTTACTTAATAGACGCCATAGACAGGCAGAGAAGAAGTTTTCACTATCATGAAAATATAGCCAAAAGAACCGTTCTAGACTGTAAGCTCCTAGAGGCCCTGAGCAGTCAGTGTCTTTGAAACCCTGTTGAATGATTAATGCGCCCCCAAGAGCCTGTAGTTGGCAACCACCTTTCAGCCGACTAGAAAAAGCAGGAGAAAAGCAATCAAACTGAGAGTCCTGACTGAGCACTGGTCGAATTCAAAAATTCATTTAACAAACATTTACTGCATACCTACCACGTGCCTGGCACTGTCGTAGGTTCCTGGAGTTTTGTGATTACAAAACGGACAGGGTCCCTGCCCTCTTGCAACTTGAAACAACCAAATACCCATATAGTTAAACTGTGGTGGGTGCCCTGAAGGACATAATGCGTGGTGCTTACAAAGCACGTAGTTCAATTTGGGGAAGCTGGATTTAAACTAGGGGTGTCAGGAGAAACCTCTTTTCACGGTCAGATCTGACGGGTAAGTACAGGACGGCCAGGGAAAGCGTGGGGGGGGGGGGGGACGCTTTCCAGGAGGGCGCGGCTGGCTCGTAGCGCTCAGCGAGTTGAGGAGACAGGCGAGTCAGAGGGTGCAACGGCAGAGTGGGGACGGGGGGTAACGGCGGATGGAGGGGGAAGGGCGAGTGCGAGTGCGACGGGAGAGTGGAGGGTGGGACGGACGAGTGGGTGGAGCGGCGCGGGAAGCAGGAACCGGTCCACGGGCCGCAAGAGCCTGAGCATTATGCGGTCCGTTCACTGCAGAGGAGCGAGCAGGGGCGCGATACTATTCACGTTTTGGGGGTCGCCGCACTCTCCCGCTAGCTTCCACACACGCCCAGTCCCGGGGCGTGTCGTTCCCTCATTCAACTACCCCGGCCCCCAAGTGTGGGCCCGGGGCGGGGAGCCCAGCCTTGGTGGTGGGGAGCAGAGGGCGCCCAGTCCGTCTGGCGCGGGGGTAGTCACCTGAGCGACTCAGCACTTCCCACTCGCCGGGCCCGCAGAAAATCGCACCCAGGGCCGAGAGCTCCTCCCGCACCGGCTCCGCCATGGCCGCGCCGCTCGGCTGGCTCAATACCTCCCCTTCCGCCTTCCGCCGCCGCCGCCGCCGCCGCCCCCGCCGGCCCCGAGCAGCGCTGCAGGGCTGCCACCGGGGGGCGCCCCGCGTCTCCGCAGCGCGCGGCGGGCGGGAGGCCCCGAGAAGCCCCGCCCACAAGCTCCCGCTCACTTACTCCAGACGCGAGGCTCCGCGCCCTCTCGGGGGGTTTCTGTCCGAGGGCGAAGGCCCCGTGGTGTCTGCCAGAGGTCACCGTGCAGCTCACCCGCTGCTTTCCTGACGGAGGGAGGCCTCGCAGCAAAGCCCGAAATTCTCTAACTTTAGCTCGGGCTTTGAACACTAGCCCTTCCCGCCCAGACTTGGCCTTGAAAGGAACTTGGAGGTTAAGAGGAGAAAACAAGCAGCGAAGTGACCAGAAGAGGTTAGCCTCTGTCTGGCTCAGAACTAAACTAGGTGTTGGGGGTACTGCAGTTAACAGAACAGACGAGATTCTCCGCCCTCTTGGAGGCACTAGCGACCCAGGCGGTCTGGGACACCCAGAAAACGTCCGGGGTAGGAGCAACCTCCAGATGCTGAGAGGCAACTGAAGCTCGGACTCTGGACCAGAACCGGGTTTCTGGGACGTCCTTCTCCTAACAACGATTGCAGAAGGGGAGGGTTGGACCTACCACCTCTGGCATTCTAAGGATGTGACTGGGGTGACCCAGAACCTTTGGAGGAGCTATGCACCCGGGTGCTGGGAGCAACGACGTAATTTCCCATTTGTCTCCCGCCTTCACAGGGGACAGACCTGCTGAAATCGGCCAGGAGAACTCCTGGGCCTTTAGGGGTACAAAAAGTATGAAAATGTAGCAAACGCTAGCTTTTCAGTATTACTTATTTTGTGATATTTGATGCATACAAAGCAATGTGATTCTTGAAGATCAATAATGAAATGCTCATCCTTGAACTCAGCACTTAAATTTAAGATTGTTTGCAGTTCCAATAGGGTAACAGAATTATCAATCCATTCTGTTTCAACTTTGATTTCGTGAACAAGGTTACAGTGATTGTGTGTGATAGTTCTGTCAGTCAGCATCTTTGGCTTGTCCTTTTGTTTGTCAGGTAACAATTTAAAATTTTGCAGCCTCAGATAGTAGCTGGTCTAGCTCATGGAGGTCCTACAATTTTTTGTTTGTATCAGAGATAACATTTTCTGAGATAAATAAGGGATGTAGATGGCTACACAGTGACTCCTGACATTGACCTACAGAAGTCAGGAAAATGGGGCTGATTTGAAGACTGGATTCATGTTACCATCATCAGCATCATTCCCACTGTTACTAAAAAGAGGTTTTAAAAAGGAAAAGATACTGGCTTCCGAGAACAGAAAGGAAATCCAACAAGATAAACTGCAGGAGAAATGCTTCTCAGAGGATGCCATGGGATTTCAGTGACCCCAAGCAATTAAGAGCACTGCTGTGTACATAACTGGAAAGACAAAGGTTTATTTAAACGCATAATTGTCTCTGATGTGGCCAATTTTTGTTTAATAATAATAATAACTCCTTTGAGTTATTTCCAAAATAGCAGTTCAGTAGGTTCATAATTAGCTGCTAAAGAGTTTGGTGAACAAAAGAATAAATTTTTAATTTAAAATATCATTAAATTCTTTTTGATTTTAGCTTGAAGTCCAATGTTAGTATTAAAAGTGGTAGGAAAGGGCTTCCCTGGTGGCGCAGTGGTTGAGAGTCCGCCTGCCGATGCAGGGGACAAGGGTTCATGCCCCGGTCTGGGAAGATCCCACATGCCGCGGAGCGGCTGGGCCCGTGAGCCATGGCCGCTGAGCCTGTGCGTCCGGAGCCTGTGCTCCGCAACGGGAGAGGCCGCAACAGTGAGAGGCCCGCGTACTGCAAAAAAAAAAAAAAGTGGTAGGAAAATATTAATTTAGTTGTTGATTGACCAAATTTTAAAGATTGACCAAAAATCAAGTAGTTCATTTCTTATTTTTAATTTCCCAAATTCAGTATAAGTGGTATGAGTGAAATAATGTGAACAGTAAGACTACAGCCGTCAGAAATATTTGGAGGCAGTCCCTAAAGCCTGCTGTCACCAAGGTGATGTAAGAGTACCTCAATCTATTTAAAATTTTCTTGTCAGTAGGTTTCTTCTTTGCTCTTCCTTTCTTCATTGATTTCTTAACCTGCTTCTCATACTCCATTTAGTATGTTTAAATAAAAAAGAAGTCGATATGAATGTCTTTTAAATTGATACTATCCTAAGGCCCTGAAGTCCCATGAATAAGTTACTACTCTCTGACATTTGGAAGTAATCAACACAGAGAAAGCATAATGTCAGCTTGATATTTCTCACACTATGAAAATATCAGCTACATGTCAAATATCTAAAGCCTACCTTAAAGCAATAAGTTTTCTTGTATTCATAAGCTACTGAAAATTCTAAATATCTAAATGTGCTATGATGTCTAGACATGTGGATGAATGTCTGGTTAGAACATTTCTCTTTCTCTCTCCACTCACCTGCCCCCAGTAGTGTATGGTTTCCTAGAACAATATTATTTATACATGCAACTTTTCTAAATAGTTGCTTTCCCAAGACCATACAAAGGAGTAGCTTTAAATCTCTCACCTGCAGTTAAAACCACTTGCCCAAGAGAGTTATTTTAACTTTTCTAGGAAAACGTTTCTACTCACTTTATCATGTGTAGTATGTAGACTTAAATATTCAACTCTGTCTGCAATTTTAAGTCAAACCTTGTAGAATTGGGCATAGACATGAGAACACACAATTTTAAGAGTATTAAGAGAGGTTAAGTGTTAGTATCATGTCAAAAAAGCTGAGAATCCTAATTCTGAAGTGAGTGGGGGTGTGATAAGAAAAGTGATCATATTAAGACCATGAGGCAAGTAAAAATGCCTTCAAGAACCACTAAGAGGGCTTCCCTGGTGGCACAGTGGTTAAGAATCCCAGTGGTTAAGAATCCCAGTGCAGGGGACACGGGTTCGAGCCCTGGTCCAGGAAGATCCCACATGCTGCAGAGCAACTAAGCCCGTGCACCACAACTACTGAAGCCCGAGTGCCTATAGCCCGTGGTCTGCAACAAAAGAAGCCACCGCCATGAAAGCCCACGCACCACAACGAAGAGTAGCCCCCCTGCTCGCCGCAGCTAGAGAAAGCCCACACGCAGCAACGAAGACCCAACGCAGCCAAAAATAAATAAATAAATAAATTGGAGGGGGGAACCACTACGAGTAGGGGACTTCCCTGGTGGTCCAGTGGTTGAGAATCTGCCTTCCAGTGCAGGGGACGTGGGTTCGATCCCTGGTTGAAGAGCTGAGATCCCACATGCTGTGGGGCAACTAAGCCCACGTGCCGCAAGTACTGAGCCTGCATGCTCTGGAGCCCATGCACCACAGCTAGAGAGAAGCCCCTGCGCCACAACAAAAAGCCCCGCCACGAAAAGATCCCGCATGCCACAGCTAAGACCCGACACAGCCAAAAATAAATAAATAAATAAGAACCACTAAGAGTAAAGAACAAGAAAGGCATTAAATGCCCATTTGCCAAATGAACCTGAACTCCAATAAGCTGTGTGCTACTGGTTTTGTCTAAAGGCTTTCTGTATTTACTCACTTCATAAGTGCTCTTGGGCGCTCGTTGACTGTTGGTCGGCTCGACAAGCTGTTTTAAGATACAGAGAGGAGGGGCTTCCCTGGTGGCGCAGTGGTTGAGAGTCCGCCTGCTGATGCAGGGGACACGGGTTCGTGCCCCGGTCCGGGAAGATCCCACATGCCGCGGAGCGGCTGGGCCCGTGGGCCATGGCCGCTGAGCCTGCGCGTGTGGAGCCTGTGCTCCGCAACGGTAGAGGCTGCAACAGAGAGAGGCCCGCGTAACGCAAAAAAAAAAAAAAAAGATACAGAGAGGAAAGCAGCAAGCCTTTGCTCTCTTCAGTCTTTGGTCTAGACAAGTAAACCCAACATGCAGCAATTGCAAGTTCTTTCATCCTGCTGAGGCTACAAGAATTTCCACATTCCCTGACTGGTGTGACGCTCACTATCATGGTAGAGGTGAAAGCGAAGGGATGCTGCGTGACATGTAACTCTGACAACTTCCCAGAGGAGAAATATGTCTGTAATGCTCAGGAGCATAGTAGGTTTCCAAAAGGACAAAAAAGTCAGTGGTGTTGATTGGTCCTAGTTATTTGTGTTCCGTTACCGTGTGCGAGTCACAAATTTATTTTTCACCCAGATAACAAAATAAAAGCAAGTCAAATGTGTAAGAATTTGATACTGACACTGTAATCATACCCTTTTGTGGAAAGATCTGCCTCCACCTTGTCCAAGTAATCTGTACTCCCTCCAAAAAATTGGTCACATTCTGCCTGGGAGAAACATGCTTGATTCTCACACATGAGTGATACCAAAACAGTTTCAGCTTGCTTTGTGGGAAAACATCCACATGGCCCAGGTTCACTGACATAAAAGTTCAATGCCTTATCAATGTTATAAAAACAAGTCTTCAGTATCATTAGGGATTTAGACTTTGTCTAATGCCCAATAGTTAATTTTGATTACTACTGTAAGTGTATCCTTTGTATTCATTGTATTTTGCCAGTGCATATTACTAGTTTAGCGAGTTTTTATTATCTGGCGGGATGGGGGGAGGGGGTCCGCAGGGCTGGGGACTATGTGAATTTTATAAAAAATCTTTTTCTCCAAACTCGTAAAGGGACTATAAATGAGTAAATGCTGCCATTTTGGCAAAATAGATTCTCAGTGGTTGACAATTAAAAGGGAGTATATCAAAAAATCAAAACTGTGACTGGGAAAATTAGACCTGGATCTCCTTAAAAAAAAAAAGAGTGGGGGCCCCATAAGCAGAAGATGTATTAGCTACAGAGAGAGGGAGGGGAAAAGGGAGAGAGAAAGGGAAAAAAGAAGGAAGGGGGAGGGGCAAAGAGGAGAACTAGGAAGATGAACGCTTTAGAAGGTGATGTGAAAAGGATGATTTTTATGAAGTGAAGGAAACCAGGATTTAGGAATTCGACTTTATTTCTAGAAGAAGATTGATTTATCAGCTTTTTACACATAGAGAGACCTGAAACTTTATTCAGTAATAATACAAGGCCTGAGGTTTGCTTCAAAATAACGTAGGAAGGGGCTCCCTGGTGGCGCAGTGGTTAAGAATCTCCCTGCTAATGCAGGGGACACGGGTTCGAGCCCTGGTCCAGGAAGATCCCACATGCCGCGGAGCAACTAAGCCCATGCACCACAAACACTGAGCCTGTGCTCTAGAGCCCGCGAGCCACAACTACTGAGCCCGCACGCCACAACTATGGAAGCCCACGTGCCTAGACCCTGTGCTCCGCAACAAGAGAAGCCACCACAATGAGAAGCCCACACACCACAACGAAGAGTAGCCCCCGCTCACTGCAACTAGAGAAAGCCTGCGCGCAGCAACAAAGACCCAATGCAGCCAAGAATAAATAAATAAAATAAAATAAAATAATAACATAGGAAGGGGGAAGAAGGTGGGGAATGGATGGAGCTGACTTGACCGTAGGTAAATAATTGGTGAGGCAGAGTTGTGGGTACAGGATTTGGCATTTTATTCTATTTTTGTATATTTTATACTCTCTATAATAAAAGTTAATTTTTAAAATGTGATTGGTAGATAATATATCAAGATACTTGAAATTTGCACAGTACTCAATTAAGGAAAAAAGGACAGAAGTAAAAGGGATAAATAGGAGCGAAGGGAAAAGAAGAAAAGAACTGGAGCTAAGTAGAGAGAACAGAGTTGGTGAAGGACATGAAGAGAGAAGATAACAGGTTCTAAAGTGATATGTTCAACAAATGCATGACTTCAGAATTTGTTCAGGTGAGAGAAGCACAGAACCTAAAACTTCGGTGTCTTTCACAAGATACAAGTGGTTTTCTCTTAGACCTTCAAATAGAGGGAGGCAGGCAGAGCTGCTGGGCCCCTCCGTGTGAGGCTCCAAACTCCTCTTGTTTTTTGGATTGACTTAATTTTAATGTTTTTTAATTTTTATTGGAGTATATTTGATTTACGATGTTGTGTTAGTTTGAGGTGTACAGCAAAGTGAATCAGTCACACATATACATATATCCACTCTTTCTTTAGATTCTTTTCCCATTTGGCCATTACAGAGTATTGAGTAGAGTTCCCTGTGCTATACAGTAGGTCCTGGTTAGTGATCTATTTTATATATAGTAGTGTGTATATGTCAGTCCCAATCTCCCAACTTATCCCTCCCCCTGCCCATCCCCTGGTAACCATAAGTTTGTTTTCTACATCTGTGACTCCTGTTTTGTAAATAAGTTCATTTGTCCAAACTCTTCTTCTGTGGCTCTGCTCCCCACAGCTGGGACCCCCTCGGTCATGCCATGGTCTGGGGTGGCCACTGGGGCCCCAACCACCAAGTCTACATGTGGTCAGGAGAATGGGGCTCAGGCACACCCCACTGGCTGAAATTTAGTCGCATGAGTGCTCCCAGCTAAAAGGGGGGCCAGGAAATGTCATTTTTATTCTTGGAGGCCATGTACCCAGCTAAAGGTGGAGGAAGAAATGAAGTATTCTCGTCATTATTTCTTTCTTATTATGGAGAGAGGGAAAACAGCACCAGGAGACAGCTGGCAGTCCCCGCATGAAGTCAAGTTTTGACCAAGAGGTTAAGTAGTCACATACCATAATTCTGTAGAGCTCACCCTTTCCGTGTCCCTCGACCCCCACCTTTACTCCTTGTCTCACTGTCCCATTCTATTTTTCCCACAACATTTACCATTACCTGAAATCTCGTTTATTTGCTGACAAGCATCTCATGGTTGCCCCAGAGAGAGCAGGATGGCCTCCCACCAGTACCACCAAATTGGTTCAGATGTCCAGAGTGACGAGGACACACAGGCCCCAAAAGGGTCTGAGAGGGTCTGTTACTCACAAGCTGAGATTTTCTGGGAAGAGCAGGGCCTGAATGAAGGCAGGGGCCATTGGCTCTGGGGTTCATCTGGTTAAGGGCGGGGCTGGGCTGGAGCTCTCCTCGGCACCACAGGGGTTTCTGTGGTCTGAAGGAGAGAGGGAGTGCCCAGACTTTCTTACCCACTTTCCCAGAGGCGAGACAGAGGGGAAAGGTGGGGTGGGGGGGTGCTTGAAAGCTGTGGGCAGTCTAACATCAAAAACAGAGTCAGGCATGTCTACTGTCTATCTCCACTAGCATTCTAACTCCCACGAAGCCAGGAGCCCTATCACCTCGGTATCCTCCACGTCTAAAACAGCACCTGGCAAATCAGGAATGCACTAAACATATATTTTAATACAAATAAACTCACTGCAAAGTTTATAAACTCTTCATAACAATTGCGTATTCAACTGGATCACGCAGTGCCTACCATATGCTAGTGACTTCGTGAGGACTCAGGCATTCAAGACTATTAAATAAGACATCACTGCCCTCCAGGAGCTCCAAATCGTCTAGGAGACATCAACCTTTCCTGGGGTGGGGTGATGAGTGTCCTACCAGGTGAACGGAAGGCCATCAGAGGAGGCCAAGGAAAAGCCTGGTTTGGCTATTGTGTTAGAGGTTCCCCATCACAGGGCCAGGGGAGGAGGAGGAAAACTACAGGGAAAGATGGCTGGAGAGAGATCTCCGCTTTCATTCTTAACAAGCCTTTATTGAGCGCCTTACTACGTGCTGAGTATTACACTGGGTCCTGGTGAAACTGTGGTTGCAGTGAAGTGAGGGAGACAGGTCTTAAAAGACCACATATTTGGCAATGGGCAGCCTGTTGAAATCATGGAGTAGATGAGATTGCCTGCCCACATCTCAAGAATTTCACAATGAAGGTGATGTTATTTCTCAGCAGTTGGAACAGAGAAACACTGGTTTGCCAGTTTCTAACACAATCTGCGTCAGAACGATAGTTGCTTTGTGGTAGTGTCTATGTATTTCCCCGTTGTTTTCATTTATTTGTTTTACTCTGTGTTTAGTGAGGAGAAAAATCAAGCCGAGAAAACAGAAAAAAGTTTCCTTTGTGGCACTATTAGCACTTGGAAGGGTCTCTGTCTCTCTCTCCTTTGGAATATAAAAGCTATCTGAGAATAAAACACTGGGCTAGAATACTTTGTCTATTGTTGTTTCAGATAAAATCCTGCTATATTTATGTGATTCTTAGTGCCCTTTGAAACATTAATTGGCCAGAAATTTCTTCATTGATAGCTTCATTACTTTTAAAAGGAACATTATACTTCTGGAATAGGCAGAACCAGGGTTCCTACTATTGGGATCATATTACCAAATACTTTGTCCTTAGCTCCAATTCTCCTTTTTCGTAAGATATTTTCCCACATCTTTGCCTGGTGAATTCTTATTCATTCTTCATGTCTGAATCCCACCCATCCTTCTGAGTCTGAGTTGAAGACCCCTCCTCTACTTCCCCTCCACCTATCATATTTACACACCTGTCAGGCTGCATTATAGTTGCTCATGCGTCTACAATCCTGGTAGGGTATGACTTTCATGAGAGGAGGGGATGTCTCTCTTCCATCTTTGAAAGTATCTCCGACTCTTAGCACAGTGACTGGCATACAAAAGGAACTCGATATTTGTAGAATAAATCGAAAATGAGTGAATGCATGGTCATAGTGTCAAAGTAAATAGACTGTGCTTTGTTTTTCTTGTTACCTCTACTCTGATTCCCACCAGTTTTTTTCACCCTTGAATATGTTGATACACATCAACATCAAGCAAGCAGATTACTACCGATGTCTTTACTTGAATCACATTCAGAGGAATGA
This sequence comes from Globicephala melas, assembly GCF_963455315.2. Taxonomy (NCBI): domain Eukaryota; kingdom Metazoa; phylum Chordata; class Mammalia; order Artiodactyla; family Delphinidae; genus Globicephala; species Globicephala melas. Next base: position 104,384,309 of record NC_083314.1, read on the forward strand.
AGAAAGCATGAATGGGCAAAGGAAAGAGTGGATTACTCCTAACGAAGCCCCACAGTTTCATACAGGGGAGTGAAAAGGGAGATGAAGTATATTGTCACATTTACAGTAACTTTTAACCTGTGAGTAACAGTAGTCCACAGTTATCATTTTGCTTGACTATATTATGAACAAAGAAAAAATGAATTTTAAAGTAATTATTACAGCTAATACACAATACTAAGTTGGGAAGTCACGTGGTAGGTAAATCTATATAGTGTCTATGTCCCAAACTGAAATGGGAGCCCACATGGTACATGATCCAGTCTGGCTAGAAATATATCACATTTCCACCTGAATATGTGACTGGGGTATATATTTTATTTATTATTCAGGTTAATACTCATCATTTTAAGCCTTAGTTTTTTTGTTTTTTTTTGTTTTTTGCGGTACACGGGCCTCTCACTGTTGTGGCCTCTCCCGTTGCGGAGCACAGGCTCTGGACGCGCAGGCTCAGCGGCCATGGCTCACGGGCCCAGCTGCTCCGTGGCATGTGGGATCTTCCTGGACCGGGGCACGAAGCCGTGTCCCCTGCATCAGCAGGCGGACCCTCAACCACTGCGCCACCAGGAAAGCCCAATACTCATTATTTTAAAAATAAAAATGTCACTTGACAACAGGGTATTATATATAACAATGCAGCTGTAGTAATTAATTCGAAGTTATGGGACTCAGATTTTCCACTGTGTAACTCATGATCATTTAAAAAGATTCTTTTCTTTTCTCTTTTCTTTTTCTGATACTTCAACATGTTGTTGACCCATGATTTAAGTTAAAAGATAGATTATGTTGAAGGGATGGGGGATTGATGGGAGAGAGGCCCAGGGAACTTTTTGTCACGATAGAAACATTCTATTTCTTGATTGGGGTGGTAGTTGCATGAGTTTATGCCATTTAACCATACTTTTAAGAACTGTGCATTTTATTTTATGTATAATATATCTCAATTTTTTAAAAAGAGTATTGGTGGGAACAGAAAGTATATAATATTTTTATAAGATTTCTTCATTTTTCTGAATTTGACCTGAGTATGCCCTCGACTTGAAAGCTGAAGGGAATTATTCTTGAAATAACTGAAATATTGAAACCTTGCTGCTGCTTGATTTTTATGTATAACAACAAATCTTGGCAAGAAAAAGCTGCAGGTTTCAAGTATCTTCAAATGGCACCAACTTGTCTCTCTGTGAGTAAGATGTTAATACAAATGAGGAAGACCATCCCTTCACTCAGGGCAAGTTGTTTTTCGCCTAAAAGCTCAGCCTACCATTGTCTGTTGATGTAAAAAAAAAAAAAAAAAAAAAGACCGATACAAGTACACCTCATTTTATACAAACTAAAGAGCAATTATTCAAATATTATTAATGCACTAGATGAGCTCACTATTACAAATAATTTTATGATGACTTTTCTGCTAGGTGAGGAATGTGTAATGACATAGACCATCTACCATTTGTACATCAATTCTTAGATGCACATAGTTTTTTACATTTTAACATCTCTGGAATTGAAAAGCTTTATACCATGGATGGTACCTTCTATTGGCCATTGGCCAGGCAGCAGAGAAGACTGATGTGGCTTGCACGTGCATTAATTTGGTTGTTTTCCTTGATGACTTGATTTCTGGTGAGATCATGAAAATAGCAGCATCAAAATTTGCAGAATGGCAGAATGGGTATCAGCAACTTGGAAAAAGTTCTAGAACTCTAGCATTAGTGGAGCATCTTTTTTTTTTAAGAAATACTGTCTCACTGATGCTTTCGTTGGAACAAAGGATGACAAAAACAGACACCAGTGAAAAAACAGACACCAGTGCCTCCGAGTTGATGTATGATTCACAGTCGACAGACACAGAATGTGAAGTTGTTTTAGGACTACTTTAGTTATTTTGGTTATATCTTCCTGTTTATGTGTGCACAAGAGTGATATTTGATAATGTACATCTACATAAGTCTAAAAAAGCTTTTTCAAGAAGTGTAAAATAGAAACTTCAAGTGATAAGAAAGTGAGCCACAGTACAATTGGCAGCATATTTTGTTTTGTTTTGCAGTGGTACATAAAATAATGACCCATCTTACAACTGATGGCGTCTTAGAATCTATTAAAGCTGATCTTTGCACTTTTTGCCTGCTTGCTTTTCAGCCAGGGGGATGATAGAAGAGCAGGCAAGAAAGACTTGTCATCAAATAATATCTTAAATTTATAATAATAACAATACTTTGTACTGAGTGGCTACTATGGGCAGCTGCTATGCGAAGTGCCTATGTATATCATTACATGTAATTCTCCCCAAAAAGCCTGAGAGAGAGTTGTTACTGAGCAGACCTTTATCCCTTCTGAGCCATTAAATAACATGTCCAAGTTAAGTCTGCAAAACCGAATCTGAACCTAGTTTTGAATGACCCCCAAAGTTCTTGATCTTTGTATAGTAGATTCTTCCCTTGCCTCTCCCCCCACCCCACCATCACCATAAGTTCAAAGTGAAAGCTTACAGAAGGTGGAGAGAGAGAGAGATGAGAATCCGGGCATCATTCAGTTTCTGTTCAGGTTGTTCTTGAAGACAGCTTCATCCTTGATCTGGTGATACAGTTCTTCCTTCAATTATGTGCACAAAATACAATATATGATGACTTTTTTCCCAAAGTGATGCCCTTAAAAAAGCACATTAAGGGAATTTCCTGGTGGTCCAATGGTTAGGACTCGGAGCTTTCACTGCCAGGACAAAAACATATTAATAAGTGATTTGCAATTGTTAAAAAATATTTGTGTATTCAATCTCAGACAATCAGTACAATTTTATAAATCAAAAATTAAACTCTTCAGTCAAAATTGTGACTTGGAAAAACAAAACATGAAATGTGATTGGAAAATTATATTATTAAATATTTCTTCCAAAAGCACTAAGCATTTTTTTCCAGCAAAAGTGGAAGTGATTCAATAAAGTAACTTCAAGTTATATATAATGTATTTGAGGAGATACTCCTCAATGTTATTCTTATTTGTGGTGTCATGTAATTCCCTGGAGCAGCTATTTCCTAACTCAGTTCAACTATGGTTTGGAATTTTTTATCGCTTTCTATGATACCTAACTTTCTTATACTCAAGAAATTATTCAGGGGCATAATTTCTCTCATTTGATCAGTACTTTGGGTAGCATTTTAATAAAAGAAATCAAGGAAAAAACAAACCTACCTTTACTAAATACTAAATCTACACAGCCTTAAATGTTCACAGCAACAGATGGGGGTCCACAGGACCACACACTGGGAAGGGCTGTACCAACCTGGCTTGCTGACTCAGCCATCGCAAGTACACATTCTGCAAGAGGAAAGATTGCCTTTCAAATTCCCCAACCCCAGATCTCCAAGCATCACAGCATCTTAATTATTCACATGTAGAGAGGCCCAGGTACTGTGCTAGTCCCAACAGTACATAAGTAAATGACTGTGAGGGCCAGGAGGAAGCAGGCTCTCCGTGCAGCTCACAAGCAGCTAGCAGCAGTGATCATCAAAATGTTAAACACTAATGCAGCTTGGGCTCTGACCAATCTAACAAACATTAGGCATAAAGATCTATACTGGCTGCAGCAGTGCACCCTGGCTGAGTGTCACCCCAGGAATAGTAGCTTGAGTGACTAGTGCAGCTTTATAGGTTACAAATATAGTTTGAAATACATTATGTCACTTAATCCTCAAAAATTATGTTATGTAGGCATTACTATCATTCTAACTTATAGGTTAGAAAATTGAGGCTTACGGAAGTTAAGTAATTTGCCATAGCTCACACAACTAGTAAGGGAAAGAGCCTAGATAAACTACCTACGGCTGCTTAACACAACCAGTTTGTTTTATTCTGTGGTTTCTCTTTCATTCTTAGGGCTAATTATAAGGACATGAAACTCACTAACGTTGACTTTTTTTAAGCTGTTCTATCTATTGAGAAATTAGAAAATAAAAAGTGACAAAAAATGTTGATTCGGTACTTCAGCTTCATGTTATTCAAGTCACTCAGTTACCAGCAGTTCTTATTAAATGACTTTTTTCTTGGCCTATGGAAATGTTAACGACTAGTACAAGAAATACGTGCATAAGACACTTTCAGTGATATTTTTGTGAGGCTCTTCTTCACTGCTCTCATCTTCTGCTACTGTCAGCATGTTAATCTGTATCGAAAAATATGAACCAAATAGCTAACTTCCTGGATGAAATTTATGCTACAGGTTTAATCTTAGAAAGCAAGGCATGAAGTCATTGAGTCTTTTATAGGAGGATTAAAAATTCACTTACCCTAGAAAGAAAAGGCTGTGGTTCAGAAGACTTCCACAAAAACTATGTAGATACTCCACCCTCACAGAGGCGAAGCCTGTCTCCTGATTCCTTGAGTGTAGGCTGTGCATAGTAATTTCCATCCAAAGAGGGCAGAATGGGGGAGGCTGGTGTGCAGGGAGTAACTTTACAGTGGAGAAACCTGACAAATAATATTTCATCCGGGTGATCAAGGTCAAAATCAAAAGTGATAAGTCGGGCTTCTCTGGTGGCCCAGTGGTTGAGAATCTGCCTGCCAATGCAGGGGACACGGGTTCGATCCCTGGTCTGGGAAGATCCCACATGCCGCGGAGCAACTAAGCCCATGCACCACAGCTACTGAGCCTGTGCTCGAGAGCCCATGAGACACTACTGAGCCTGCGTGCCACAACTACTGAAGCCCACACGCCTGGAGCCCATGTTCCACAACGAAAGAAGCCACCGCAGTGAGAAGCCTGCAAAGAAGAGTAGGCCCTGCTCGCTGCAACTAGAGGAAGCCCGCGCGCAGCAACAAAGACCCAACACAGCCAAAAATAAATAAATAAAATAAATAAATGTATTTTAAAAAAAGTGATAAGTCACATTAATGGTATGTACCTTTGACATGATGTGATTAACATGGCATTCTGCAAGATGGTTTTTCAGAGACTCGCAGATCTTCCCGGTCTGCCAGCTTTCCAAATAAAGTCCTACTCCTTGCCTCAACACCTTGTCTCCGATTCACTGGTCTATCGTGCGGCCAGCAGAGGGAGCTTGGACTCAGTAACAAATTCGGCTTAGCCAGCCAGGAGCCTTGCTGCTCCTGGCTAACTGGCCCCGGTCAGGGGAATACTGGGGCAAGGCCCTAGCAGCTGCCAGGACCATTTGTCCTGAGGATCTTCCCTCCAAAGTTCCCTGCAGCGGCACTGGCTACCCCAGAGCTTGGCAGTTGAAGCAAGGAACCGACAAACTTCAGTTTGTGGCTATGAGTCGATGGACTCGATTTGATTCTGGAGGGTAAGTCGAACCGGCGTGCATGCCGGGAACATATTCCCCCCATAATCTGGGCTTTTCCTTTACGGACCAAACCAATCTGGTTGGGGTACCCTGTTGGAGGGGGTAATTGTTGGACTCTACCTGATCCTGGGAACTGGTTCGCTGGGAACTAGTTCGTTGGTTTTGTAGGGTAAGTCTACCCGATCTGGGAACTAGTTCATTGGTTTTGTCTTGGTTTTGTGTGCATCGAGGCTAGAATTTGTGCCTTTTGTGTTGGAATTTGTCTGCGTCTTTTGTGTCTTGGTGTTATCAAACTTTTAAAGGTGGAAAATACTCCATCTATCCCTAAGGAGAGGCCTTTGGGGAATATATTACATAAATGGGCAAAACATAGCCGTGAGCCTATAACTAAGAAAGACATGATATACTATTGTAATAAGATGTGGACCCAATATATGTTAGGATCAGAAGAACGATGGCCCCTGAATGGCTCACTCAATTATTATACAATCTCGCAGTTAGAAATGTTCTGCAAAAGAGCAGGGAAAAGAGATAAGATTCCATATGTAGGAGCATTTATGCTATTGCATCAGGAGGAAAAGGAGTCAGAGGGCTGCCACCTTATGGTGCAGTGGTCTGAAAGGAAACACAAAGGGAAACCTGTTCTACAAGGGAAAAGAAAAAGAAAATGCGACTGGGGACATGTTATTTCAAAACTTAACCCCCCAACCCAGCCTGTTCATCTCCCCAGTGGCCGAGCAGGCTGCACCGGCCGCTGTTCCAACTGACCCCGCCCCCTCCCACCCCGTGCCGCCAACAGATTCACCACCTCCTGTTTCCCCTACCTGTGGGGATCAAATACAAGTTTCTATGGTAACCCCCAGGACACAGGGACCTGGTTTAGAATCACCATCTAAGACCCAACAGGGCACCCAATTTGGACCGGGGCCACTTCTGCAGCAAGGCAATTTCCCGTGCCCCGATATCCTGTAAAAGGCCAGGGGACTCCCTTGGACTTAAGGCGTCCGATTCTGATTTCCCCACAGGAGCCCCAGGTAACATTGACAGTGGGGAACAAGGTGACTGATTTTCTAATAAATACGGGTGATCTTAAGAGACTTATAAATATTAAACAAAGGGGAAACAAAGTCATCCTAGGAGAAACTTGCCTATATCTTTGAGATACAAATGTCCTAACTGGTCTTCTCAAAAACACTTATTTCTGCCATCTTTTTAAAATGCAAATTTTGAAAAAGAGGGTACTAAATAAAAAGTAGTTTAGAGCTTGACTTGTTTTCCATAAGTATTAGTAGAAAGGGTTTAACCATCTGAACAAGTGAGCTTAATTTTTTCCATCTGCCAGAAACCCAACTTTAATCCAACCTCTTTTGTAAACTGATGGGGTTTACATTGCTGTACCTGACTCGGGCTGGAATTTTGAAATGAGAACTATGATGTCTGTTTGTGTGTTTGTATGTGTTTTTGTCTTTGGGTAACATTGCTGAGGTTAGTCTGTAAATGAGCTCTATTTAACTGGCTTAAAGAAAAGTGCTTACAAACCAAACAATTCTAAATACGAGAGAAATTAAGCTAAATGAGTTTCAGGTTCATGTGAACTGGGAAATATTTAGTATTAAATTAATGCCTGGTATTCATGTTTAAGTTTGTTGATCTAATTAATAGAGACATGTCTTTAGAGCCATCAACATTAAGTATAGTACTTTCACTGCACCTAGGTTTAATAGAAGTTAAATGAAATCTTGTTAGATCTGTTGCAAATTTGTCAGCAAGAAAAATAACTTGATATGATGAAACTTTAAAGTAAATAAAAATAAGAGATTTTAGGTAAACTATAAGAATAATTGTGTTCTAAAAATCATCTAAAATAGGTTCTCCAGATTTTGGTAACTATTACTTGCCTCTTGGTTGTCACTAGAAATTAAGGTTTTCAAGAGTTGGGGATTCTAATTTAAATATATAATTAAAGCTACTGAAAATAATAAAACATTTCAGTACGGTAGAATGTGTGTTTTCAGTTAAGAATGTATGAGGAATGGAATTACATTTTGCTGAGAAAGTTTTGTACATGATCAGGATTAACTAAGATTGATGTTAACTAAGTAAATGGATTTTTTTTTTTTTAGATAAGCTAATACAAGACTGGAATTTGATCTCTCTGTGTTAGAAGTGCTTCTTTCGATATCAGATTATGTAAGTTTCTGTGCCCTTAAGTGATCCATATTTGTTTTCTTTTAATCGTTTTGTGACTTTGGTTAAATGAATAAGTACTCTTTCACAGTGACCTACGATCCTGTTGTATTTTGAAACCTTTCTGATATTTTTAACAAAATTCCCAAATATCAAAATCTGACTAAAGCTTTTTAGCCTCCATCTGACCCCGGTATACTTCGAAAGAACATCTCTGAAACATCTCAGAGAGAGATGTCAAACTAAGTTTATTTCGTATGTTAAATTACTTCAAAAACATTGTCAAGTGACTGGAGATGAACCTTAGATTACAGAGTATGGATAAATGTCATTTATATAGATATTCCAAATTTTATATGGAGTCCCTAACATTTGATATGTCCTGATATGTTATCAATCATAATACTAGTTATTCTAAAATGTTATATCCAAAATTACATTGTACTCAAATCTTTAACCATGCTATTTTAAGTTTTTTGTCCTGATGCTTTTACAAAATGAAGATTCTTCAAGAAGACTGATAAAAAGGAACTTTTTAACAAATATAAGTTTCTGATAGCCTTTAGATAATATCACTGGACTGGGTAACAAATGACAAAACTAAAGGGAAACCTGATTATTTCATCCAGATCAATGGGAATTAATTACGTGGGAATGAATGAACTGGTAAACATGATTTATAATTTTATGACTTTGGGAAATATTCTGGCTTTAATCTTTGTTTTTCGGAAAAATCTTTTCTCTTATGCTGTGACCTACAACAGTTGATAAAGTATGCCTTTGTAAACAAAGAGGAAATGTTTATCTTTTTCTCTCTACCTGACCCTGCCAGAATTTGTTTTCTCCAGCTGGCTCTCCTGTGGACTTCATACTATGCTAATCATTGTTTTAATTAGTTCTTTATTTCCAAATTGTTTGTGCTTTGTATCTCCCTGCTGCACTGTGTCTTTGTCAATGTTACTAGCTGCATTACTTATATCCTGTCTATTTTATGAGTGTTGTCTCTTGCAGTACCAAGTGTGTAACCAGGCCTCCAACAAAACTTCTATGGCTAAACATCTTAAGGAAATAGATCACTTTTATAACATAATTGTAATAATGCGATTCTAGGTATAGGAAGAAGCAACAAGGGAAAATGTCTCCTGGATCATAATTAAACAGAGGATCCAGAGAATCTTTAATTATCAATAGGGCCTAATCCGAAAATTAGCACTTGGAGTGACATATCAAGAATTTTCGCCTGACCTGCGATGAGCCTCCCAGCACAGTGGGACAAAATTTGATCATGAAATGTCTCCCAACTATTGGTCAAATTCGTGACCAAGAGGAGAGGATCAGTCATCAGCGATCGCAGCCCTCCAACCTGAGCCGGTGAGCCCTGAGGAAACGCAGGAAGGAGAAGAATACCTGCCATCTAGCAGCCATCAGACTGCAGCCACTCCCTATGGTGAGCTCTGAGGAAACTCAAGATATGAAAATCCAGGATACAGGCCCCAGATAGCTGTGGTGCATATCAAAGAAATGATTTCAGTGAGCCCAGACTCTTGCATCTTCCCATACATAGAAAAATGCTAAATTCCTTAACTTGAGATGTGGCCTCCTGGGCTTGAAGACCTCAAAATTCCTGATAACTCTCAACTTTTAGGTTATAAATATTTTCAACTCTACAGGCATAGAGTAGACACTTCCAAAGTGTAACACGAATCTCAACATTTGGATCACTGACACCCGACGGTGGACACTCCCAGAAAGATCCATCAGACGGAAGAGTTAAAACGTTGTCACCCCTTTTTCCACAAGATTGTGGAATGGACATTGACAGTGGGGAATTGTAACAGGAAAGAGCTAAATCAGACTCCATGTTCAATCTGTTTCTTTGACTTTAACCTTTCCTTTTCATTGCTCTTGTTATTTTAATCATACATAATGGCCTGCCTCAGGGAACCCTGCCCCTCTGCCTGAATGTTAAAGTGCCTTTGTTCAGCTCACAGGGAGAGGATCCGACCCCACCCACCTGTGGATGGCTTCAAGAAAGAAGAAATTAACACATCCCCTCCCTGAGGCTGGCCATTCCAGGGGATATTTGCAAAACTTCTGGCCTTTTTACTTTACTTCCTCATCTCCTCCCCCTCTCTGTGCTATAAAAGAAACTGGCATCCAAACCCCGATAACATGGTTTCTCAGAGGCACCAGTCTGCCATCTTCTCGGTCTGCCGGCTTTACTTGCCTTAAAAAAAAGAAAAACAAAAAAACAAAAACCGGCATTCTGGGGTCTTCCCCTCCAAAACTCACAACCCTAGTCTAATCATGAAAAGCATTAGACAAATCCCAGTTGAGGGGCATTCTACAAAAAAATACCCTGACCAGTACTGCTCAAAATGGTTGCGGTCATCAAAATCTAGGGAAGTCTGAGAAATTGTCAAAGCCAAGAGAAGTCTAAGGAGACATGATGACTAAATGTTATGTATCTTGGATGGGAGCCTGTAACAACAAAAAAATATGAGGTAGATGCTAAGGAAATCTGAATATTGTAGGAACTTTAGTTAATAATAATGTACGAACACTGGTTCATTAATTGTAACAAATATACCAATACTAACGAAAGATGTTAATAATAGGGGAAATCTTGTGAGGTACATGGAAAACTTCTGTACTATCTTTGCAATCTTTTTTTTATCAATCTGAAATTGTTCTAAAGAATGAAGTTTATTTTAAGAAAATAACTCATTTATCATTTTGACACTTCAGTAGGTGATCGCACTACACCAGGCCTTCAGTTAATTCAAAATTCCTAAAGAAGCAGATAAGATGAGGCTGGAATTCCTCGGAGCTACCCTTGCTGGTTCTCAGGAAGCCCACCTCCTACATCACCACCACCCCTACTTTATCCTACTTTGGTTTCACAGCCAAGGTTCTTGTAAGAAGAGTGTAGACTTACCGCCTCTACTCCACCTTTCATTCACTCTTCAAACCACTGCAGTCATGTGACTAGCCAGCCATAACTCCAAGTCGAAATTCAGTGGATCCTTCTCAGTTTTCACTTATTTAATCTGATAAAGATTGAAAGTATTGATCACTCACTTCTTTATAACTCCCAGTTTCCTTGCCACAGTCTCTCCTGTTCTCTTAACTTTCCTTCTCCTTGGCTAAAAAAGCTGCCTATCCACCCTCCACTATTTTTTTTTTAACGTCTTTATTGGACTATAATTGCTTTGCAATGGTGTGTTAGTTTCTGCTGTACAACAAAGTGAATCAGCTATACATATACATATATCCCCATATCCCCTCCCACTTGCATCTCCCTCCCACCCTCCCTATCCCACCCCTCTAGGTGGTCACAAAGCACCAAGCTGATCTCTTTTTAAATCTGATAGAACTTGAGCTTCTTGGTCTGGAGAAGGGTCATTTAGTTGTGCAGATATAGGGCAAGTAGACATGCATGACTTACTTTTTTGTCTTAGCAAAAACTGTCTCTCCCATTGGTGTGCAGAGCTAGACACTGGGGAGGAGGTGACTCAGTCCCTACAAGGAACTGAAGGCCTGCTTGAGGAAAAGACATCAGAGCCCCAAACTCCAGACTCCATGGTTCAACGTCAGGGAAGCCTGTTAAGGATCCATCAAGGAGTCCTGAGTAAAGTCTGCTAGGGGAGAAGTGACCAAGGATTCCAAGAGCTGAATATACCAGGAAAATAAGATACAGCAGCACAAAGACCCCAGAATTCATGGGGGTGGAAAGTGGGTACATTGTTTTCAGCACACAGTGGCAGAATTACCTCCCCAACCATCCTGCCATTGCTGTTGCATGTTGGGGGAAAATTGCTGCGCATAAGTGTGAATTAAGGGTAGCTGTGACCCTAATACCCACCGCTGTGGTCTGCACAGTCATCTAACAGGCCAGCAAGGGCATCCCAACACCATCCATCAAACTGCAGGATTAGTCTTCAATGGTAATACCCTGTGGACTCAAGAAACAAAGGCAATGGACTTACCAGGCTCCAGTGCTCTCTCCACCTGACGCTTGGAAGAAGACTGACCAACAAAGCTCCCAATCCTTGGGCTGAATCAGTACCTGCCATTAATGGACATTTTTGAGGAAGGAAATTATGAAACCTTGCTAATATGGACTCAGTCAATTTGTTAAACAAAAGATGTGATCATATTTGTACCCTAAATTTCTGAAGTTCACACCAGCCACACAAGTTCTGCTCACTCTACCTAACCCTTAAATATTGCTATTTTTGAAAATTTTGTACTCCACCTGGATAATTCCATCCAGTCTGTATCTTTATTACCTCCTTTATCCAATGTCTCCCATATCTCTATCTAGAAAAAAGGATTCTGAGCTATGTATTACCTCCAACTGCCTTCTTAACTTTATCTGGGTGTTCCATAGGACTGCAAATGCAGCCTGTCCACAAATGATTGTACTTCCCCAAAGTGCACCCACACACCCATAAAAAACATATTCCCCTACCCTTACTAGTGGCATTACTCCAAACAGAAATATGGGATTCTTCTTAGTTGCCTCCTTTCCATCACCTCCCACATCTAATCTCTCCTCTTCTTACCACCTTCTCTTGTTCGCCACCTTCTTTGCACTAATCCAGACCCTCACTTCTTCTTGCCTGGACTTTGCAATTGCCTCTTGATGTCTTACACTTCCCCAAGCATGCTAATTCCTCAATTTGAAACATGCTTCCCATTTTCCCACTGTGTGCATCTGTCTTTTCCAACTCATAATTGGTTTCTCCAGAAGGCTTCCTTCACGTCCCAAGTCAGGATTAGCGGCCTCTCTTGTGAGATGTCCTATCACAGTGCTTATCACGCTGTACCCGGTTCTTGTTTATCGTCCTTGGGAGACTGTGGGCTCCTGAGGGAGGGGTTGTCTCATTCACCATGGCAGCCCCAAAGTCCAGCACAGTGCCTAGCACTCAGTAGGTATCTAATAATTTGATGAATAAATAAATGAATAAACATTAACTTTTGCTCCTGCCTTTTAGTCTTCCCCCTCCAGTCCATCCGCCACAGTCCATTCTCCACATGTGATTCTAAAACATCATGTTACTCTACAGCTTAAAACTCATCATTTATTTTCCTATTGTTCAAAGTAGTGTATCTGAAACAGTGTTCCATGTTACACTGCTCTGAGAAAAAAAGCAAGGCTAATGATATTTTGCTTCTAAAATTTATTGAGAAAAAGAAAAGCAGCTCTCAACCTCCAGGAGCTGGCCTGCTACTATCAGCTATGCCTTAAGACTCTACTGTTGAACGCAAACAGTTTCACAGACCATCAGGAAGAGACAAGGCTGCTCTTTGACTGTGATGGGTCAGGACAAAAACAAGGCCACTCCATAAACATGTCTGCACAGAGACATAACATGAACAGTGTCCAAACCACAAAAATGGCCAAACATCCTCCTATCCTGGCTGATATGAGTGACTGCTGCTTCTTTACCCATTACAGGCTAGCCTCCAACTAGTCTTCTCTCCTTTGAGTTAAGATTTATTAATCATACTCAATCATAGAATTACCTGTTTTCTGACATTTAATGCTAAGCAAAGCCCCACTTCCTCAAACTCTCCTGAAATCACTTAACCCGAACCCCAATCCTACAATAAACCCTTTCTAACACCATCTTACTGAGATGCACAGTTCCCCGTGGTGTACATTCTTCCTTTCTGCCATGAGTAATAAACCCACCTTCCTTGTTCAACCACAAGTATGTTCCTGGTGGTCTTTGGCTGGAGGGCATTGGCAATATTTTTTCCTATATCTAAGTAAAATACTAAAAGTATTTATATTATTGCTTATGTGCTTATGTGACTCTAAGAATGACAAGAAGTTACGAACACCTGATGTTTGACCTGTCCATTGGTATAGATCCAGCATTTACCAACTAATTAAGCATTGCTTTATGTTGTCTATTAGTCTTATCATTTCACTGTTTTTTTTAATATTAACAGCATATCTTGGAGATATTGTCAGTTCAGTTCCAGACCATCATAATGAAATAAATATTGCAATAAAGCGAGTCACACAAATTTTTTTCATTTCTCAGTGCATATAAAAGTTATGTTTATACCATGCTGTAGTCTATTAAGTGTGCAATAGCATTATGTGTAAAAAATGTACATATCTTAATTTTAAAATACTTTATTGCTAAAAAATGCTAAACCATCATTTGAGCCTTCAGTGAGTCATAATCTTTTTGCAATAGGAACATCAAAGATCACATCAAACATCAAAGATCACTATAACAACTATAACGAGGAAAAAGTTTGAAATATTGTGAGACTTACCAAAATGGGACACAGAGACACAAAGTGAGCAAATGCTGTTGGAAAAATGGTACCGATAGAAAATTGCTTGACACAGGGTTTCCAGAAACTTTCAATTTGTAAAAAACGCAGTATCTGCAAGTGCAAAAAAAGTGAAGCACAATAGAACAAGATGTGCCTGTATTTAATTTTATTACATATTAAACATTTATACTAAACAATGGAGCTTCCTGAATCCATCCAAACAGAAGAAAGTTTTTAGCTTGTTTGTTTAAAGGAGAGTTCTAAATAGGTGTCTGATCAGATACAGCTCAAATACCGGCTCCCTCCCTCATGAAGCATGAGCTTATGGGTGACACTTACAGCACACAGTGCAGGATGAACACGGTACTTCAAGTAGTGAGACGATCCAGACGCAGAACTAATCCTGTGGAAGCAGGAGCCAGTAGTCCCTTTCAGAGTGTTTGTACTAGTGTTAGGTCAACTCTCCCTTTGTCTTCTCCCATCTCTATAAACGGACAATGCCTACAAAATGTTCTCTACGAATGACAACATTCTTGTGCAGGTGGATTTTTTGTGGAAATTGGAAAAGGTCCAAGTTTCGTCTCTGGGCTCATTCCATAAATTGTGGGAAAGTCTTCGGGTTTTCAGAGGCTAGAGAATTAGGGATGTGTTTTGATCTAATTTTATCTAGATCTTGAGAGGAGGAAGAAGCTCCTTGATGCCATCTGGGCTGTATACATAATCTGAAAAATAAGCTAAAACTTTTTGAACTATAGTGGAAAATGGAAATGGCTGTAACTAGACTATGAACTCTTTGAGGATTGGCTGTTCTCTCCAATCCTTGGTGCTCAAATTGTGGTACAAGGTGCAACAGCATTGGCATCACCTAGAAGCTTATTAGAAGCACAGATTCTAATCAACCCCAGGACCAACGCAGGATCAACCCCAGACCTACTGAATGAAAATCTGCATTTGAATAAAATCCTTGATATTTTGTATGCAAATTGAGAAGAACCTGAGTCAGGTACTATACCTCACTCACTGTTGAAGGAGAGAAAGGATAGAAGGAAGGAAAGCAATCTTATTTCAAAAGCTCTTACACTAGATTATCGATGAGTATTTTAGGACTTTAACAATGAGGAGAAGATAGGAAAATATTTTTTAAATTAAAATGTATAAATTTTATGCAGTCCATGATATGTTCCTGTATTCGTTTGTCTCCTTTGTTCTCTAATATCTCACATCATTGTCACAAATTTCTCCCAACTAATTTTTTAACATAAGTACTAGTATGGATAAAGTAGTACATTAAATCATATTTTTTATTACTTGACTAATTTGACATAAAAATGTTGCCAGCTTTGAATTAAAATTAAGGGCATCGATATTTTCTCTTTTTTAGCTACCCAGATAGCACTGTGGTTTTTATATATTATTTTCTTTTGATTTATGTTTTTAAGGTGATGTGGTTGTTGCCCTTGTTGTTGTTAGTATTCTCCACCAGAATTGAGCACCAACTTTCACTCATTTCTTTTTTTTTTTTTTGGTAGGAAGTTAGTTACCAAAAATAAACTGCATTAAGTCCATATTCAACTTTAGGATTTGGGCTCCCTTAAAATTGTGACATAAAATTACAAGCACCCTCCAAAATTTCTTTCAGCTTTAGGTAAAATTAATGTTGGAGGTCACAATGGCATTTGATAATGAACCTTGTGCAGAAATAGTCTTGTTGCTATAAGTACTTCGAGAATTCCAAACACTGGCTCTCCTCCTCCTTAGCAAAGATAAGAGAATGTTGGAAGCACTCACACTGCAGCAACCTCAAGAACAGAATAAACAAGGAACACTAACCTGGAGGGGTAAAGACTTACTTAAATTTAATTGTCAGTTCTCCTTAATGTTTGCTGAAGAGCAAGAAGTTCCCCCAAGATATTCAACTATTAACTACAAAATTTTGATTCTTACAGGCAATCAAAAATTATGTCAGGACCGCACATCTTAGAAATCATATTTGTTATAGGAAATTATCTTTTTCCATGGCATCTAAAGGATATCTATTATTTAAATGCTTATTATTTAAACCATTTAATTTACAGATGGTTTAGTATTTAAATTTAAATTGTTCACCATTCTTTAAATGAACTCAACAGCCTTGTACAAATTCTTCCCCCACGATACTGAGCGTGAAGGGTCATTTAGTCAGACTCCAGGCTTAGCATTCCACCAGCAGCCTGCTCAAAATAAGGGGTTCCCAGAGTAGATAAAATTCCAAGCACACCAGAAAGCCTCGTTCTTCCACAGAATCATAATTAGGCAATTGTTATTTATCATTAACTTATTAAAGACTTTCCTTCCAGCCTACTTACCAATAATTAAATAATATTTTTAAACACCAGCTTGGAAATAAAGTGTTCTGGGGGAAGTTGGGGAGAGAGTTTAATAAGTGCAGCACAAAGCAAGTGTTTCAAATGTTTTAGGACAAATCTTAAATCTAATATTCTAAAGCCAGGGAGGGCTGTTGGCTTTGTTTTTGGGCAATGAATCCAAGAAGGGCCCAGAGGCGGAGTTTGCTCATTATTTTCCCTCTAAAGGCTCTTAGTCTTTATATCAAGCTAAACAACCATTGGGGCCACAACCCCAATGTTAAAACAACCATTGGGGCCACACACTCATATAGTTTTATTTTAAGCAATCTTTTCATTGATGTACAGCATACAGAAGTTTGTACAAATCATATGAGGTTTCACAAAGTAAACTCATTCATGTAACCAGCACTGAGATCAAGAAACAGAACATGGCCAGCGTCCCAGGAGCCTCCATCCTGCCCTGCCTCGTCATTACCCTCACCCTTCTCCAGTGTAACTGTTTTTTTTAAATTTCGCTCATCATTTAATACTTTTGCACCTTACCATGTTAACCATTTGTCTTGTCTTGTCAATATTTTTTGATATTTGTTTTGGATACAATGATTACAATTGTCATGTTTTTGAAATATAGTTTTGAAACTATTGCTGTAAGTTTGAATTATATAATTTTCACAGAGGTGTTAGAGTTTCAGTAACAGATTGGGATCAATGTAACTTTTAACATCACAGATCGCTTTTGCCTGTTTTTGAACTTTATGTAAACAGAATCATATGGTATTCACTATTTGTATTGAACTTCTTTTGCTCAAAAATAGCATGAGTTCATGTAATTCATCCATATTTGCTTGTAATTGTAGTTCATACATTCTCATTGCTGTGTAATATTCCATTATGGGAATATATAACAGTTGGTTTTCCATTCTATTATTGATGAATTTGGGTTGTTTCCAGTTTAAGGCTATTATGAATCGTGCTGCTACATTATAGTTTCTTGTTTTCTTTTCTTTTTTTTTTTTTTTTTTGCGGTACGCAGGCCTCTCACTGTTGTGGCCTCTCCCGTTGCGGAGCACAGGCTCCGGACGCGCAGGCTCAGCCTCCATGGCTCACGGGTCCAGCCGCTCCGCAGCATGTGGGATCTTCCCAGACCGGGGCAAGAACCCGTGTCCCCTGCATCGGCAGGTGGATTCTCAACCGCTGCGCCACCAGGGAAGCCCTACATTATAGTTTCTAATCGAAAGTTATATAATCAGTTTGAATAAATAAATGTTTGGCAATACTTTTTTTTCTCATCATTATTTTCCATTAAAAAGATGAGGTTATTGGATTAGATAGAGCAGAGATGAAACTTAGAGTCTAATAATCTATAATCTTAATAACCTTTTCTTGTATAAAAAGTAGCCTCGGGGCTTCCCTGGTGGCGCAGTGGTTGGGAGTCCGCCTGCCGATGCAGGGGACACCGGTTCGTGCCCCGGTCAGGGAAGATCCCACATGCCGCAGAGCGGCTGGGCCCATGAGCCATGGCCGCTGAGACTGCACGTCCGGAGCCTGTGCTCCGCAACGGAAGAGGCCACAACAGTGGGAAGCCCGCGTACCGCAAAAAAAAAAAAAAAAAAAGTAGCCTCTACACAGCCAAGTTAGCAGCTTTATTAGTTTCTATTGATGCTGTAACAAATTACCACAAATTTAGGGCTTAAAGCAACACAATTTGTTCTCTTATAGTTCTGGAGGTCAGAGTCTAGAATGGGTCTTAAAGAGCTAAAATCAAAGCTTTGGCAGGCCTGCCTTCCTGCCTAGGCCTGGAGGCTCTAGGGGGGGTCTGTTTTCTGCCTTTTCCAGCCTCTAGGGGCTGCCCATGTTCCTCATCTCCTGGCCTCCAGCCTGTGAGGCCCATCACTGCCAGCTGCATCTCTTGTCCCTTCTCTGATTCTCATGCCTCTCTCTTTCCCTCCATTAGAAGGACTTCTGTGATTACATTGGGCCCACCTGGATAATCAAGATCCTTAATCACATCTGCAAAGTCCCTTTTGCCATGTAAGGTAACACATTCACAGATTCCAGGGATTAGGACATGGACGTCTTTGGGGGACCATTAGTCATCCTACCACACAAACCCTCTGAAATTATGTTCGGCTTCCATTTCCCAGTACACTTTTCCCCTGGCCACTTGACTGAAGTAAAGCAGACACTCAATAGCCTCGTACCCTGTGATCTCAATTCGAAGATGTTTACCACATCAGCTCCTGGAGGGTAGGGATTGAACAGCTTTGTTACCTTTTCCCCACCGCCTGAATAATCTCTGATACTCCGTGGGCACTCAGTGACTTGGTTGAATGAATGCACGAAGTATCCCCTACATCCTCACGTCTTCTCCCTGCGAGGTAAGAAGCAGCCACGTGACACTGAAGGCCCTGCAGCTGTGGTTTTATACACTACTCTGGCCTTTGCCAAAACACGTAAGATCTCTCCATGCCTCTGTTTCCTCATCTAATAAAGGGAGTGGCTGGCACAGGTAATATCTAGAGTATCTGGCCAACATTTATGTTCATTTTAAGTGGAAACAATGTTTAGGATATTCTGTAATGTGAAAAGGTCAGAATTCAAAATTTTATCAATGATATGATTTAAATTGGCTGTAAAATTATGCACCATACTAATATAAAAGTTAATAATAGGGGAAACGGTTTGGCGTATACGGGCACTCTGTATTATCTTCATAATTTTAAAGTAAATGTTAAATTGCTCTAAAACAAAAAATTTCTTTTCAAAAAGCTGCTTGGCAATGAGATCAGATTATAAACCCCTTGAGGGCAGAGGCCTTGTTCGCCCTCATATTTGTTTACATAAAGCCTAGGACAATGCTTCACAGACAGTTGAGTCTGAGAGAAAATATTTTTGTGGATTTCAGATGACCACAAACACAGTATCTGACAGTCTTATGAGAACTGTGAAATACACTTTGTTGTATGAAAGCCCAGCTGGGCTTGATATAATCACGTGTCATAGAGGAATGGAGCCTTGGAGGAGGCTGAGAAGCATGTAGCTTTTTAAAATTTATTTATTATTTGAGAAGCTGAGAAGCTTAAAATTTATTTATTATTTGAGAAGCTGAGAAGCTTAAAATTTATTTATTATTTGAGAAGCTGAGAAGCATGTAGCTTTTTAAAATTTATTTATTATTTATTTTTGGCTGCATTGGTCTTCGTTGCTGCACGTGGGCTTTCTCTAGTTGCTGTGCGTGGGCTTCTCGTTGCAGTGGTTTCTCTTCTTGCAGAGCACAGGCTCTAGGGCGCCCGGGCTTCAGTAGTCGTGGCGCGTGGGCTCAGTAGTTGTGGCATGCAGGCTCTAGAGCGCAGGCTCAGTAGTTGTGGCACATGAACTTGTTGCTCCTTGGCATGTGGGATCTTCCCAGACCAGGGCTCGAACCTGTGTCCCCTGCATTGGCAGGCGGAGTCTTAACCACTGCACCACCAGGGAAGTCCCAAGCATGTAGTTTTTTAAGGGATGCATCAGATGGGAAGTGAAAGAGGCCAGAGAGAGCACATGTAATTCAGACAAGCATATTTAATTATTTTATAATTGAAAAATTTGGAAGCCTGTGTAGCCAGGATTCTCAGTGGGAACAAAGATGGATGTTGGAGAGTGTGTGAAGTAGTAGTCGGCCCTTCATATCCACAGGTGCCGCACCTGTGGATCCAACCAACTGCAGCCTGAAAATATATAGAACAAAGGATTCCAGAAAGTCCCCAAAAGCAAAACTTGAATTTGCCTGTGGGCCAGCAACTATTTACATAGCATTTACATTGTATTAGGTACTATGAGTAATAGATGATTTAAAGTATATGGAGGGTGTCTGTAGGTTATATGCAAATACTATGCCATTTTATATAAGGGACATGAGCATCCTCAGATTTTGGTATCTGAAGCGGGTCCTGGAACCAGTCCCCTGAGGATACGGAAGGATGAGTATAGATGTGCAAATATCGGCACATATCCAAAACTGGTTATAAATTATGATGTGATCATGTATATGGATTTTTAAAGTTTGAAAAAACATTGGAGTGAATATTGGGTTCCTCATTAAAATGATTTTATTACAAAAGTAAGGCTACTCATTAAACATCAATGATCATAAATTTCTGTGCCTCCAAAACCATTGATTATCTCTAAACTGCTTATATAATTCCAATCCTAAACAATTATCTTTATGAAAGATTAGACAATGACCAAAAAAATACGCATGGAGAAAATTACATTAAGGAAACATTAAAAAATTAACCATGGTCATTTTTTTGTGGGTAGACCATGGATTACATTTCTTTCATGTTTAGTTTAGTAAGCAGATTTTATTTCTATGATAAAAATAAAATTAACATTTAAAAAGTGTTTTTAATTTTAAGAGTTTACATAAAAAGATTGTTTTATTGTCAGCTTGTAATTTGAGCAATTAATATTGCAGATCTTTATGCACAAGAACATTTACAATCAGAGTTTTTTGAAGTGTTTAAGTGAAGATTTCTCGATTTCCCCTCTACTCCTCAAACATGTTCCTTCCTTGGTCTTCCCCATCTTATGATACAGGACTACCATTCTCCCATTTGTTCAAGCCAAAATCATAGAAAATCATCATTTATCAGGCTTTTCCCTTTACTTTCCCTCAAGTCTATCAATGACCACTGTCAACTCTGCTTCTAAAATAAACCTTGAGGTCTTCCCTGGTGGCGCAGTGGTTAAGAATCTGCCTGCCAACGCAGAAGACACGGGTTCGAGCCCTGGTCTGGGAGGATCCCACATGCCAAGGAGCAACAAAGCCCGTGTGCCACAACTACTGAGCCTGCACTCTACAGCCCACGAGCCACAACTACTGAGCCCACGTGCCACAACTACTGAAGCCCACGCACCTAGAGCCCGTGCTCTGCAACAAGAGAAGCCACTGCTATGAGAAGCCCACGCACCACAACGAAGAGTAGCCCCCGCTCAGTGCAACTAGAGAAAGCCTACGTGCAGCAACAAAGACCCAACGCAGATAAAAATAAAAATAAATTAATTAAAAAAAAATACATCCTGAATATGTTCTTTTCTCTCCTTCTCTACTGTCAGCACTTTAGTCTGAACCAGCATTTTGCAAACTGTGAGTTGCAACCCACTGGTGAGTTATGAAATCAGTTTAATAGGTAACAAACAACCAGTATTTCTTCTTTTACAGTGAAATCGAATAGAAAATCTCAGGATGCATCACTCATGGTAAGAGTATTGTCTCATGAAATTTTTGTTTATGAATATGTGTTTATGTAATGAGTTACCATAAAAAATATGTTTCTTCTTGTGGACTGTAGTAAAAAAAATGTTTGAAAGCCTTCATGAGCCCCCCTCATTTCTCACCAGGATTGCTTAAAACCTGGAATGTTTATTCTAAGCATGATGAGAAGCCAACCATTTCACAGTGGCCTAAAGGCCCAATGTGGTCTGCTGCCTATTTATCTCTCCCCATGTCTTATCTCTCTCCTCCTCCTAACAGTGCCCCAGTCACACTGGCTGCCTTTTTATTGAACACACCAAAGTATCCCCACCTCAGGGAATTTGCACCTGCTGTTTTCCTCTGCCTAGAATACTCTTCACAATACTTGCAGATTCTGCCTGGTCTTAGTGCAAGGGTCACCTCCACAGAGTGGACTTTCTAAAATGCCCCCAATCTCTCCTTTTATTTCTTTCTTAGCACTTTTGACTACCTGAAATTACCTTGTATATTTATTTCTTTTCTTCAGACTTGTTTACTGCCATTTTCCAGCTGCTAGAATGTAAGTTCTAAGGTAGCAGACTTCCTTGCCTGCCTGTTCCCTGATGTATCTCCAAAGCCTGAAATAAATCCTGGTACATAGTAAGTGCTGGTGAAATGTTTTTTGATTGTGTGAATCACTATGTGTGAAACACTATGTGAGATCTGGGATCGAAGAGGGAAAGCACGCCCTACAGAGTCGCTTGACATACCATATGCTTTCCTGTTCCTCACCTCTCTACTCCCGTCCAGCTCTCTGTGGGCAAGGCCCCCAACAGTGTTGTTCACTGTCTGTATCCTCTGCCTTGCATGGTGTCTGGTACCTACAGAATAAATGTTTTTTATTTATTCGTGACCGAGATCATGAATTTGTGACGGCTCCAATTACACAGGATTGAATGATTTTCCAGCAGGTCTCTGAAGCATTGGTTAAACACCGAAAATGTACATATTTGGTTAGATCCGGGATAAGGATATTCAAGAGTTGAAACTAATGATTGGAGAGTCATGAAAGGGATAGACAATGAAGTGTAAACATCTTCCTTCTGGCTTCGCATTTTTAATAAAAACCTGAGGTCCCTTTCTAAAAAGAATGGTCCCAGGTTATGAAAGTTTTCCTTTTAGTCATTTTTAAAGAAAAATACTAACATAATGTCACATCCATTTTCTCTTCTATTCTTTAGAATATAAATTCTAATTAGTGTTTACAATTAGCTCATTACAATGCTAAGAAATCATTCACATTTTCCCCTAGAGCAATGCAGAGCTACTTCTTACATTCCTTTCTTCATGATACAGTGCCTTAGAGAATCCATCTACTGATTGAAAAATCTGGAGTGGTTCTTTACTATAGATAATTCCATCACCAGTCAGATAAGACCAATCAAGTTGCAGGAAACAAGTATACTACCCAACCAAGTCACAGACAATAAACACTGTCAGCATAATTCCCCCACCCCAGTTCATCCTGGCCTCTGCACAAAGTCCACCAAACAACTCCAGCAGCCCACACTCAGGGTCACTAAGAACACAGAAATCTTATGGAAAGTCCGATTACACAATACGGAGTCAATCAAGGTAATTGACCCATTGATGGTAACTGGCTCCTCAAAATAACTGGATTCAGATTTTCAGATTTTTTGTTTTAGAGAGAAAGAAATAAATAACTTACTATTTACATTTTCATCAGTCACCTATTTTCCTTTCTGATATTTCATTGTGGGAAACAAAGAAAATGGGTTCCATATTTGGATACCACGATCAAGATGTTTACATCTTCCAAAGGTTAACACTAGGAAAAGCACTTTAAAAATTGGCTTGAAATATAGTGGGAAAGAACATCATTAAAACTTTATCTCTTTCCCCTAAAAATGCTGAAGCACTCAGCAAACATTATACTCCGCCTTTCTGGCTAGCTTCATTGATTGCAAGTGATACCATCTCCTCTTGCAAGTGAGGAAGGTAGAATCATAAACAAGGGGCCTCACTCAAGGGCATACAGTCACGATCAAAAGTAGAATCTAAGCTGGCTCCCCAAAACTTACACAACTTAAACCAATAAACTAGAATTGCAGTCTGCCGGGTCTGCCATACCCTGGGCTAAACCCTAACCCTGATTCTAATTACCATTATCATAGAATTCGAAAGAAAAGGGGCCTTCAATTCCCAATTCAACTCCTCACTTTACAGATGAAAAAACAAATGCCAGTGAGGTGAAAGCACTTGGCTAAGATGTCTAGTGGTCGGTGGTAGAGCCAGAACTGGGATTCAGTTTTCCAGGCTCCCAGATGAAGTCCTTCCTCCACGTTACTCAAAAACATCAAAGTCTGTGCAGGAGGCTGAAGAGGGCTGAGCTCCCACAACTTGCCCAATCAGTGAAGGTGGGTGAACTAATTTTGACCTTTAGGCTGAGAGAAAACATAACAGCTTGGCTGTGGCTCAGAGGCTTACTCAGGATGGAAGTTCTGAGATCCAGACTCAGGCAAGAATGGGTTTCTTCACCCCGGTTGTTCCAGGAACCCACTTCGCAATCTAGCCAGCGCTTAATAAATATTAAAATGATTCGATGAGCTTATTCCTCTCAGTTCTACCTGAACTCATTTGTCTGTTTTGTTTTGTGTTGGTAAAAAAAGAACCAGTACTTTTTTTTTTTTTTTTGGCTGTACGTGGGCCTCTCACTGTTGTGGCCTCTCCCGTTGCGGAGCACAGGCCCCGGACGCGCAGGCTCAGCGGCCATGGCTCACGGGCCCAGCCGCTCCGCGGCATGTGGGATCCTCCCGGACCGGGGCACGAACCCGTGTCCCCTGCATCGGCAGGCGGACTCTCAACCACTGCGCCACCAGGGAAGCCCAGAACCAGTACTCTTAATACGTGTCTCGAGCATGAGTAGGCGACAGATGTGTGAGCGGAAAGAGGCACAGCAAGTGCAAAGGCTTGTGGCTGGACGAGCGGGTGCTGGTCATGGTACCCAGCTGGTGGGGCTTGAGTAGATGGAGTCGGGTAAAATCCCTGAAATCCTGAAAGTTGGTTTAAGGAATTTAGACTTGGGAGTAGAGGAGGGCTGTGACACAAATTGAAGCTGTGTTTTTAAATGTGTTGGTCAGTAGCAGGGGTGATGGATGAGCAGGGAGAGCGTGGAGTGGAAGCGACCAATCAGGAGACTACGGCAGTCCGGGAGGGAACCCCTTGGCGATTCATGAACTAAGACTGGAGCCCTAGCACAATCACTGCAGCCTCCCTGCCCCTGCTCCAGGACACGCCAGCTTCTGCTACACCCTTGGAACTTCTGCCCCTCCTCTCACCATCCAAAGACCAGCTCACCTGAGGAGTCAATCCCATTGCAAGGCTGCGCCCTCTCCAGGGACCTGCAGCCAGACTCCATAGAAGGGCCTTGTTCTTTGGGCCCCTTACCATCATCTCTAGACCTTTCCCAAACTCTGGATGGCACTGGGCAGACACCATGGGGAGTAATGATTCATGAGGATGGAGTGGAGAGCCTGAATCAGTGACCAGTCAGGAACCTGGAACGCAGACACGAGGGGTCAAGGCAAGACTGTGGGTCCGAAATGAGAAAAGCAGTTGAAACCACACAGTGACAGTGAGGCACTCTGAGAGACATTTTCTTTCTCCCAGATTGAATTCTTCACGTTGCCGTTATGTGACACCCACCACAGGTTCCATTCTGCCCTGCCACTACCATACCTTCTCTTTCCTCATTCATGGCAAAAGACCCCAGACCTTACTTCCCCCTTTTCCGTCTCATCCACGACGTCCCCTAAGAGCTGCCTACTCTCCAACCTCCCGCTCAGTCCATGGCACCCCACATTCTGATGTCACAACCACTAGCATCTGTCACCTTTCAGTTCCACAGACTCATTCGTGAGTCATATTGAGTTTTTCTAATCTCTTTGGCTCTCCCTCTGCAATATTTATCAGATCTGGCCCATCGGTTTTTTCTTCCTTGTCTTGGGCACACATCTGGCTTAACTAACCACTTTGTAGTTGCTTGGCTGGTTTCTCCATCACTAACCTATCTCTGTCCTCCCATTCACTGGACACTGAGAATCTCCCTCAAATGTTATTTCAATCACATGACCAAGCTTAGAGCTACTTCTGCTCCTTCCTAGTTGTTTTGTTCAAATGGAAGCTCTTACAAATATGACACAAGAGTTGGAAGAAACATCAGAGATACTTCAAATGTTTTTACAGGTAAACTAAGATTCACAGAGATTAAGATACATCTTCTAGGGCTTCCCTGGTGGCGCAGTGGTTGAGAGTCTGCCTGCCAATGCAGGGGACATGGGTTCGATCCCTGGTCTGGGAAGATCCCACATGCCGCGGAGCAACTAGGCCCGTGAGCCACAACTACTGAGCCTGTGCTCTAGAGCCCGTGAGCCACAACTACTGAGCCTGCGCATCTGGAGCTTGTGCTCTGCAACAAGAGAGGCCGTGACAGTGAGAGGCCCACACACCACGATGAAGAGTGGCCCCCGCTTGCTGCAACTAGAGAAAGCCCTCGCAGAGAAACGAAGACCCAACACAGCCATAAATAAATAAATAAATAAATAAAAAGATATCTCTTAAAAAAAAAACATCTTCTTGGTTCCCTTAGGCTCTCAGGCACCTCGCTTTCCAAATTGCTCTTTTCCAATTTACAATTCAAACAAAATCCTACCCTCTTGTGCCGCATCCATTCATGCCTCCTTTCCGTCCACAGCACAGTAGACTTTAAAAACTGCTCATGATCTTCTAAAACCTCTCATGATGAGGCTACCTGACAACACTAATCATTCCAGAAGTTGAATTGTTGGGCATAGTTTGGCTTTTGGTAACTACAGCAGCTCTCAGGACGTGGAGTTTCCTGCAGGCTCAGGCAGCCCACTAGGACCACTGCTCCACAAAGGTCACCTCCTCATTCCTACGTCCACAGCAAGGCATCTGATTGTCCGCAGTGGGTGAAACACTGCTAAGATATGCTCTCTTGTATGTGCGCGCACACACACACACACACACACACACACACACACACAAAATATCCCTAAATATAAACACATACATATAGAAAGGCATCTAAAATGAATAATGTACATATTTTATCTTAATATAGAAAAGACATTAAAATTCTTATACCACGTATAGGAATTTCACTATATTCATTTTTCTTGATAAGTTCATGTCACCCAATGCAGTGGACACGTACATAGCATTTTCTTATTCTTCCTATTCTCTGAAGTCCTTTCTCCTTCCTTTCCTGTGTCATTCTTTCCAAATTTTCATCTGTCCTTGAACTTTATCCTCAGCAGAAATGCAGCCCACCATTACTGACGTTTCCTTTCTCCCTACAAGTCACCTTCTTTGAAAGTTCTGCTCAGGTAATTTCTGGAGTGGTATAACCAAAGATTTGGGGAAAATAATAAAACTAGATGTGGCAGTAAAATTTAGCTGGGGGTAGATGAAAAGAGGAAGGGGCTGTTTAGCCAGGGCAGGGAGGACCTAGGAGCACTGTGCCAGAAGCAACAATGGGCTCATTGGGCAGAAGGGGGTACACAGGCCATAGGTGAAGAGCCTAATTTTGTGGGAGCATCCAGGAACATCTGTCAGATGATCAGTTACTCACATGAGCGAAAGTTGCAAATCTGCCATCATCACTTATTTTGTATATGTTTAAGGACAATCAAAAGGGAGGGAAAGCAGTATGCAGGCTTTGATGAAGACTGGAAAATAGGAGAATAAAGGGTGTCTCATCTTTGAGACAGCCTGAGGTAGGGGAGAGAGCGCCCATTTCCACTTGCTTAGAGGACTTCTGAATCCTTGGAATTTTACCTGTGACCTGCCTCCACTGACAGCTGTGACTGCTATTTTAATTTTGAAATTCAGCTGTTCCTTTGCCAGTCCTGACACAACATTTTAGGCATGTTCTGAAGCATGACTCATGCTACTCTCCAAAGGCCAAACCACTTCAGTATTCTATTCAATTAGCGCTCTGCTTCCTGATCTACTGGATAGTCTCAGACCAAGATGCAACATTAAGACCACAGGCAATTTGGGAAGGTAGGAATTCCAGCCAAGACATTTGGGAAAAACACTAAAGACCACAGGAGAGGCCTAAGGGACAAAGGGAAGGAGATTAAAAACATAATTGCCAAAGTCTTACTCAATCTAAAGGAGCCTATTGATTAGATAGCACCATTCCTTCCCTTAATAAGCAGGACTAAAATGTTTGCTGTGCCTTCTGATTTGCTACAAGGCTGGGGCCTGGGGGGGGGGGGAAGGGAGGAAAGGAGGGAGGGAAGTGGGTAAACAAGCTCTACAAGCATCATGAAGAGTGAATATTAACGTTAGGATTCAGATGCTAGGAGAGATGATTGGATGTGAGAAAAGTAATTTTTATCACCCATTAATTATTATTCAAGCGTACACCTTGTAGACTCAAACTTTTGCACTAAATAATTGTGATTTTATTTTTTTCACAAAATACAAAGCTTTGCACCACATTATTAGTAGTGTTCTAACACAAGAAAATCCCAGTGTTTTCATTAGGGGGTGGGTTTGGAGTGATTTATATATAGGATATTGATTTTATACATTCTTAAAATAATAAAATTGTCATGACAAAGTAATGCCAACCTTGTATAACATGCAGATTATTGCTTAGAACTTGCATATACTTTAAAATGGCACACATACAAAGTATACAAACATTTCAAAATTTTAAGGGAAATACCTAAAGATGTCCACTAACCCCTCCAAAGCACCACCAGAAACAAAACAAGAATACTAAGATGCTATTTTAATATCTGATAAATCTGAGTAACACTGATTTGTAAATTACCAAGTCTTACATTCTGTAAATAAAAGTTCTTCAGCCTTATGGAAGTACATTAGAAGGTGTGTTCTCAAAGGTAATAAATGTATTTTGAAAGACTTCTAAAATCTTTGACAATTAAATATTAATGTGATATATTCTCAGAGAAAAATTGTGTATCACTATAGCTGTCACATTTACTTCAGGTTTCAAGTAACTTTTTCAAATTAAATCTATGTCTAAAAGTTATCATTACAAAATCAAATAATTACCCCCAAATCTCATAACTCATCCCAGTTACAAGTTAGTAAGAGTATTATCTGTGCAAAAATTCCTTGAGTAAAAAGTAGACATAATCGTATTAGAAGCAAACCAAGCAAGAAACAGAAAAATATAGGGCATATTTTATTTAGTTATATTTTTATGCTTCATTAACCAAGGAGTGGCAAATACCTTAATGCACACTTAATTACAGAAAGAATTACATAAAGATATAAAGGAAAAAACATACAGATAATAATTAACGAGTTTTCAGCCAGAGGTATTTATATAGTTGAGATTTAGAATTTTTTTTTTTTTGGTCTTAAATATCGGGCCTGATTTCAAAACTGTCTACTGCTTACAGGGAATCAGTGTAAACATTTTCAATGCAAACAAACCAATCTTTAGCTTCACTGCCACCCAAAATATCTTCCAAAGAAAGGTATGACCTTATCAAAGCTAACAGAGATAGTTAAGAGGTCTGGGCTAAAAAGGGACAGGGCTCAAATCCTTGGGTGTTGTACTTTGGAAAACACCCTGAGTAATCCACTCGCTATAAGCTTGTTTTTAAAAGAAACAGGACCATAACTGAGTTTGCTTGATGAACGAGGACTCAGTAATGCTGCCACAGGCCAGCACACCCTCCTCATAACACACAGCTACCTCGGTTCCTCCTCTGCCTGTCAGAGGGTCTGAGGAAGAACATTTAGATAGTTTACATGCTTGCAATGAATCCCCAGCTGAAACATGTTATAAAGCTCTTATTGTTAAGCCAGTTTAAGAAAGAGACTACAGGTGTTTCTCAATAAAACCATAACATTATAAGCTTTGCTTGGTGTTGTAAATAAGTATTATTAAATGTTAAGTGGCTTCCTATAGCCTCTTAATAAATTATGGTTTGTTCACTACTGAAACTTACTGCAATGTTTTTGGGGGTTTTTTTTCAATGAAAGAACACACTTGTGAACTTTTAAATTTGCCACAATAGACTGGCAAGCTTACAGGTATGGGGAGGTCTCAAAAGTTGACATAGAAAGGTGTTAGTATAAAGGAGGGAGGTGCTGATGAAGTCTTTAGGGTATTAGGAGGAAGAGATGGAAGGCTCAAGGGATTCAGAGAGAAAACTTCTGGATTGAAGGAGGAGCATCATGGCTCTTAAGGGCAAATCAGTCATGCTGTCTCCTCCAATCCCAGGTCCTGCTGGCTTTTCCTTGTTCTCACACATATCACACGTGTTTTTCAAGTCAGGATTCACTTTCAGTAGGTTTAGTGTGTCTATTGTCAACCTGCTGTGGTTAAGGCTGGGAAGGTGTGTGTGTGTGCCCCAGGCCTCTCAGCACAGGAGGGGTCTCGCTGCTGTGCTGGTTTGTACCTGTTGAGACATACTGTACCACACTTCTGATAAAATTATACCAGTTTGCTTCTTATGGAATCCAAAACACATAAATACATAGTCTTCTATGAAGTATAACTGATGATGTCAACAATGACATGGAATTTTCAATTTCATCCAACAGATTAAACCACTTAAAGCCAATTCAAATGTATATTTACATATTTGGAGTGAAGAGTAACCTAGAAACTGAAATTTGTTCAAACACTTATTTTAATAGTGTCTTTTGGAACATGTTTATTTTCCTTAAAAATGAAGCAGAACAAACATGAATATTACAACACATTTTTCCCCTGTATATCTCCATGAGAAGAATATTTCTAAATACATGATAAAAACTGGTGTAACCAACAGTAAAGGGAAGAACCATTCTCCAAATGCCCAATGCACCTCAGAGAAAGCATACAATTTAAAAACTGATACTTTTAGCAAAATTTTGATTTGAGTCAAATAGGTTATTAAAATTTAGAAAAGAATTTGATTCAAACACCTATAAACTAGGTAGTTTCTAAAACTAGTCCTTTACAACAGTACTGGGTCATCCACAGTATATCAGTCACTCTTAGGAATGGTGAGGACATTATTTCTCTTAACATACGGCTAATCCATGAAATACCAAAACGAACAGTTGGAATAAAAATTACATTTCAACTTACTATGATGTATCAAGACAATTTAAGCAGTTCATTTCTTTGCATTCAGATATAACTCCATATTGTTTTAAGTAAATGCAAATAATATTCATTAAAAAGATTTTAGGCACAATAATGCAGACGCTATAAACTAAAGCTCATAATTTCTAAATTCTCCCAAATAAAATATCTAATGCAGTTTATGATCTTGCATGTTAATTGTTGATTTTCATTCATTTTCAAAATTTTGTAAGAATTTTTATTTTCTAGAGTACTACACGTTCAGAGAACATCTTTATAGTTACAGGTTGTCACTGATCTTTGTCTACAAAAATAGAGTTGCTTAAAAATTTATACCAATTTGCTTTCATTTTCTATAAATATTTTAAGTTGTTAAATATCAGAATGCCTAATAGAATCATTTAAATTAATCCATGTAGTCAAAATATTTAATACGTAAAATGTGTAGCAAAAGTTTGTCATTTAATAAATGAAAAAATTCATCATTTAACAAATGAAATGTTCTGTCTTTAACTACTTGTATCTTACGTAGGTGGATACAATCACAGAACAGCAAAGTATAGCTCCTGTAAAGATCTGACTTCAAGTAGCATGGCAGCTTGCAGTGTCTTTTTCATTTCATGTCTGTTTTGTGAGGAAATGCATAGAAACTACTTTTGGATATTAAATCTGGATATTAAATTAACTATCGTGCAGCCAGCTTAAAATAAGAATTGCTGACTAAGGGAATAACAAACTTTAGTTCAACACATTGATATTTTAATTACACTTACTTAGTGAGGGGTTATACTGCAGAAAGGTGCTGTTGGTGAAAGTAAAAATGAAGTTTTAAGCATGAAATAACTATAAAAATGGAAATTGCTATATTGAAACTCACTAATATATAGCTTTATATTGTCTTCCTTTTTTTTTTTTGCGGTACGCGGGCCTCTCACTGTTATGGCCTCTCCCGTTGCGGAGCACAGGCTCCGGATGCACAGGCTCAGAGGCCATGGCTTATGGGCCCAGCCGCTCCGCGGCATGTGGGATCTTCCCGGACCGGGGCACGAACCCGTGTCCTCTGCATCGGCAGGCGGACTCTCAACCACTGCGCCACCAGGGAAGCCCTATATTGTCTTCCTTTTGATGGTGGGTTTAAAATCTGTGTTCAGAAGCTACAGAAATATCCAAAGTCAAAAATATTTCAAGTTTTGTTTCTTCCTAAAGGAATGAATTTCCAAAATAGTTTTCTAATATAAATGTTTTCCTTTTAAAAAGCCATTTTTCTTGCAAAAGAGCAAGAAAAGAACAAGATAAAGCCACGTGCTTTCCTACCCCTGCTAAACAACCAATACCTGTTTAAGTGCCTATGTGTAGAAGGCACTAAATTTAGTAACAAATTATCAATGTAATATTAGCAGATTTAAAAACAAATACCTATATTTTATATTACTTTAATTAAGTCTTTCAAAAATAAGTGTACCTGGTATAAGCCAATCAATTTCAATTTTTCATTTAGTTACTGACCGAGATCTCAATTACCTTCTTCAAATGTTCTACAATGTATCAGGCCCCATCTGCATGGGACAGCCAAATCAATCAAATCACATCAAATCAGAAGTCCTGAAATATCCAGCTAGCCTCCCTTCATCATCATAACATGGACAATAAGAGTAAGTCACACATTCTCCTTCAAACGGAATGAATTAGATCTTCTGGTTTGGGTTCAACTAAATTCTAGTATTTACCGCTGATTAATTTTTTTCCTTAGGTAAGGATGATCATTAAAGTACTTGAGAAAAATAAATAAAGGCAATAATAGCTAACTATATAATTCTATATTTGGGTTGTAAGGACCAAAGCAAACACAAACATACCCACAAACAGAAAAAATAAGTCACCAGTCATTTATCCTCAGATAAAGCAATAATATTGATAATCAGAATGCTTGGATTAAATTATCTATTGTTTTCCTATCCTTTAGGAAAGACACAAATTCAAAGCACTCAAAGTGCTGGTTAAGCAAAAGCATGGGTGTAAATTGTGAGTAAAACATGAATACTGATTTTGTTTTGTAGTCTTGGTCTCATCAAGAAGAGGCCTACCTTAGGAGCATGATAAATACATATTGCATGAGATTTTGGTGCTGATGTTGGGTTCTGAACTCAGGGGAGGTTTTGCAAATAGAAATAATATATTTTTCATAGAAAAAGTGCAAGGGACGCAGATAGAGACAGCAGTGTTAACGCTTTTTTCTTAATGATTCCTCCTATTAGCCCAAATAGTCATCTAGAACATGCATGTTTAGGAGGAAGAATTCATCTCTTAAGGAGCTCTATTAGATTGGTCTTAAGCTTTACTACAAAAGAAAAAAGCAATAATTTGAAAAAATGTTTAAAATAGAAATAATAAAGTGATGTCAGAAAAATCTGAAAATGCAAGAAATATTTCCCATAAGTTAACTAATTAAAGATTCCCCAAATAAGCAAAATACTTCATTATTAGTAGATGACAGCATATCTAAATGAAAAAGACATCACTTCTAATAGCCTAAGAAAAAGAACATTTCAACAATTTGGAAATTAAACACTACACAGGTACTGACAGCCATAGTAAGAAATGAGTGCAATACAACAAAATGTGGAGAGCTATCTACAGATTTTAAAGCAGTTCCCATTCTTTCAGCAAAATCGGTGACATAAAACCAAGTGCACCAAATTAGCAAAGTCATGTTTTCACAGAGAAAAATACCAATGCTGGTTAACAGGTTTCTAAAAAGATTCACCACCATATTTATACATTTTTATTTAAACCTTTAAGATTTTATCCATGCTTATAATGCCGAAGAATATCAGAAAATAAATCTTCAGATAAAAACTAAATTTTAGTTTCTCTTTTCTAACAGTTAGGAAAAAAAGGACATTGAAACCGAGAATAACAAGTATAATTAATAAAGAAGCACAAGAACATGCCAAGAATTCAACCTATCAGAAGATATAATGTGGGTAATCACGAAGTATGCTTATCAATAGCCCACTTTTAGTCAAGTTTTCCATTCTGAAGACTCTTTTTGGCTTTCTCTTGTCTTATGAGAGAGATGACTTTGATGCACCCCTTTGAAATTTTGATCATCCACATGACATTCATTACATCCAAAACAACACAAGTAGAGATCCAGGAACACTGAATTAAAAATCCAAGCCTCAGGTAGGCTTCCGTTCCTAGCACAGAGTAAATGTAGCCATAAAAAGGAGGTATGGAGGCAATCCGCACTATGAAGAACACCACAGTCATGAGTATTCCATTGATGACATTAGCCTTGGAAAACTTAGGATACTTCAGAGCCTCAAAGAACCACCTGGGAAAAAAATTAAAGAAACATCACATTTATTCTGCATCTCTGAGGATTAACAATTTCTAGTTTTTCATTTTTAAAACTCAGAACACCCCCCTAAGATTTATGTGGCAAGACAAAAGGCCTAGAATGGTCAACATAATACTGAAAAAGAATAAAGCTGATAGATTAACTTTCAAGACCTACTATAAAGCTACAATAATCAAGACAGCATGGCATTGGTAAAAGAACAGACAGACAGGCCAATGGAACAGAATAGAGAGCCCATAGACAGACCCACACAAATATACTCAACTGACTTTTGATAATGGTGTAAAGGTAATTCAGTGGAGAAAAAACACTCTTTTTAACAAACAGTGCTGGAACAATCAGACATCCATATGCAGCAAAATAAACCTAGGCAGAGACCTCACATCTTACACAAAAATTACCTTGAAATGGACCACAGACTTAAAAGTAAAATGCAAAACTGTAAAACTTCTAGAAAAAAAACAGGAAAAAATCTGCATGATCTTGGGTTTGATGATAGTATTTTAGATATAATACCAAAAGCACAATCCATAGAAGAAAATATAAGTTGGACTTCGCTAAAATTAAAAACTTGCTCTGTGAGAGGCACTGTCAAAAGAAAATGAAAAGACATCCAAACCCTGGGAGAGATTGTTTACTGAATACATATATGATAAAGTACTTATATCCAAAATATATAAAGAACTCTTAAAGCTCAGCAATAAAGAAACAACCTAATTAAAACATGGGGAAAAGATCTTAAACACCTCATCAGAGACGATAAACAAAAGGAAAAAAAGCATACAAAAAGATATTAAAAATCATTTGTCATTAGAAAAATGTAAATTAAAACAATGACATGCTTCTACATATCTATTAGAATGACTACAATCTACAAATCTGACAATACCAATTGCTGGCAAAGATGTGGAACAATAGGAACACTCATTCATTGTTGGTGGGGATGCAAAATGGTGAAGCCACTTCAAAAGACAGCATTGCAGTTATAATGCTAAACATATTCATAGCACACAATCCAACAATCACACTTCTAGGTATTTTTTCAATTGATTTAAAAATATATGTCCACACAAAAACCTGCATGCAAGTGTTTACACCAGCCGTATTCATAATTGCCCCAAACTAGAAGCAACCAAAATGTTATAGGTTGCTTCATAATGTTATTCACAATGTAGTACGTGAATGGATAAACAAATTGTGGTATGTACATACAATTAAATGCTATTCAGCGATAAAAAAGAACAAACTATCAATTCATGTAACACCATGGGTGAATCTTAAATGCATACTGATAAATCAAAGAAGCCAATCTGAAAAATGCTACCTACTGTAGGCTTCCATTTATATGACATTCTGGAAAAAGCAAAACTATAAAGACAAAAAAACAGATCAGCGGCTGCCAGAGGTTCAGGGAGAGCAGGAGAGGGTAGAATAGGTGAAACACAGGCAATATTTTAGGGTAGTGAAACAATTTTGTATGATACTGTAGTGGGGGATATATGACATTATGCATTTGTCAAAACCCACGGAACAGATGAAGAGTGTATGCAAATTTTTAAAAAATCAATAGGAGGTTGGGGCATGCCAGGCAGAATGTAGCCTGTGACAAAAGAATCTAACTGCATTCCAAATACATGACATAACCTCACTGGAGGGAGTGAGGTAAAAATAGGTGACCTAAGTAACTTTGAAAATGAATTAAGACCGTAAGACTAAAGACAAAAGAAACTGTACATAGGCACTTTGCTCTAGCTGGTAAAATTGTTATCTCATGGGGGAAGAGGTTAACAATTCCGAAACCATTATACATGTATACTGGTATTTAACAAATAAGTAAATTTGTCTGATGGTGAAGTGGGAACCAGATTTCTCATTGTGGGACTGGAAGGTTACAGATAATTGAGTGCAAAAGATTAGATTGATCCACATGATACTGGATTAGAGCTGGAAACTTCAGTATAAACTCATGCTTAGTTTAATACATATATACAGATGGACATATATAGAAATAATTATAGATATGTGTGTATACACAGGTTAGTACATTTCCAAGTTGTCAGCTGGGAGGGCATAGAAACAATGATGCCCCAGTAGCAATGAGCACACCCAGGGCCCATATTTTGGTTTCTAATACCATTGTCCAATAAAAGAAAACAAGACTCCTTGAGAAATGGCTGATTCTAGCACTGGGACAGAGAATACACAATATAAATCTAGAGTATTTTTTTAGTATCAGAAAATAAAGAAGTGCTCCAAAAAAGATGATGAAGTTATGTCAAAGGGACACAGAAGACGACTGAAAGAGCTCCCAATGGCAAAAGTTGTAACAATTTGAACAAAATAAGTAATGTAGTATTGGATTCAAACTCAAAGTATAAAATAAATATTCGTGAAGCCATGGTAATATAAATGAATGAATGAGTGAATGAATAGGGGAAAAAAGGTAAATATCCTGTACAGAATAATTGCAAATAAGTTATGTAGATATTGCACCCTCAAAGAGGTGAAGCATAACTCCCCACTCTTCAAGGGGGGACTTCGTTACAGAGTTCAGTATAGACGGCAGGTGGGGTGGAAACAGTTAACTTTAAAATTAAGAACTCTTACAAACCCTGCCTCAGCCAGGTGAACAAGGTAAACAACAGTGACAATCCATGTTTATGCAGGTAGTCCTGATATCATGTGATGAGAGCGGCACTTTACTTCTGTGGTCTTCCTCCAAAAACCCCATAACCTCAGTCTAATCATGAGAAAAACATCAGACAAACCCAAATTGAGAAATATTCTACGAAACAGCTGACCAGGACTCCTCAAAACTGACAAGGTCATCAAAAACAACGGAAGTCTGAGAAACTATCACAACCAGGAGTCTGAGACGTGACAACTAAATCCAATGTAGTATCCCGGATGGGATCCTGGGGCAGAAAAAGGACATTAGGTAAAAACTGAGGAAATCTGAAAATACTATGGCCTTTAGTTAATAATAATGTATCAATATTTGTTCATTAATTATGACAAATGTACCATACAAATGTAAATATTAACAATAGGAGAATCTGAGTGTGGGGTATATGGGAACCCTTTGAATCATCCTTGAAACTTTTCTAGAAGTCTAAAATTATTCTTAAAAAGCTTATTTAAAAAAAATTTAGTATTTGCTGTATTCTACTTTTTCCTCCTCAAAAAAAAACTATCTTGCCTAATGTTACCTCATTATATTTTAGAGGTTAAGTTGTAAATGTAGTAAAATGTATCCATGTATCTTAATATTCAGTTTGACAGAATTAGTCATGACTAAGCTAGAAACTGCTCAACTTCAGAAACGAAAAATTAACTGTTAAAAAAAACTTAAAATATTTTTCAGAGATATTAAAGTATCAAACAGAAATAATTTGTAGGATAAGACGGGTATTACAATTTATAAGTATGTGTAGGGTGAAAAGAGAAGGGCTAAATTATTCAACGCAGTTAAAAACAAACTATTTAGAGAGTAATGCTCAAATTAATAAAATAATATCACAAATAGGAAAAATGTCACTAAAGAAGTAAAGTCAACATCTTTTGCTCTATCCAGATCTCCTATCCTCCAGACTTCTCTACTCCAAAGATTTCCCCTCTGACCCTCAGCCATTCCTTTCTTTGACTACATGGTGGCCTTGGGTTTAATCAGAAATGCTATACCTCAAATAACCCATCCCCTTCTAAGCACAACTCGTAGTACCCCATATTTCTCTTTACCCAATTCCACCTAAATCTCTTTTTTGACCTCCACTCCCAAATCTCTCACTACCAGCCTTTGATTCACTTCCTTTCCTACCTACCAGAACTCAGTTACCTTCGGAACACACATCGGCACCCTCAGTTCTCTTGCCCCTTCATCCATCACACTCACGCTGCCTATCCCCAGCTTCTCATCAGGCCAGCTTTCCTTAGGCAGAGTATAGAGGGAAGGTGGGTACTGTATTCTGCAGTCAGAAGGCCCAGGTTCAAACCTGCTTCTGCCACTTAGCAGCTGTGTGGTCTTACCTCTCTGTTATTGACCTCTATGTCTCAGTTTGATCCCTACAAAATGGGGATAATGATAGCACCTCCCTTATACCATGAAGCTGTTTTGACACATAAGAACTCCCCTGTACTAGGAGCTCAATTAATAGCTATTATTACTCACTAATATTGATATTAACATAAATAGCACAAATGTAACTTAAAGAGCTCTGAATTTCAACTGAATTCTCAAATTTGCTTGGCATTCCTTTTACTTAACTCCACATTCTCCATAGAATTGCTCCTCAACCTCTGTCTCACAAATCAAGTCACTTCCCTTCCTTATTCACTTCTACTTCTCAATTCCATCAGAGGAACTGGCCTCTTCTACTACTAAGGTATTTGAGTCCATCAAATGAATTCCTCAAACTCTGACCCCAAGGCCTCAAATCTTCTTTTCAAGCACCTTTTTCTCTATATTCAGATGAAGAGGTTTCTCTCCAAGGCCAATTGCTTCTGTACCCATGCTCTGTGACTTTAGGCGATCAATTATCCCCTTTCCCTTGCTCCATCCAGTTCCCCATGTATAGGTTGATTCTTTCTTCTCTCTTACCAACATGCCCGATTCTTTCTAATCCAAAAAATCTCTCCTTCTGTTTTTCTTCCCTATTAAACTCTTAAAAAGAGAAGTCAACAGTGTATTCACAGACATTCTGGCTATACTTCACAACCCAGTACAATATGATTGCATTCCCCTACAAAAGAAATTGATCACCAGTGGCATCCCCATAACCAAGACAGTGGATTCATCTCAGCCTTCATCCCAGGTGACCTTTCTATAGCATACGACACTGCCAACCATCATACTTGCTTTCTCCTCTCCTGATACTGTTTTCTCTTGATTCCCTACCTATACTTTTTCAGTCTCCGTTTCCTCTGCCTGTCCCTTAAATATTTGTGCTTCCCAGGCACACTCCCTTCCATATGCTCTATCACGGCCATTTTATACATTCCCATGGGCTTAAAGGGGTTCAGAACAAGCTTCCCAAAATGTGCCACTTTGGCATGCAGAATATTTTGAGCTGAAAGCAACTAAGACCCAGCAGACTCAAGAAAAACTCCTACATCTCCC
Source organism: Globicephala melas (assembly GCF_963455315.2). NCBI lineage: Eukaryota > Metazoa > Chordata > Mammalia > Artiodactyla > Delphinidae > Globicephala > Globicephala melas. Next base: position 104,423,341 of record NC_083314.1, read on the forward strand.
TGAATTACCTGAAACAATTTAGATAGGTGTCCTGGCCCACAAAGAGCTATTACCAAGAGATAACTTTTTATCTGAATGATCTATCTGTATGGCAGGACAAACATCTAATTTCCAAACATCTGCTCTTCTTCTCGTCCTGTGAATCACCCTCCTACGTGCAGCCCCTATCCCACTCCTTAGCTCAAGACGGCTTATGAGCCTCTACTGCCCGGCTTGTCCTTGGGTCTCATTGTCCTGTGGGACTCTCACATATATGTAATTAAATGTTTTTCTTCTGTTAACCTGCCTTATGTCAAACTGATTATTAGACCCACCAAAGACCCTTGATGAGTAGAGGAAAAATTCTTCCTCCTCGAAGGCTCAAACACCCTGACAGAAATCTCTGGTTTCAAGTCCTCTCTTAAGTTCTACTTGTGGTTCCATATTTCATTTATTGCTAGGTGTCTCTTACCTAGATGACTGCAATAACCCAACTGGTCTCCCTTAACTCTACATTTCTAGCCTTTTCTCTTCGATGCCACAAGTCCTACATTACATTTAGCCTAGACTACTTCCTGTTCTCCAGTACTTTATGCATTTTCCAAATTTTTCGTTGTCTGGAAAGGTGATTATCTAAAAATCTAGACTTTAAGAACTTGTGCTTTGGCTTTACTGTACAATCACTGCATTTATCTTCGGCCAACTTTCCCATGTGACTGGTGCCTGATCTTTAAGCCAGTCTCTTTCAAAGGAAATAACTCACATATTAATTCAAGTTGAAATAATATTTATATAATTGTCCTTATCTTTCTCTCTCATGTCAGAAGGACCACTTATTTTATTGGAATCTACCTCTTCTTACCTAATGAGAACACCCCTTCATTCCAACAAATAAAGGCTAACAGTTTGGGAATATATGTGTTGATGCCGAGAGGGAGAGGAGCAGAAGAAAGCAAGAAGACATGCAGGTGGGATGGAAGGAGAGAGGGAAAACACTGTCTTTCACCACCATCCACAGTTATTACTTAGATGGGTAAAGAAGAAAAGACACCGAGGACAAAAAATTATAATGACAGCAGGTGGAGTGGAATGAGTCGGGGAAGGATTAGGAAGAATATTAGGAGGTAAAATGGATTGGGCTTGCTTCCAGACTAGGAACAATCTAGGGTGACTCCAGGTTTCTGACTTGGATGACTAAGTCAATGGTGATCCCACTGATTCATAATGGGAGTTTTCTGTGGTGGTGGTCATGGAGGAAAGGGAGGTTAGGCAAAGAGTAGGGTATTGGTTTTATGCATGTTGGGTTTTAGGCATACTTGATTGTATGTGTGTGTAATCCTCCCCAACCCCATAGAGAAAACCCTGTCTTTGGTCATTTAGCACTTCTTCCTCCTCCAGCTCTTCTAAAGGGACTTGGAGCTTTTGATTAAGTTCCCTGGGAGTTAATTGTGCAGAGTGCGGTACTAAGCACATGCAGTGTAAAAACAAGGCATTAGCAGGTATAATTCACATTTGGAAAGAGGAGAGAGGGCTACTTTCAGGTAGAGAAAGAAAGAAAAAAAAGGGGATGGAGCAAAGGATCCATCCCCTATATGGTACCGGTTTGGTGACTTTTAGGAGTTGAGAGTCAGAAGTATGAGCTTTTGGGAAAGCTACAGGGTCCAGGAGATACTGTGAGTTCAAGAGGAATGAAGAGACTTTTAAGAAGTGCTGCTGTAACAAACTGGACCTTTGTTGACATACTTGGAAAAACTCCAATAAGGATTTACATGTTGTACTGTTGCTGGGACTCTACATGGAGACTGGGTCGTGAGCTGACCCCTGGGTTTTATCTTGGTTGCAAATGTAATTCTTTCATGCATGTGAACACTGTATTTAACAAATATTAACTCTGGAAATTTAGGAGTTCGAAAACTTAATTTTAGAAAAGTTGTCCTCCATCCCAATATTATTCTGGCTCCCCTTCTACTTCTAAACTTTTCCTTTATTGTATCTACTCTTCCTTCTCCTACTTCTCAATTCTAGACATTCAACTTTACACCTTTTAAACACCGTCTTTTCTCATGGCTTCAAATGTAACCTCTATCTGATCATTTCAAAATGCCTCTCTACCTCTTACTACATTTCCACTCAGATGCTCTGTTTGTCCTCTAACGCAGCATCTCCAAAGCAAACTCATCATCTTCCCGCCTATTCTTCCTAATCCTCATCTTTTTCATTCTTCTAAGTCCAATGTAGAAAATATCTTAAATTTGTCTTTTTTTCTCTATCTCTAATTTCTTATTACCAATTTCACTTTTTCTACCCTCAAAAACCTTTATTCTATCATATCTACTCTATCATGACAGCCTAATTTGGGCTCCTATTTATTTCCTGGACTAATGAAATTACACCAGTCATTCACACAACTAAGAGCTGTATGCTAACCTTCTAACCCAAGCTTTTGCCTTTCATCTTACCATCTATCCCACAAATACCCCAAACTAGAATTACTCAGTGTTATTTTCAGAATGTCTTTCTCCACTAGAATACATTCTCACTGTCCACTGGTCAAGTTCAATCAGCTTTCCCTGGCATTCAACACCCTCTCTATCCACTATCCTCCTAAGACATACTCTTTGATCCTACAAGTCTATGAAGTTTCTCTTTCACATGGCATGTTTATTCCACTTTTCAAAACCTTATGTTCACGCCTTTCTCCCTTCTCCCTTTCCCATCCACTTCTTAAAAAAATCCTAAAACATTTAAGAATGTGTCCCAATTTCTCTTTGAAGACTTGCATGACAAACATCCATCAATAATAGGTCTCAAAACGTGATTCATGGGCCTCTGAGACTTTTGGGGGAGTCTACAAGGGAAAACTATTTTCATAATGATACTAAAATATTATCTGCCTTTCTCATTGTGCTGACTTCTATTCTGATGGTGTAAAGTACTGATGGATAAGACCATTGGCATCTTAGCACAAATCATAGCAGTGGTACAAAATGGTACTAGTCGCCATTGTAATCTATGCCACATATTTGCAGTTAAAAACAAAAAAAGAGGGGTTGAGTGGAGAAGTTTCACTTAAGAATGTCCTGGATGAAGCAGTAAGAATGATTAATTATATTAAATCATGTCTTTTGAGTACACGTCTTTTTAATAGTCTGTGATAAAATGGGAAGTACACACAAAGCACAGTTGTCTGGAAGAAAAACTCTTGGATAGCCTCTGAAGAGTTAAAAACTTTTCTGATAAGGTCAGTAATGGGTTTTTAAAAAAATATTATCTAATAAATGTATCAGCATTTATCATAAGACCTACATAACTCAGTGAACCAATATTTTCTAAATGACCAAGGCATAATGACACAAAATTATGTATGCAGAAAAGATTCGAAGTACAAGACAGACGAATGGATTTGAATATAACAGTGTATCAAAAGTCCACTGATATGGTTTCAGTTTCCACATTTAACTAATCTTTAAGAAACTACCTCTTGGTATATTTTGGTGTAGTATTAAAGCAGGATATCAACAATTATTTGAAAAGGCTACTAAAATACTCCCTTACCTACTACACTGTGAACCCTGAGAGTTAGAGTTTTTTATATGCTTCAACCAAAATAACATTTCACAACAGACTGAAAACAGAAACAAACTTGAGAATCCAGCTGAATTCTATCATGCTAGACATTAAAAAGATTTGCAAAAAAATGTACAACACTGTTCCCATGAAAAATTTTTCATTTTGGCAATGTAGTTTATTTTTCACAAAAATTACATTAACATGAAATATTATTGTTAACAGTAAATGACCTAATAAATAGTTTTAAATGTTTCAGTTTTAATTTCCAATCTGGTAAATATCCATAGCTATCAGCCTATAGGAAGTAAGAGTTCATTGAGGTCCTCAATAATTTATGAGATCAACAAGTCTGAGAATGGCTGTTTTAAACCATTAATAACAGCACTTTTCTTCTTGCCCTTTTTCACACAATGTCTTATTTTACTAGCTCTTTATTTTGTATTATTAAGTCCTATTTTCTCAAACATAGACATGACACCAGACACTCTAGTGAAGCTCCCTGAGGCAGGGACTGGAACATTTAGGTACTGGGAAGGTATTCAATAAATACTGAAGGAACATATTAAGGAGCATAGGTACAAGTTTTTATAAGGTATTTAACCTTAACAGCAATTCAAAAATATGTCCTCATAACAGTTAAGGGCATTTAGGCAAAAAAGAAGTTACCACCATTAAATTACTTTTTACAAAAAGAAACCTGAGGCATGGGTATAACTCAGCAGCTGAAAATTAACTGAAGCCCAGGTGTCTAACCTTTGTACCCCACCACATGCATCCCATGTGTCTTCTTAAATTATACAAAGCTCTAAAATAGAGAGAACATAAAAATATCACAAACTAAAGAAAACAATTAAACTATGGAAAACTCTAACAGTACTTAAGTAGCTGTGCTAAATTTTGTCATAATCTCCTTGCTGTTCCATTACACCATTTCTTGCTCATATTCCAACCCCACTTCTCAATTTCTTAATTTACAAAAGACTTGAAGCTTTTAAATAAAGGTATAGCATAGCTTTTTACTACAAAATTAAAGAATAAGTTAAACTCTCTAATATTACGATTTTTCAAAAAGAGCTTCAAACAGAAACAAATTAAAGTTCCTTTAAGTGTCAAGGTTAATTTTCTCCTGCTTCAAAATCTCAAATCTGAATCATCTTCAAGAGACAGACATTAATAAAGCTTAACTGATCACCGCTTGGGACTCATTCATTCAAAAGCAATTAAATGGCTACTATGTGCCAGACAATGTGTGGATGCGGAACCATGCAAAGTTCAACAAAGTTTGGCTCTTGACCTAATGAAACGCAGAGATAAATAAGAAACAGGAAAAAGAGAAAGAGAACTTTACAATAATTTAATTTATTAATCATAATGGTATAACTGTGTGTCACTATTATGGAAGCACGGGTGAGGGACACCCAGCCCAGCCTGGAAGAGGTGGGGTTTCGTGATGGAAATGACCCTTGGGCTGAGTCATGAAGGATGAGCAAGGAGCCAGGAGGCCTTTCTAGCACAGGGACAAGTTGGGGTGAGAGGAGATTTCTGAGGAGGAATATGGCAGAAAGAGAGAAGATAGCTCTACTTGGAGAGCTTTCTGCATCACATTACAGAGCCCATATTTTATACTGGAAGCAGCAGGTGCCACTGAGAGGATCTAACCAGGAGGCTACGTGTTCATTTTTGAGTTTCAGGGAGATCGCCGTGGAAGATAATAATACAGAGAGGATGAAAGGGGAATAGGACTGGAGGCAGGCAGACTGCCTAGAGCAGGGATCAGCAAACTTCTTCCATAAAGAGCCAGAGACTAACACAAAGTAAGGGGTTTTGGAAGCTCTACCGTCTTTGTGGCAACTAATCCACTCTGTTATTGTGTGAAAGCAGTTGTGGTAAACAAATACGCATGGCTGTGCCCCAATAAAGCTTTATTTGTAGAAACAGGCAGCAGGTTTGGCCTTCAAGCCTTGGTTTGCCGACCCCAGTCTAGAATAGTTCTTTTCTGTCCAAAAGAACTTTCTGCGATAATGAAATGGTCTATAGATGTTCTACCCAATTCGGTAGACACATGGGGCTAGGAAGCACTGGAAATGTTACCAGTTAGACTGAGGAATTAAATTTTTAATTTTATTTAATTTTAATTAAATTAAATGTAAATAGTCACATGTGGCTTGTGGCTACTCTACTGGACAACAGAGTTAGAGGCTGGTGCAGGAGCCAGGCAAGAGATGATGAACTAGGGCACTGACAGCAGAGATGGAGAGGAAGTGGCCAAGGTAAGAAATGTTTAGGAGGTGATACGTAGGACCTGGGATGGACCAAACACAGGTGAGGGAGAAACAAAGATGATTCCCACATGTTGAGCAGAGTTAACCAAGAGAATGGCCAGGCCACATGCTGAACAGGAGCATATAAGAGAATACAGAGGGAGATATGTTGCATTCTATTTTAGACATGTTGATTCTGATGCGCCACCTGGGAGGAGAAAACACTTGACTATAATACAAAGAAGTAGGTAATATTAAATATGCCCTTTTTATAGAGAAAGCAACTGTAGTACAGGAATGTTACATAACTTAGCCAAGGTCAGAGCGAGTAAGCGGCAAGGTTAAATTGCAGCCTGAGCTTATATGATTCTAAAATTCATGCATAGTCCATTACACCACATTGAGCAAATGGGTAATAGCTGAAACCCTGAAAGCACAACCCACTCAGGGAGAAGCACAGAGAATATCGGTGGGCCCAGAAGAGAGCCCTGGGGAACAGCGGCATCTAAGGAACTGTCTCCAACAAAGAAGACTGGGAGACGATGGTCAGAGAACTACAAGAACCAGGTGAGTGCAGGGTCACGAAAGCAAGGGGAGTTATGGCATTACAAGAAGGAGGTGGCGGTCCTCAGAGAGATACAATAAGATAGGCACCGAAGAGAGTTCACTGGATTTTGCATCTGGAAGTCAATGGTACCTCTAATGAAATCGTTCCAGCAAAATGACAGACGAGGAAACCTAATTTTGATGGGTTAAAGAACAAAAAAGCTACTACAAAGTGGATAAAGCAAACATAAACTATGCACTTCTAGTGCTGAGTAAATTTTAGCATATTGAATATACACTACATTTAACACTTACTGCATATGTACTGAATGACAAGCACTATGACAGGTGCTTTACACACATATGTAAACATATAACAAAACATATAACCACATAGAATCTTCACAATAAACTGTAAGGCCTATAGGTATCATTATCCCTGTTTTACAGGTAAGAAAACTGAGGCTCAGGAAGATTAAATAATCTTCCACTCACACACAATGGTAAGTGGGGGAGCTTGAAGCTAAATCCAGGTCTTCTGCCTTCAGAGAACATGCTCTTTGCTCTCTATACTTTCACATCATCAGAGTCTTTAAAAATTGCAGAAGAACTCGTATTTTAAAAATTTTAAACGGCCAAGCCTAAAGAACTTAGTATCTTCTTGAAGAAATAAAATTATAACATATGAGACACTGGCAAACAATATAAAACAGTACATAAGTACCTGGGAAAGCAGCAGATCTGTAATCTAATCTCTCCTGTTTGGAGGTGGAAGGACCATCCCTTCCACCTTTGGCAAGAAAAAAGGGTGATGAGGGTAATTGCTTGGTAAGCATACTAATGGTATTTGTAGTAGAAGAGTCTTCATCCATGGAATGCTTTCAGGATATACCTAGTCTAGTACTGCTTATGATAAATGAACCTAGAATGTATGGATTTATGGGGTCTGACCCCTGCCCCAGGAAAGTTATATATGCTATGTAACTATCTGAGTATTAAACGGAGATGGCTTCATAACCAAGAGAGCTCCTTCCATGTCAGCAATATGAACTATACATATCACTTAGAGACCTCATAGGTAACCTCATTCCAGAGAATGCCCAGTGCAAAAAACACCTAGGGAGCCATGCTGATGGTCCTGAACATCTCCTTGCTTTGCCAGTATCTCATGATTACTTGTATTCTTGAGATTATTAGTAAGGATTGATACAGGGTAAGCTCCCTAACTCACATGAGTCTGATTTGACTCCCAATTCTCTGGGTTATCTCTGTACTAAGTTACAAAAGGCTACATGTAATTGTGGGAGCCTTCCCTGGGTTTGGGATTTTGACCTAAGACTTGAAAGATAGGTAAATTTTTCGAAGATGGAGGGAAAATAGAGGATGGGAATAAAGGAAGAAAAGTGAGAAAAATCCACAGGTGCGTGAGACAGTAAGGGTGCAAAACTAACTCTAATGAGTGGTAAGAAATAAGGCTGGAGACATGGTGCACATCACAGAGAGCTTCGAAAGTTCAGAGAAGAATCTAAAGAGGATGCAGTGTTTAGTAAGAAAGTAAGGTACTGAAAGTGGAACACAAGGAAGATGACTTTGGTAGCACTGTGAGGAAAGGACTGAAGAGTGGGTGAATGTGGAATTCGAATTAGGAAGCCAGTTGGAAAGCTATCGCAGTAATCAACCATGGAGATCCCGAAGGCCCTAAACTGGGACCATGGATGTGGAAGGAAAGGAGCAGCTAAACATTTCACAGAAAAAATGTCAGCAGACCCTGTCAAATGACAAGACAAGGGTAATAAAGGATAATAATAAATCCATTGTCAAAAATGAGCAACTACCTCCCTCCAGGAGGTGGAGCTTAATTTCTCTCTCCCCACCCGCTTTGAGAGTGGGCTATACTTCATGCCTTGCTTTCAAAGAGAGTAAAGAAAAGGAAAAACTTCACAGTGGAGAAACCTGGCCAACACCACCTCAACCACATGATGAAAGTTCACATCCCCAGTGATGTCACATGGATATCATGTAGCCCCTGATATGTGATGAGAAGGGCACTTCACCTCTATAGGATTCCTTCCGAAAACCTATAACCTCCGTCCAGTTATGAGAAAAACAGGCAAATCCAGACTGGAGGACATTCTACAGAATACCTGGACAGTATCCCTTAACACTGTCAGGGTCGTGAAAAACAAGGAAAGACTAAGAATCTGTTACAGATGAGGGGAGACTGGGGAGGCGTGACAACTAAATGCAATATGGCAGCCTAGACTGAACCGAAGAACAAAAAGAAGATACTAATGGAAAAACTCCTGAAATCCAACAAAGTCTGAAGTTCACTTAATAGTAAAGTATCGATGCTGGTTTCTTAGTTTTGACAAATGTTCCATGATAATGTAAGATATTAATGGGGGAACTAGGTGAAGGGTATACGGGAGTTTCTGTGCTATCTTTGTAACTTTCCTGTAAATCTAAAATGAAAAGATTATTTTAAAAGAGGGACTAAGATAATGTTGGTGTCAGAATTTGGGAACAGGAGGAAGTTGGTGTCAGGAATATTAACTGGACCCATGATAAATCCAGTAAAACAAAGTATCATCATACCACAAAGAGAGCTGGGTTCAAGAGCCAGGACCACCACCTTCTAGCTTGGGAATCTTGGATAAGATTCCCTAACCTTTCCAAGGCTCCGTTTCCTCATTTGTACAGTGGTGATAATTCATATCACATACTCTTTTTTTTTTGCGGTACGCGGGCCTCTCACTGTTGTGGCCCCTCCCGTGGCGGAGCACAGGCTCCAGATGCGCAGGCTCAGCGGCCATGGCTCACGAGCCCAGCCGCCCCGCGGCATGTGGGATCTTCCTGGACCGAGGCACGAACCCGTGTCTCCTGCATCAGCAGGCGGACTCTCAAACCACTGTGCCACCAGGGAAGCCCATACTCTCATTTTTATATTTAGGATCTTGGGGGAAAATTTCCCCAAACCAAACAGCCCAAGTTTAAAATAATTAATGATATCAGTTACCTACCGCTGATTCACAAAAGGGCTGGAAAGTTCTGCAAGCAGGCGAAAATTCCCAATGTATCCCAGCACTCCATCCCTCTGGGAGATAAAACATAATGTCAGGGAAAACATTCTTATCAAAATTTCCAAACATCGAAGAAACATTCAATAGCTTCTCAGCATAAAATAATGATCAATATAAACACAAACCAAGTCTGCTAAACGGATTTTCTTCTCCGTGAAAACTTAGAAATGAATTCTACAGCATTTTTTAAAGACAACATATTGTATACTTATGTTCACTTATGTATACCATATTCACTTAGAAAAACAGATTTCAAGCAGTTGTCTCACGCTAAACTAATGAATTCTGCACTTGGCCATTAGTAACAGCATTCTCAAATTACCGTAGAAATAATGATTAAAGTAGTGTGAATTTAGGAAGTTGAGAAATTTTATAGCAATTAAATATCAAATAGGAAGTAGTTTAATATCCATTAGGAGCACCTTAAAAATCTCAAGAGTGTATTTCACTTCCTAAGTAACAATATATAAGCCTGTGAGCAGATACACATTTGTCAAACATAACAACACATGTTAAACCGTATCTGTCATATTTGACCTGAAAAATATATTTGTCAATCAGAAGATACTATAGCTAAAACACACACTTGGGGGACCTTTCTGAATTTAGAAACATAATGCCTAGTACTTTCCACTAATTTAATAATCGGAAAAGTATAGTAAATAAGCATTAGAAAGAAAACCGAAAGTATATACATTCCAAAAATTTTACGTAATTTTAAGTGTTACTAGGTAAATGGCGTCATTCTAGCACTTCCAATTAAATCAATTGTGATTACACACCAAAAGAACCTGCCCTCAAAACATCAGATATACCAGAACTTCAGAAATACTTTTCCTACTGTTTATACCACACTGTCTTCTAAATGGGAAAAATATAAAGCAATAATGAAAAAGTAATAATGAATGGACCTTTTATTTGAAGATTCTCAGTTCTTCTCTATGTAAATTATTTTAGGGATTAAAAACTGAGAGCTGGACTGCAAGAGTTAGCTTTCCAAAATGAATCTAAAACTTTTTATAATCTCAAACTCACTGTCCTTAGTGAAACTGAAATGGGTGATGAGGAAGAAGAGGAGGACAGCAGAGAGACAAAGACAGTGGCCAAGATGAGCACGATGCACAGAGGTGGCGGGAGAGGAGGATGCTCAACATTTTAGAGGCAACCAGACGCAGCCACAGCAGTCCAAAGCCACATGACAATACACGGGAAATAACTGCGCGCGTGCGTTATCACTTTAACACAGAAATACGTGTAAATTTGAATTTACATATTATTCTGTACTATTTACTTTTCTGTTACAATAAATGCATTTATTTAAACAACAGGACCAGTTAATGGTGGCAATTAGTAATTAATAGTGGGACTAAACAAATAAAATTGTGGAAAAATATAATATTTTTATAATGTTTCTTTCTGGCCTTTTACTTTGTTAGATATTTAAACGTAGTAGGTTACATTATTTTTTTATTATTATGTCTTTAAGAAGCATAAATGTAAGACTTTTAAAAAGGAGAATGTAAATACAATAGGACTAAACAGTTATTACCTGTATTTAATAAAAAAATAATAATGATATCTTTCTATCCATGACACAGTAGGATATTTTTACTCCTTATTTCCTTTTCCAATAATACTTTTCTGAAATGCCTGCGGCCTTTAGGATAGCCTTATTTTTTTGCAGAAGTAAAACAACTACAGTTAAATGTAAAATTCACTTTGACTTGTAACTCTGCTCTTAGAGGCCCACATTACTGTTATCAGTCCAGTATGATGATCTCAAGCTAAGTATTTTCTCAACAAAGGTTGTTTAAGCATAAAATACATAAAATTTTACTTACTAGCAATAGCAGGCTTTTAGAATTATAAGAATTAAGTTTCCAACTCTCTAAGAGTATCTATCTACTTTGTATCTATCTACAGGCTTGTTCTGGTAGATCAGCTGTTTGTAAGGTCAGTTGTATGTATAAATTCATCGTATATGCCATCTATTTCTAAAATATCTATCATTTTAAGACACTCTAGAGTATCCTAGATGGATTCCAATAAGTTACAATTTTAGTTTAAAAAAAAAGTACTATTTAAGTAGCTACCCTTTTCTGGTAACATTTTTGTGTTTTGTTTTGTTTTGTTAATTTATTTATTTTATTTATTTAATTTTTTTGGCTGCATCGGGTCTTCATTGCTGCACGCGGGCTTTCTCTAGTTGCGGCGAGTGGGGGCTACGCTTCGTTGTGGCACGTGGGCATATCTTGTTGCAGTGGCTTCTCTTGTTGCAGAGCATGGGCTTTAGGCACACAGGCTTCAGTAGTTGTGGCACACGGGCTCAGTAGTTGTGGCTCGCAGGCTCTAGAGCACAGGCTCAGTAGTTGTGGCACATGGGCTTAGTTGCTCCACAGCATGTGGGATCTTCCTGGACCAGGGCTCGAACCCGTGTCTCCTGCATTGGCAGGTGGATTCTCAACCACTGCGCCACAGGGGAAGCCCCCAGTTTTGAGTTGTGAAGCAGTTTTATTTCCAAACAATGAGCCATTATTTCACTGTATGAGTTTTTGTCACAATCTGCACATAACATCAAGCAATGCAGGTTCCGAGAGCTCATCCTTTTCTAGCTCCTCGTGGCCTCTTTAATGATCATCAGTTTTGGAGAACCAGTCCATAAATATCTGTTTCACTGCAGATATTCTATTTGGACAATTCATTATAATTAAGCAATTAAGTTTGGGGAGTCAGGGATAGTTAATGAATGATCATGGGCCTGGGGTGTGCAGGCCAGGATTTGAACCCTAGCTCTCCTAAGTGACCTTGGGCAAAGCTGACCAAAACCCCAGTTTCTCCATTTGTAAAACAGGCAGAATACCGTCGTTATGACAGAATTGATGTGAGAATAAGACAAAATGCAGGGGCTTCCCTGGTGGCACAGTGGTTAAGAATCCGCCTGCCAATGCAGGAGACACGAGTTCGAGCCCTGGTCCGGGAAGATCCCACATGCCGTGGAGCAACTAAGCCCATGCACCACAACTACTGAGCCTGTGCTCTAGAGCCCGTGAGCCACAACTACTGAAGCCCGCGTGCCTAGAGCCTGTGCTCGGCAACAAAAGAAGCCACCACAATGTGAAGCCCGTGCGCAGCAACGAAGACCCAATGCAGCCAAAAGTAAATAAATAAATAGATTTTTTTTAAATTTAAAAAGACAAAATGCACACTAATGGCAAACAGGAAAAATACTAAAACAGAAAAGGCACTCTAAAAAAAATTAAGTTAAGAGTGAAATTGAACCAGGTAATTTTTCTTACTATAGCTATAAAGAAGATTAAATAAGTTTGAACAAGTCCTAAAAGGACCTATTCCTTCTTTCCTAGACAGAAGCCTCCACCTCTAGTCACTGATCCCTGAGTCTTGGATGACTACACAGGACTAAGGGCCACACTTGAAATGATGATGATGAATGGATGATAAGAAAGACAGATCACCATCACCATTAGTAAGGACTAAATGTAGGTTCACTACTGCTACTTTACTATAAAAGATGAATCATATTAATAATCACTCCTCCAAAAGTAGTTAATGTTACTTTCTAATTGCTGCAGAAAAAAATCCAGGTTGAAAAGGAAAATAAATACTTCTAAGAGAAGACTCACCTGTTTTATTTACCCAATAGGTTATATCAACCTTTTACCTCACTTTGCACAACTATACTGCACCCAACCCAAACTTAATTCTTCACCACAAGTTTATGCTCATGACCATCACAGCATGGTAGAGTTAAAATGGCCTCTGAAGATTGCCTATTTCAATTACCCACAGATGTTTTAAATCCCTTCTACAAAAGCTCTTCCAGGTTGCCCCCCCGCGTGGACAACTCCATGGTGAGTAGAGTAGCATCTCCTAAAGCAGCTTTCCAAAAGTTCCAGAACTACACTGTACCCTCTTTTTATTTATTTTTTTTTTTGCGGTACGCGGGCCTCTCACTGTTGTGGCCTCTCCCATTGCGGAGCGCAGGCTCAGCGGCCATGGCTCACGGACCCAGCCGCTCCGCGGCATGTGGGATCCTCCCGGACCAGGGCACGAACCCGCGTCCCCTGCATCGGCAGGCGGACTCTCAACCACTGCGCCACCAGGGAAGCCCTACTGTACCCTCTTTGACGTCCACCTGCCAGTCCTACTCCTGATCCTGGCTATCCAAAATCTCTTTTTCATATGACAACCCTTCAAATATTTAATGACTGTCCAAGTACATGTCTATCTTCTTTCCAGATACCATTTCCAATTTGCTCAGAAAATTCTGGTCCACCCTCTTCAAAGTTTCTGAGCCCTATGAACTGCCAGTATTCATAAAACAAAAACAAACAGATCCAACAACAAAAACCAACGAATCTCTTGATGAAAAGAACCATTTACACATAATAATCTCTACACATTAACCAGTTAAATCACATACGCACATACATCTTTTTAAGGGGACAGGGTAACCTTCCTAAAGAGAATTTTAGTAGAACATGTCACTACCCTTAAAAATGTACATACCACTTGCCCAGAAATCCCACAAAATTAGTCTTTGAAAATAATTATGTATAGGCACAAATATGAAAACATAAGAATGTTTCCTCAAGTTATACACAATAGTGAAACTGAGAACAAACACACAACAATAGGGAATTGATTAAATATGATTATATAGCCATATGCCATCAACAGAGATAATGATAGAACCAAATGGCCTGAAAATAAAAGCATTTTCAGAACTTGCTGAAGACTTAGAGAGTAAACCTCCTTTACCCTCTTTCTTAGACAATTATTTGAGGATATGCTGCAGCACGAGTCAGTAAACCAAGACATATGGGATGCAGGAAACAGTGACCCCAAACCAGGGGAGTAATGGCAGGAAGCCTGTGACATCAAGTAGCAGACCTAGAGAGCAGGAGAATGGAGAGCTCCAGGGGCAGGTATCTGGGGGAAAGACGACTGCAGAGATGGGATGCTATCCTCCAAGATATGGAACAACTCAAATATAAGACAAAGGCGTATGTTACAAGAAAAAAAAGGAAGGCGATTAGAAACTCGAAGCAAAAATTAGACAGGAAATGTAATCCTGGTTGTGCAGTGAACTATTTTAATACAGTCATAATAAACACTTTATTTTCTCTGTGTAGGATCAACTGTATATAAAGGAAAACAATATGATTATAGAATAAAAGGCAAATATTTTAAAATCTTGGTGATACAAGAATACAAGTACAAATGACAGAAACTGGGAAGCACAGTGGGAGTGACAGAAGTGGATGGAAGGACAGAAGCACAGACATCTTCACCTTAAAGGATCCAGAGGTGCCACAAACCAGAAATAAAAGTGTTTAAAGTTTCCAAAGGAACGGAGAGAGAAAATCAAATTACTTTAACTACATGGGAAAAAAGGCAAGGAAAACAGAGGTGTGAGTGTTAAAGTCTTACCCACCATGGCAAGAAGATAATTAACATGTCTAACATTGACAAATCAAGAGGTGGCTGACAGTCACCTAAGTGACCACCATCGATTCCTTCCCTTCCTCATATCAAGAGGTGGAGTCTTACTTTCCTCCCCTTGAAGCTGGGCTGCCTCAGTGACTCACTTGACCAGCAGAATGCAGTGGAAGTGAAGTTCTGGGTCTTCTGAAGCTAGGTCATAAGAAGCCATGCAACTTCCTCCTGGGTCCATTGGAACACTCACTCTTGAGATGCTCTCTCTCTGAACACCATAGCCAGGCTATGAGAAGCTCAAGCCACATGGAGGGGCCACATACAGGAGCTCTAGGCAACGAGCCTGCTGATGTCCGAGCAGGAAGCCAGCATCAACTACCAGCTACTTAAATGAGCCCCTTTCAACCCAGTTGACCCTTTAGATAGATGATCCAGTCCCAACAGCTACCTAACAGCACCCACATGAGACCTCGTGCAAGGACCACCAAGCCTTCTTCCTTCTTCTTTTCTTTTTCTTTTTTTCAATATAATTAAGATCTCACGAGTCAGTGGGTTTCACTGGCCAAAGTCAGTATTCTAACTGATGATCAAAATGTCACATTTTTAGCCAAAGTGAGAGCCATCACATTGGTTCCTGTGTCTTTTCGACAAGACCCTTTTAGTCTTTGATAGGTTCCTTGCTTTCTGACACAAGATTACCAGAGTTATTTTGTTGTATGCAATACTTCAATATGTAAAACAAATTAAAAATTTTTGGTTTTGATCCCATTTTTGTAATATATATTCATACCCAGAATGCTAGTTTTTTACTTATGCATATATACAAGTAGGATACACTCCTAAATGTAAATGGTAATTAAGTAAATATAAATAGATATCTCTGGGTTGTGGGATTGGGACATTGTTTTTTCTTTTTTGCTTGTCAATATATTCTAATCTTCAAATAACAATGAATGACCTAATTAATTTTTTCAAATACCCTCTGCTTGTACATTACTTATCATAGCTTTTTAACTTACAGTGTTGCTGTAAGGGGTCTTAACCACTGTTTTCCAAATGTATTCTTTTGTGGTTTTCTTTCTACCCTTCTGAAATTCTCCTCTGCTTCTTTTACAGGACCAACCTTCTTTCTGGTCCCTGACCCTGACCGCCCTCCCCCAACAAGGCACACCTTATTTCTAATGGCACATGGGCCCTTCTCCCCTGGAATAACCATGTATCACCACAAACCTCACAACATCTACAAGCATATTCCTGCCCAAACTCTTTCTCCCATTTCCTTCAGGGTCGCACATTTCTCTAGTGCCCTGGGTCACCTTGCCTTCTTCTTTCCCTTCCTTCTCTGAAATCCAAAATTAGTCATCATGACCTATTGACTACAAAATGGCTTTTAGTTTAGTTTCTTCCTCACTAATAAAACCACCAAAGTTACGTTCTTCATAATCTATCATCTACATTATTCCAATAACCTCCTCAAAGAGATCTTCTCCCATGCAGCTTTCTTTTTCCTATGTTATCACCACCAGATTTATTTTTCTAATATGCCAACTGCATCAAGTTATCTTTTGGCCAAAGGTCCTACAACAATTCTGTGAAAAGTAAAATGCAAGGCTGATGAGTTAGAATGTTCACTCCATCAGGCAGCCCCATCTGACTCATCCAAACGTACAACCACCGCTGAGCCCACATGAATCCCGTAGGCTGACAACCCAAGTCCTTCCTACCACCCATGAAGATCTGACCTTTTCTCCTCATGTTTTCCAACCTAGAAAGCCTTCCCTATTTTTATCTGCTGATCTAAACATGCTTTTATCTTTTGTTTTGGAAGACTGACTAAGTCTCATCTACCTCAAAAGCTCTCTTGGAAAATTTTAAAGAAACACAAATATATATATATGAAAATTCCCAAACAATTTATATAAACTGCAAGAATATACATAAGTATTGTCAGTAGTTATCTCTGGAGACTCAGACCTAGAAAACGTTATACTTACTAAGCCCTGTATGTCTACAAACTCAGAATTTTTTTATAAACATGCATATTCAGACAAAAAAAATAATGGAAATTAACACATTCATCTTTCCATTTTCTAAATTGCTATAGCATTACAGAGTTGTCACGGGGTGATGTGTTACTTGAATTTTTAAAGATAGTTTCCCACAGTTAAATCTCGGAACCTGCGGGACTGAATTAGGTAGCTATCATATTCTTAATTCCTTACCTCTCCCCACCACCATCTCCTCAGTTCAAAACCACTGCGAGCCATTGAACTATGCGTCAGTAGCCTGGCTTCCATAGTCTCTGATCCTGCACATCAATGACTCTCGACCTGTTTAATCCAGTTCACCCGTGAGAGTCAGCATCACGTGTGGCACAGGCTTCCACAGGCACAGGTGGCCATTAGGTAAGATTCAGGTTATGAATAATTCCTTGTTACCTTATCCTTACCCCACCAACAAAACCTACTAAAATACAAGTGAGATAGACACTAGTAAGAGGACAGGTTTAATTCAGCTCTAATAAATTATACATTTTGATACTTTACTGTTAGTAAAGTATGGCAAAACTCACAATTGACTCTGGTCAATGTGGTGTTTCCACTTCTGCCATCTATCTTTAAGGAGCTTTGCCTATAGTAAAATTCATACTGGCCATGGCCTCTGCATGACTCTATGAGGGAAAACAAAATAAGATTTGTCTGATCCCTTCCAGAGCTTAAAAGAAAATTTTCCTTTCAGCCAGTGATTATGAAAATCTGGATTTTCTTATCACAGGACATTTAATTTTCTAACAGCCAAGAGTGGCTAGGGTCAGGAATTTAGAAGGTGAGGGAGAAAGATAAATAAAATTATTATGCACCTACTACTGCTAGCATGATACTAAATACCATGCCACTATCAATGGCTTGGAGTGGGATGGGCACACTTTCCCACCACTAGGGCTACGTAATTGGTGTGAGGTAAGCTATGGGCACTGGGGTTTATATAAAAATGTGACTATGTTCTACTGTAGCAATTATGAGGTACTTTTTCTAGGCTATTTAGACTGACCCATAATCTTAGGACATTTCCATGGGAAACCCTTTCAGAGCACCATGAATCTAGAAATGAGATTTGGGAACAAAATCCACCCTATATTTAATTACTCTTTGCCTAAGTTTAATCATTCAAGGTTTTTGATTATTTACTTATAAGACAGAGTTGAAGGTTTGAGCTAACACACAGGACCGGATTGGATTGCCCAATCTGGCTCATGTGAAACAGTGATCTTACCTAGAATTAAGCATTACTAACTACTACAAGGATAGAGGCTATCAGATAATTCAGAGGAAGTAGAGAGAGGCTTGGGACGTGAAGGGCAGTTGGCAAGCCAGGTCCTTCCTGTGTTGAACAAGCAGCACTGGCCCAGAAGATGTGAAGGCTCTACTAGGTGAGGTTCACCAAGTTCCTCACATGCAGTGAGAGTTTATCTTATAAAACATCTCCATTTTATACCTCCAAACAACTGTACAGACTACATGACATTCTCCAAAGAGCCAGGCCTCACAGAGCCTGGGTTCTCTTTACTAGAGGGAATCCTTAGCCAGGAACAGGCTAAGAGCATTCCAGAGTTAAGACCTCTTTCTCCTAACAAATGTCGGTACATACCCTATTTACCCAAAGGTCCTGTCGACAAGGAGATTAGACCTGGGTCACTTGCCTTCTTTTCTTCCCCTCCCTTTCTCCCAAGGAAGTAAATGGATCTGCAGACCAGCTGCTTTCACCCCTTCCTCCCTGGGTTACTTAAGAACTTGGTGACAAAACGTAGCTTATTCTTACTTGCCCATTGCCTAGCTCTCCAGTATTAGAACTAAATCCAATCATTTCATCAAAACAGTTGAATCACAGAATCTCAGACTTATAGAACTTTAAAGACGATTTAGTATAAGCTCCGACCTAAAGCTTCTACTTATTATATCTATCTGCTTGAAGATATCTTATGGTAAAAAGAACCACTTTAAAAGGCTGTTGTTATAATCTATTCACTGGGAATGTCTCTTTTGTAAAACAGCAGTCTCCCCTACCTCTCTTTACCATCCCCATTGGTCCTAATTCCAACGTCTGAATTAAATCAGAGTAAGTCTACTTCCTCTTCCACTTAACAGTCCTTTCACATTTCCAAGGACATTTCAAAGCCATGTAGTTGTCCTACAACTTATCTTTTCTAAGCTGACCTCTCTGGGTCCTTCAGTTGTTTATCCCAGGGCAATAGCCACCTAATCTAATCTCCCCTCTACAGTTATCTGGCAGCTCGCCCCAGAACATATGCAATTTTAGAGACTCCAGATGCTGTGAGTATGGTCTAACTAGGAAACTGTAATTTGTTTGAACTGGATACTGTACCTCCCCTAATAGAGTAAACATTTAAAAACAGCTTTCTTTTTTAGCAGATGTGACATGCTATTGGTACAACTACAATTGTGGTCATCTGCCACTTCCCAGTCATTCCTCTCTTTTTATACATTGTCAAGTCCAAGTGCAAAACTTGACATGCATCACTATTCGGTTCCATCTATTTGTTTCAGCTTATTATTCCAGCCTGAAACTTTAAAAAATGTAATACATCATCCAACATATTATTAGCTCCTCTTCCTAACCTTGCTTCAGTTAATTGATAAGCTTGCATATTTTAAACTTTATTTTATTGTGGTAAAACATACATAACACAAAATTTACCCTTTTAACCACTTTTAAGTGTACAGTTCAGTGGCATTAAGTACATTCATGTTGTTGTGCTGCTATCACCTATCCACCTCCAGAACTTCTTTATATTCCCAACTGAAACTCTTACCCATAAACAGTAACTTCCCAACACCCCCTTCATCCAGCCCCTGTCTTATTTTCTGTCTCTAGGAATTTGACTACTTTAGTTACCTCATGTAAGAAGAATCATATAAGATTTCTTTTTAAAAAACCTAATTAAGAACAAAATATCGACTAGGGTGGACATGGCAATCCTCTTCGTTGACACCTATTTTATTATCACACATCAAGTCCAATACATGAACTGTTTTCTTTCCTGGTTATTAAAGGGAAATAGGTTTCAAAAAATCAGGCCAGCTTAGAGAAAGAAAGGGACACAGCTCTGCTAAGGTAATCCCACTATGCATATCTGAGGAGATGCTCTGTGCCCACAAAAGAGCATGAAGCAGTAAACACAGAACCAGGAAGAAAGAGAAGAATTCCTCCTCACCGAAACTGAGGAAGGCCTTAGAGGAGGTTTGTTATGTTCGTGAAATACGGGAAAGAAATGCTCACATCAGGTATTCTATATTAAAAATGAAATACTGAAACAAATTCCAAAACCAAAAACACACATACCTATATGGAATATGTATCTTTACATATACACACACATAGAACACATATTTTATGAATAAAAAACTGAGCACTTAATATTTTTACCATGGCTAATCCCTCAGTTAGTAGTAAAAGTAATAAACTAACTGTATCATAGCGCTTTTATATAGATTTGTATAAGCGAGCTATAGAAATACTAATAAAACAATTTCTAAGACTTACTTCTGCTAGTCTATCATTCATTACTGTATAAGAAAGCTATCAATCTTTTATTTCAGTAGGAAAAAAAGTTATCTAACATATTATACAACTTCTAAAAATATTTTTGTTTGATTTAAATACTTAAGATGTCTTATTATATGTAACTTTAGTGGGAAATAGAAATCACAAAGACCTTACTAGTGAATCTTGCTTTAGTGAGCTATATTAAGTACCTATTTTTAATACCTACCTAGTCTACAGAAAAGTTAATTTTTGAAATTTTGTTATCTTAAAATGTTGCTGTAACAGCCACTATAGTTACCTAAAATTTTTCTTTAAGGCTATCTTAATGGGAGAAAAAAAAGAAATACATTATTTAAGTGTAACTGAGAACATGCAACACTATTTAACTCACCTTAAAACAGTAGTTTTTCTTTTTTAACACTGTTAATGATAAAGTGTTAGTGAGTCATGGCATTTGTTTCACAGCACTGTGGAAATTTTTGTTTAGACTAAACATAAGACCAGTATTTTTCTACTTCTTGTCTCCTGACGTAAATTACAACTTTACCTTATCTTACATAACGAATCTCATTTTTCAGTACCACTTCATACACAGTTGTTTGCAAAAGGTTTTTAAAACACAGATAACTGGGGTAAAATATTAAACAAAAATCAAAAATCTTCACCTTCAAAGTATCACAACTAATACTAATACCCTTAAATAAATGTAACAAGAGGCATTTGAAACCAAATTTTCTTCTTAAATTGCAGCAGAATGGTTTACTGATTAGATCTTAGGGTAATGGAAAGATGCAGAAGAGTTGGCAAAGTAGGCAGAGACTCAGTGATTTTCTTGTCAAGTTTAAAAGTTTTCCAAATATACTATAACTCAGTATCTAAAGATGTGGTTTGATTGGGGAGAGGAGGGGATTCACAAGGAATACAGGAGAAAACTAACGTTATCCAAGATGTCAGAAAGGGAGAACAAAAGAGGATGGTTTATCCCTAAACATAGAACATTAAAGCCTAAATGTGTCACTTCCTTTATGATAAGAGATTAACCTGTCATATTTTCCCTGATAATGAGTATCCTGCCCAAGGGATGAAAGCTGAATATCAAGAAAAAAGCTGTAGGATTTTTACCTTTCTATGTAGGCAGAAGAGAAGATTTCTTAAGCTCTAAATTATTCCATGAGATAATTTTAAAACTCCAGTAAATATATAAGAGAGAGGATCAAGACATTATATAACTTATTTACAACCTACAATACCCTAAGTTCAAAAGACTCTTACTTGGAAAAAAAAAAAAAAAAAAAAAGGGCTTCTCTGGTGGCGCAGTGGTTGAGAGTCCGCCTGCCAATGCAGGGGACACGGGTTCATGCCCCGGTCCGGGAGGATCCCACATGCCGCGGAGCGGCTGGGCCCGTGAGCCATGGCCGCTGAGCCTGCGCGTCCGGAGCCTGTGCTCCGCAACGGGAGAGGCCACAACAGTGAGAGGTCCGCATACCGCAAAAAAATTAAAAAAAAAAAAGACTTACTTTTGTTACGTCAGATAAGGTAAAGTTGTTATTTACATTCAACTATTCAGTAGGGCGTACATTTAAAACCTACAGGTAATTAGCCTCTATTCTTCACTTTAACTTTTAATTAGTTCCAGTTAGAAAATCTTTTAAGAAAAAAAGCTTACTACAAACAGCTTAAATAGTTGCAGAAGTATCAAGTCGAAGTGCTTTCCAAATGTCAGTTCTCATTGCGTAAGGGATAAGAATTTCAGAAAGTTTATACAAAATAATAATAGTAGTAGTACTTGCTGTTGGTATTTTGTTAGCCTTACTTAAAATGCACAAAGTAACCTGGGAATTCATTGCATGGGAAAAAATTTTCTTATATTCAAATAGTAAATGTAAGATCTATAAACGACATAGGATCTCTACATCTATAAATATTTATTTCATCAATTTTGTTT
Organism: Globicephala melas; assembly: GCF_963455315.2. Lineage (NCBI taxonomy): Eukaryota > Metazoa > Chordata > Mammalia > Artiodactyla > Delphinidae > Globicephala > Globicephala melas. The sequence goes on from NC_083314.1 coordinate 104,445,744, forward strand.
CTATTTTGTTTCCCTATGAATAGATTCACTTTAATTAGATAATTTTCTTTCATACCATTCATTTATTTCATACAATAGAACAAAGGAAGACATATCAAAAAAGCAACCATCTCTTGAAAAAATTGCAGTTGATTTTCTTATCAACTTTACTAAATAAGGCAGCAGTTAATTTCTTTTTTAAAAATCCAGCATTCACTTCACTAACATTTTATAAGGGCATAAAAGTCCAAAGAGAAAACAGTATTCCTCTCACATAATGAAATATTCACCTTGCCATTCCATGCACAGCAGCCATTTGCCAGGCCTGTGACTTCAGTGGCCGAGAGAGAACAGCAGTTCTTACTAGTCACATTTACAAATGCATGTAAATGACCTGTTATCTTTCACCAGCTTATATTCTTTTCATAGCACAATGATTATTTGTGACTCATGTTTAGAGACCATACTTCTAACCTGCAGCAGGATATTAAACTCACACGAGTACCCACACACATTCTTCCCTGAGTCAACCAATATTTTGTTAGTCAGTTTCCACGTCTCTTTAGCAAAAGTGTTCAGGAAACAAAGTGCATGTATTGCAACTATCTGAGACCTGTAAAAGGTAGAAGTCTATATGTTATAACTACCTATAATGTATTAAAATCTAAAAAGGAAGACAAGGAAATAAACAGTAGGAAATGCCAGTAAAAACAGCCTATTGCTTCAGAAGAATAAAGCGATTATGGATCCCTACTGGGATCCTATAAATACCTACTTATTTATAATATTAAAACCAGCATAGTTTTTAAAACATTTACATTAATTATTTAGACATATAACTTTAAATGGGTGATATAAAGAGATGCTTCTTGCAGAAATAATGTAATCTGCTGTATTCTTGCAGAAATAATGTAATCTGATGTCTTATTCACCAGCTATCCTTGTGTGGGGCAATATAAAGAAAAATAGAAGAATATTATTAATACACATTTGTATGAGTTTTTTAAAAGCCCTCAAAATCGTCACAAATGTCCAGTAATATACAGATTTTAGTAATACCAAATAAGAAAAAAAAAAGCCAGTGGTTACATTTATGTTTTAAAACAGGAAAAACATGGAATGGTATACCACATGTATTACATAAAATTTATACTATTCGAGTTTACATACGTCTATTATTTCCCAGTATCTATCTTGGGTTTGGTGGTCTATCTAGGTTGAAAAATAATTGATTGAGGAGAAACCTAACAAAGATGCAAGGGATATAAAATTGCTAATTTACAAATGTATAATGTATTAAAATAATGTTAGAAATAAAAGTTAATATGCACTAGTGCCCCAGATTTGCTGGATCCTCTATTAGCTCAGTCTGGAAGTTCTGATGAAGCCTCTGAACAAGATTCCCCCCTCCCCTCCCCCTCCCCCTCCCCCCCTGCTCTAGCGTACTCAAGTGTAACTATGCTTGTACGTGGAACGGTATATGAAATTAAACAGAAAAGAGATACTTCAGCTGGTTATACAGGAATCTACATCTAGCTCCGGCTGATAAAACATACATGCATCTAGAAAGACAGACAAATATCAGTAGCCACATAATCCTAAAGGTTTTGAGTGAACATTCAGGAAATTGGGGTCATCTGACTTTCTCAAAGTGTGTGAATCCAAATAGACGCACTAATACAAATGCGTAAGTAAAGCTATTATTTTTGTTAATACACAGGATAACATCACAAGAGTGATTCCTGAATGCATTTGGGGTTGATCTTTATAAATTAAGAATTGTATGTTTAGATTTATCTTCACCCTTGAGTCGTTACTCCCAATCTTGTCTGCTTGTCAGACCACTGTAAATCCTGGCACTCACCAGTACAAAGTAGTATGCATACAGCGCTGTACAATGGTGAATTATAAAATACTTGTCACCAATCACTTTCCAATACCAAATGAGAATCAACAAATCTGTAACAAGGAAAAATAAGATATTACACAGGAAGAAAGCTTCATTGTTTTTCAAGTGTATTTAACTTTCTCCCGACATCACATCACAGTCCACTCTGAGCCCACAGCACTCGTCTCGTACATCAGGAGCTCAACTACCCCTTTTACCACGAAGTATGTGCTTCCAGATAACTGTCTCCCCTACACTACTGGGACTTCTCTAGGAAGAGGACCAAGTGTGGGCATCCAGCACAGTGCCAGGCGTATAGCTATGTAATGTAACGTATTTGTTGAAAGTATAAACAAATTAACTTGTTACAAGTGTTAAATAAAATGAAAATATTACAGAATAAAAATAATTTTAAAATAAGGCTAAATTACTGATTTTTGTCACTATAATAACTCAATCGGATAAGACGATCTCAGAAAAGGTATAAAACGACTAACTCGTGTATAACACAAATTCAGCAAAAAAATTTTAAAGTTAACATAGAATGTGGTTAAATATCAAAATAGCAAAAAAAAAAAAACCCAAACACGAAGAACTATAACTATTAAAAAGATATCTTAAAAAAGAGCTCAAGGCATCCATTTTTCTTTAAATTCTAAATCAATACCACAATTCAGAAAATTGTTTCATTTAATAAAACAGAAACATCTCAAACTGTGAACACAAGTATTTTCTTTACCAAATGGTTAAACATGAAATTGAAACCTGGAAACAAATGGCAATCATGGATGGAAACCAGAGTCTGATTCAGGTTTTGTGGGTTTGGAGCTTATAGCATGAGGAGCTTCTTTTATAAAAAATAAAAATTACTAATACAAAACTAGATGTGAATATATATAAAGGTAAAAGAAATCATCAGATTATAAATTTTAAGGAGAGGAAAAAATACCACAAATGTGGAAATCAAGAAAATTTAAAACTATTAGTAATTAACTGCCTGATATGCTTCTCTAGATACATTTTTCCTATATTTGGCTGTATATTCTTTGGTCACCAATTTATATGATAATGATCTTATAATATTTTCTATAGAGAGAATAAAAGAATTCACCTTTCATTCAGCTTGGTTTAGAAAGTTTGTTTCAGTTCATAACTTATTTTTAAGTGTTTTGAATTATTACCTTATTTGAGAAAATCTTTATCAAGTTTCTTTCATACAAGATTTCCTGGGTAGTAACTACTCTCTGAATTGACAATACTCATTAACCAGTGTATGAGGCATATTATAAATTTTGTGTTAACCTTGTCAATGACAGCATTTTGTGCCAAAGAGCAAATCTTTTCCCAATATGTCCACAAGATACACTCTTCTTTTAATTGGGCCGTTGAATAATCCAATAGCCTATTCATTATTTCTATCCCAAATGTATCTTTTCCTCTTAATAAATTACTGTGTTTTAGTTTAATCTAATTTTTTTTTTACAATTCACTTCTTGATGGCAGAAAATTTTCTACCGAGTCCATCACTCATCTTTATCACTTTTGTTTCATAGTCCATTATTTTTATTTGGATTTTCTTTCAGCTGTTTATTAAATTTGAAAATTACAAAATAGGGTTCCTTGCATAAATGTCCAAATCAGAGATCTCTTATTTCTCGTTTTATTGAGACAGTCCAAAATGTCTTTTCAAAGAGCAGTTTAAATGGCATATTCTCAACTTCCCCTCTCTCTCGTTGTGTAAAAGGTTATTCCAACCTCATCCAACATGAGAGAAAATATGACAGAGGGAAATATGAAGTAGAAAGAGTCCATGATCTTAACTGATTATGACTAAAATACCTTACTTTTGCAAGTCTTACCAAAACAATACAAAACCATGACCATGGGAGCACATTTCAAGGGCCCTTGCAAGTGAGGACCCTGAGGCTTAAACTTCCTTAGCGTCATGGTAATTGCACCTGAGCAACTCTTTAGTCCAAAAAGGAACCATCACTAGTAAAAAAAAAAAAAAAAAAAAAATCCAGGCCTAACTGAGGCCCCACTCTGCAGCTCTGATCTTTGAGAACCAGAGAGCCAACATGAAAAATGTTTCATGTTCTACCATTACAGCAGATATTTTTTTCCCTCAGTATGGATCCTAAAAGTTGCTTCTTAAATAAATAAACCAAAAGCATAGACTATATATGTATTCTTTGCATAATTCCATAAGTAGTCTAAAAAGAAACAGACAGTGAACAACATATCACATACCAGAAATGAGGTAGCCTGAAGCAATAGCAATATTCACTTTCACAAGAGATGGATCACCCCTATAAATATTAAAAAACAGGTTCCTTTTTTTAGCACATGGTTATAGATGACAGCTACTTTTTTTTCTATTGAGATTTAAATATAATTTAAATGTTCTCTATAGGTGCTCAAATGGTAACTTGTCATTTGCACAAGGTACTGTGTTAGCTATAATGCTTCAAACTGCAATCATCATAATTGCTTATACTTAAGCCCAAAGTTTTATGAAAATAATATTACCAAAAGACAACATTTTATAAGTGTGTTCTCATATGATTTGTTTGTGAAAGGACTCAAATGGAATTCCAGATGCTGGTTGTTGTTGTTTTGATTCCTTATTCTGAATCAGAGACTCAAATAGCCTCAAGAAATCATCTAGCCTGCCCCTGATTTAGAGGCACTATACTGTTACCCTCACTTTACTGAGGACTGGAGAGATTTGCCTGTTATCACAAGTTAGAAATTGATCGGAACAGAACAATTTAATACTGCTGTTTCGACCCTTACACATATCAAGATCCTACACTTTGGCCCTGCTCATGCTCTTGGCTCCAAGAAACAGATACAAATGATCAGTCCTTTATCTGACTTTTAATGTGAACTACTGGTAAAATGAACATAAAATAAAACTGACAACAGGTAAACTACAAGTGGAAATATTTAGTAGAAGTCATGTCTTCTTTACAAATTTTGATCTGTAAATATGATCCAGGAAAATTGGACCTGGAATAAGTTATGGTATCTAAGAAAATGTTAAAATATCAAAAAATATAATAGGTAAAAATTTGATAAGGACAAATTGGTCAACGAATCAAATCTTTGTTATAAAATTTACTTCCCAAAACAACTGGTTCTGTTGACAATCATGTGGGTAAAATAAAAATATGAAAAAAAAGTAGCAATTGTTTAGGTAGAGCACATTAAAACTTGGTCAAGGAATGAAATTCACTAAATTAATTCACTTTGAAAAATATCTTCTCAGTGAAAATGTATGAATACTGGTATAACTCTGACCAGCATAATTCCATATTTATGAATAAAAAACAACATCATTGCAGTCAAATAGAGATGGTCAAAAGACCTGGTCAAATTACCCCACATCCCTCAGAACCCACGTCTATCACATCCCTGTGCAGTGCTTTTTCAAAACACTCCCAATCCCTCAAACTAAACTGAACTAAGTCTTCTCATATAATGCCAGGAAGTACAGTTTGTAAAACTTCTTTCATTGGAATGACATTTAAATTCTTAAAAAAGAATCATCTTACAAATTATCGTGTTATGGCTAAACATAATTATTACTCGTGCTTCAAATCATCTCATGTGGTACTAAATTCCTCTCACATGGACATCTATAAGTCTCATTTTCCTATCTTTGATATCAAATGATGGGTCAAACATAAATTTAAAGACTAAGTCTATCCTATCTATCTGACTATCCGATCTCAATAATAACTTATTTTTACTCAGAACAGTGTTCACAATAACTTGATTTCACTCACTAACACGGTATAAACGCTTACATAATAATCATATTCTCCCTGTTTTGGATAATAATTGCAATACTAATGCAAAATGCCCTCATTATTTGTATTAAATCTAAAATAAATCATTCTAATGCACCTTGCTGAAATATGTCTGAACACAAGCATTTTAACAAACCATACACCATCAATATGTTTTGTTTTAAAGTAAAGAGATATTCTTATTAATATTAAAATCAAAACATAAATCAAATTGACTATATTGGAAAGAAACAGCTTACCAAAGTGGATCAGCAATAGTAGCCTCATCAAACAAGAATATGTACAAGCCAATAACCCCAACCACCAAAGAATGACACGTAGACACTACCCTGCAATGAGATGAAATAGACACAAAGATTTTAGAATCTGTACAATAAATTTTAACTAATTCTGGCAAGTCATTTAACACTCTGAAGAAGTTAAATGTGGAAGCATTTAAATATAGGATTGGAGTACATCTGAGAATATAATACAAAATTGCTATTTAGAAATCCAAGGGCCACAACTTTACTTTGGAATCAATAACAAGAAAGATGCCCAGGTCTACAATTTCCTGCTAGACAAATGATGAATCACTTATTGATTAAAGGGTCTAAAGCAGAAGCATATCTGATGAACCAGTTGACAGAGTTTTGTGCAAACAGATGGCATTTGGTAAGCACACTACCCTGCACCCTGCTCCATCCCCAGCAGCATCACTGCGGGATTAGTTCCTGCTCCAATCAGTTAGGAATGACTTCCAAATCTACTAGCCTTAACTCCATATAGCCTTAACTCCTTAACTCCATGAACTCCATATTCATGGATCAGAATTGGAATGGATCATGAAATGAAAATGTATTCCCTTGGAAATTTCAGTTTTAATACACACATTATTGTACTTGATTCTTGTAACAAATCTGTGAGAAAGCTAAGGTGGCTATTATTAGTGTCTCATCATTATTATGAAATCACTTCTAAATAGAAAAATGGAGGACCATGAATTTTTTCAGAAAAAATCTGTTTTTAAAAGAAATGCCCAAGTGAAAACAAAATGTTCACATGATCCACGTGGCATTTTCTTTATAGAAGGAATAACTTTTAGTTGAAAAACATCAGTTTCTATGAACATATCTTGCTAAAAATTTAATGACTTAACCAATATGCAAGTTCTATGATATCCTACTCAAAGAACTGTATACAGGATACTATATGCTTACTCACATAATGAAAAAGTTTATGAGTAATGAAGTTTCTCTTCTCTTCATTAGAACAAAGGATGAGAGGAATAGCAAAGTTTTCTCTTTAGAAATTAATTGGTATGCAATGAATCTCTCTACAATATGACCCAAATCTTTAAAAGTAAGTGAAATATATCAACCAATACGAAGTTTGATATTAAAAAGTCTCATTGTAACTTGAAAAATCAATATACTTGATCTAATATATGATGTGGTCCTAAGTAAACATATCAAATTAAATCAAATCATATTTTAAATGCTCAAAGAGTCTCACTAATTTAAAGGCACTGAGTCCTTTGTAATACCAAAATACATTTTGAAGTGTGATAATTAACCCAATTAACCTGGTTTACAAGTCTGGAATTTTCACGCCAAGCACACCTGTGTTCCATTTGAACATAGCAAGATAAAAATGTAAGTTCCTTGATCTCAAGTAAAACATGCCATCTAAATAATCAGACAACCAGCTTTCTGTTGCCATTCAAAAATTCTATTAAAGGAAAAAGCATAACCTTTTACTAACCTGTTGGCTTAGTAACCTTCTATCAAAAAGTTTCCTTTTGGAAAATATCTGAATTTTTGTTCCTGATACTCAGGCCTCAAATTCCCTACTCTGTTGAGATGCTATATGGTAAAAGGGAAGAATTACAAGCCCTCAGCTGATGGAAATGGCATGTAATGCACGAGAGAAAAGTTACATGTTACTTGGATCAAATAGCTCCCACTATAATGAAGAGGAGAAACAAACACCCTGTGCTTACATGCTATTCTGTATTAAAGTCTATACATTCAGAAACTTCTGTTAGTGAAAATTTCATATTTCATTCTTTAAAATCAGATTCCTGGCAAAGCATAATGTATATTCCTCAGGGTCTTAAAAAAAACACCAAGATAAAATATTTCAATTTTGTTTAAAGAAGGTTAAAAAGGAATGTTTGTTGGTTTCTTTTTTTTTAAGGAAGTAATGACAATTTTAGAATAGCACTTTAAAATTACTGATGTAATCACTCGCAAGTAGTATGAGTATTACCAACAGAAATTACATAGCTCAATCAGACAAAAGGGTTATATTTTGAAGAAGCAGATTTAAAAATTAGGAATATTTCAGCACAACAAGGACTTTCCATGCCATAGGAGAGCAAGTGGAAATAAGAAATTTATTTAATTATATAATGTTAATAACATCTATAAGTATGTATGTTTGCAGAAAAAGTAACAATTAAGTATAAGATTTTCTCACTTATTAATTCAACTGTTACTCTCAGGTGTGAATTTTCTGGAGAGCTTTTCTGCCTTCTGTCCTTTTGCTACTAGACGATTTGAGCCACTCATCGTTCAGAGACTCTTTCCTGATTACTAGAGAGAATTAATGTGGGTTGTGTTGATCTGTCTGTTTTAAGACTGGAATCTGGATTTCAAGACATATATGTGTATTCAAAAAGCAGCCAACTGTTTTTCCTTCTTTGCACTCTCCACCTCACAGTTTAAGTCCCATGTAAAGCAAGCTGGAGTGGGAAACAGGAGTAAATTTGAGAGAAAATAGCATAGCATAATAGTATTTGAATAGCATAATGAATCATATAATCCCAGACTCCTTTTTCAAATGGGAACTCAGTTTCCCAAATGGTGATTCCATGTCTCATAGAATGGCAGTGATAATAAGACTGAATAATGCAAAGTATTTCTCAATTGCATCATTTCATTTCATTTTTACCTTTGCTTCTATCTATCTGTACCCTCCCTGTTTCTTTGGCTTGCAGCTCGCCAAGATTCAAATGCCTTTACCTACCTTAACCATGTTGAAATGGAAATGAAAACAGTTCAAAATTCAGTCGTAGAAAATGAATGTCCCCCTCCATATCCCTTTCCTTCTCTTTCCCAACTATTCTATCTTCATGTTAGAAATGGTTTTACAAAATAGTGGTTAGTATCTTTTGTATCCCACATTTGAACAATACTTTTGTGCTATTGTTTAGACAAAAGAATCATACCTCTTACTTTTCAAAAATATGTGGAGAAATAATTCTCACTCTTGGGAAGAAGAGCTATAACATGCATGAACCAGACAAATCAGTGTAAGGTGCAGAAGAAAACAACTAGTCTTCTTCACAGTCTGAGTTACAAAAGTGAATGCCTGTAAAACAATTTGGCTCAAATAGATAGGGCATTTCAGGTCACATATGACCATTCTCAAATAAATAGACTTTGGCAGAAGTTTTTAATTCCGAAAGGAAATTTCAATGAAAAAATAATTATAGCAATTTTGGAGATCTGCTGAGTTCATTTTATAGTTAGCATTAACTTCAACAATAAACAGTATCCCATAGCTGCTCTAATTCACTGAGGTTTGCAAATGCACAGAGGTGTTTGGGCATCTGAAATGCTCTAAAGCAAGTGAAGCAGTCATCAGAGTCCGTCTGTGTTTGAAACCTTGTGAGAGATTAATGAGTTGCACATACACAAAAAATTCGCAAACCAACTAATTAAAACTCTGGCAGGTTTCTATATCCTTAGATGTCTTATTCGTTTTCCATTTACTCTTTTGTTTAAAAGATCTAAAAAGCAATTTTTACTTTAGAATTACATAACAAAAGAACAGATTCTGGAGGGCTATGAATTAAAATGAAAAGTTCATTAAAAGAGAGACATGTGCTAACCGTGCACCAGGTTCTTCGGTGTGTAGTGTTTAACTGTCCTAGGTTGGGCTAAGCCAGCCTGATACTATATATAGGCTACTCACAGCCCCAACTAATGTTACTTCTGTTACCATTTCCAAAGAACATGTGTTTGTTATCATAAATATTTCAGAGGAGAATGCAAAACAGTGCCTTCCACCACAGTCTGCCAGAGTCTACTTAACACTTCCCTAGACAGTTAAATAAATTTTTCCTAACATCTTTCAGAATAAGAATTGAAAATTTTTTCTTGTATGAGATCTATCTACTTGTCTTTCCTTTTATTCCTAATGTCAAATAAAAAAATTTGACCTAAGATTTTGTTAGATCCTAAATGAAAAAGACTTTTTGGAAATATTTTAAATGCATAATTTTATTTCAAAAGACTAGGTATTTTTTAATCAGTCATTTACATTTCGTATGCTTTACCTTGAGTTCCATTCAATCTTCTTTTCGAAGTTGAGATTATTAAAACCTGGAGAAACTTTTGCTGAAAACCAATAACTTACAAAGTGGAAAAGAAGCTGAAAGGTGATAAAGCTGGTAAAACCAGCGCTGATGACCACTATGGTGTTGGTATCCATACTTCTTCAACCTGTTAAGAGAAATGTTGGCTATAAAATCCTTTAAATTGCTCATAATACACCTAAATTAATTTTTAATTTAAAAAGAGTATGTGGTTGTATTTTTAGGGATTTATTTTAATTTCGCACAAATGTAAGAATACAAGGAAACAATATGAATTTTAAGACTTTACCAGCTATCTGTCATGTATCTCATATTTGTACTTAAAAGAGGGGAAGATCTATTATCTTAATGATTTCAATATTATAAATGTCAGGAGACAAATTTAACATCATGATACTCAAAATTACCTAAGTCTAGAGTTTACCACTAAGAGGGAATTTCAAGTACTATAACTGAAGGTATTCTTTTAGTAATATTTTTAATTAAACTAAGGACAAATCACCTGATTTCTCTATGCCTCAATTTTCTCATCTATAAAAGAAAGTTGGTTAGATAATTTCTAAGAAACAATTAAGCCAAAATAAGAATAGAACTAACATTATCTGCTATAGCAAAACAAAAACAAATTATATAAGAAAAAAATAATTGTACAGTGTGACAAACATTTAAAGTTTAAGGAGAATAATACCATCTTGGAAATAATCATACCACTGTTACTGCTTAAATTAGTATTTAACTTTTTTTTTTTTTTTTTTAGTATTTAACTTTAAAAAAAATATTTTGCAATCACAGATATCCTTGAACCAAAAATCCTCCATGGATTTTTATCTCTAAAAGAAAACATTTTTATAAAAGAGCTCCAAGTTTTAAGGATAGCGTTAGCGCAAAGAATGGTAATATGCATATATACACATTCAAAGTATGTTTTCTATCTCATTGAGCTAAACTTTATCTGGCTTCTAAAAATCTTAGGAACATTCAGACCAAAAAAAAAAAAAAGACACTGAAGCATTTGCTCATATCCAGCAAATACAGCATTTCTACGGCTCCATCTTTTTTTTTTTTTTTTTACGGCTCCATCTTTGATAGAGCTGACCCTCAAATGAAAAGGAAATGAATCAATACATATTTCCAGCTGCCTAATGTGAAGAAATAAAGTCACCTACTGAAGCCAATTCACTAGAGAAAAACCACATCATTGACTGCACTAGCAATAACTCCACTTCATTCCCTTCCAACCAGGATATCATAATAAGAATCAGTCTCCCACAGGGCCTCTTCTGACAGAATTCATGTGTCTGTAATGAATTCTTTCCTCATTCTTTTTTTCTGGTGTGTGTGCACAGTAAAAATATTGATATCACAATTCTTCTCTGTGAGATTCCATTAACTTTATTGCTCATTTAATTGTTTTTAATTCAACATGTGTTTATTGGGCATTACAAAATTTAATTTTAACCTATCTTGGTCTTTTAACCTAGGTTTAATATTAACAAAATAATACATAAAAGTAAGTTTTATACATAAATTAAACATCACTGTAGTTTGCTAAGTGAGATGTAAAAAGGAAAATGTTTTTCTAAGATTAAGCAAATAAGGATCTGCATGCCAGGTGGGCAGATAAACAAAGACAATGAAACCAGTAACCAGTAGTGAGTGGAGAATCTAATCTTAAATGTGAGGGTGATTTGTCCTGAAGGGTTCTGTGTGTTCCCTGGAGGTTACGGAGGGTGGCTAGGCAAGAGCTGCTTATTTACCTCAGTTAAAATTCAATGTATACAATGAGTATTTATTTCATGAATGTTTGCTAAAAGTTATGTTATAAAACATAGTAGGTATCATGCAACATTATCCATTTTATGAATTGTTAATTTAAGCAATACATTAAAAAATCAAACAATTCACTATTAAATTCCTCATTCCTAAAAAAATTTAGTTTTTATTAAGTCTTTGTTATACTGGGTATCTTATATTTTCAACGGACTTTCAGTTAACTAGAGTTTGGGGGGTACATGTTGAGAATCTCTCTTTGCAAAAATGTTCCATTTAAAACTAAAAAGCTCCACATACTCAAGTTATGGCTTCCCTTAAAGGCTCAACAGACAGAAGCTAATTAAATTGTTCTACTCCCAGCTTTGCTTCATATTAAACAGCTGCTTGCTTCATCAGTCATGCCAAGTCAGGGACTAATCTAAGGAATTAAAAAAAAATTTTCCCAGAAAACCAAAGCTTCCGGTAGGAAGCAACTGCCCCTGTTCATTCACTGAATCAGGCAAGAAAATGGTGAAAATGGATAAAAACAAATAATGCTCATTACTGACACAAATTAAGGGCCTTTTAGAGTTTAGTGATTATTAAGTAGAGGAATACACAGTAAAAGTAGAAAAGTATTAGACTTGGTTCATACACCTCTACATATGGCTAGTAGCTGGCAGAAGGCTTGGATACTATCCTAGAACACAGCAGCCAGAACAGAAGTGGGAAATATTTCTGTGCCAATTTACAAGGGGAGTGTCTAGACATGAAATTTAATTAGCCCATCCTGATTCCCAGGAATTATGGACACCAAAGAAACTCTTCCAGAGGCTTCCTGAATACAAAGGATGTTTGTACTTTTCCCCACAAGATGGTTTCCATAAACTTTAATTCAAATTGGTTTCTTGGTAGAGAAAACCATGAAAAGGTTTGAAGGATGCCTCTTAACCACCAGCTTGTGAGGGCCCTTCTCCAGGAGGACTCCCAGAAGGAGGACCACTGGAAACAGCCCAGCCAGACTGATTCAGTCTTTACTTCAGCCAACAGTTCACCCAATAACCTGTCATGAGTCCGCCACATACCAGGCACTGTGCTGGGACTCAGAATACAAAATGGGAGACATGCTCATGGGCTAGTAAGGAAGCAAGAAACTGATCACTCCCACATAAAGTGGTAAATTCATGGTGCTAAGGGGGGCACTCCCTGCTTTCCTGGGAATAAATACCCAGCAGAGAAGACGTCTAAACATTGAGGAGATATCTGAAGGTACTCAAGCTAAACCAAGAGAACATCTTCTCATCTATTAAAATCCCAACAAGATGCTTTAAGGTTGAAACCCCTAAAGATTCAGTTCCACCAGGTGACTCTAGAAATACTGACCTGGAAATACAACCTTTACTCGCATTTCCCCATGTTCATTATCTCCTTGTAGCACAAGGGATTCCTTAGGGAGTGTGTTGGAATCACCAATGTCACCTCCAATCATCAATACACATACACAACCTTCACGTTCTGATACAACTTCCAGGGAAGAACCACTGCTGTACCGATTAGCAGTAAAAATCCTTAAATACAGGGGGAAAAGGTCTTATGTGGTTGTCAAGGAAGGGGGAGCTAGGAAGAATGCCCTACACATGCTTAGCAGTCCTTTTCCCATCCCTTTCCTTTTTCCCACATTGACTCCAAATATTCATTGCTCTCAAATCTCCAGTTCTCCCTGTCTTACAATAGATGAGGTTTCTTCCCATTTCACCAAAAAATGGAGGCCATCAAGCATAAACTCCTGATGATGGCAATGTTACTACCTCCCCTCGCCCCAATCCAGAATCTTTCTCTGCACATTATAGGCTCTGCTGGGGTGTATGCCCCACACATTCAACATGGTGTACATTGTGTGCAACCAAACCCCACCATCTCCCAATGTACCAGTCCTGGATGGTCAGCTACCCTCTGGGTGGCTGCATAAGGGCATCCTGGAGGCCCACACGCTCTACATGACCCAAGCTGAACTTAACCCCAAACCAGTCCTCCCCCCAGGGTTCCATATCTCAGAGGATGACACTATCACCCGCAAACACCTCCTCACCTTTAATCTAGAACAGCTCAGTCATCCTGGTCTCCTTCCTATTTCCTACTCACATAATTAACTGACTGCCAAATCCTTGTAGATTGAAGAATACCAAATGAAGAACAACTTGATTCCAGGAAAGTTCTGAAAGTTTCTCATGAGATCCTTATTAATAACACAAAGAAATGTGGCCGGATAACAAAATTAGGTAAATCTAGAGTTAGCTGAAAAACTAGAACCAGCATTTAGATCAATGATCTGAAAGAGACTTGAGAAATATCTCCTGCGATATCCCATAAGGTTCTCTCTTTTTGGTCTCTTTCAGTAATATTTTTACAAATATTTATATGTTTACTCAATCTGCATATAACAAAGAGCTGGGAAAGATAGCTAATATAATCAGTTAACAGAATCAGGTTTCAAAATGATCTTCAGAAGCTAAAATAATGAATCCCAATCAGAAAGATAAAAACCTGAATAAATTTTTAAAAGGCAATACCCAAGTATAGGACTTAGCATAATAGCTATATAACACAAGCACATGCGCGCGCGCACACACACACACGTAATATTAGCATTTTAATTTACATAAACCAACAAGAAATAATAATGTAATGAAGATACTAATAACAAAAAACAAACCTCAGAACCACTTACACAGAGTATAGATCAAGACACGTATCAGTCCCATTTTACTCTGAATTAATCACATGTCAAAGTACCTTTAGAGCAGGGTAACTAAGATGGTGATTTTTAGAAACCATATCATATCATGAAGAGTTGAAGGGCTGAGTAATGTCAGCTTGGGAACAAGATTACTTAGAGAGGACTGAAGGGCATTCTTCGGACATCTGAAGAACTGTCATGTGGAAAAGTGAAAGAGGGAACTTACTCTGCACCACTCTAAATGGCTCAAATGGGCAAAAATTACAGAAAGGGAAGAGCTCAGCTTAATTTAAGGAAGACCTTTCTAACAATTTACAAGTGCCCAAGCATCTGTCATGGAAGTGGTAAAATGACCACAGGGAGGGTTGGTCTGCAAAGGGGTTGGGCGCTAGTCTAACCTTTAGAGCACTTGCAAAGTAAGATTCTGGGATTCTAGGACTGAACTTAATTGTGGCATCTAAAAAGATAATTTTGTATTAAATACTACACTAGCTTTTCAACAGTCTATCACTTATGTTTTACAAAATCAAAGTTAGGCGTGTAAGAAAATATTAAGTACGTATGACATGTTGGGAAGTACACAGGCTCTGTTACAGTCTTGAGTTTGAACCTCAGTTCCACCACTTGTTCACTGTGTGACCTGGGGCAAGTAACTTGCCTTGCCTTACCTGCACCTTGGTTTCTTCATCTGGAAAATGGAGATAACGACAGTACTAAGCTGACATGGGGAATAAACCACAGAACGCTGGGCGCTTAGAACAGTACTTGGCATGGGGTGCACACTCGGGAGTACTGTTTCTCCTTCCACCATCGACCACCTCCAGCAGCATGCAAGACATGCAACTTCTGGGCCTGTCATCACTCCAGCCCAGGGAAACAAGACCATTCTCTGGCCACTAGGCCCTATGCCTCTAACTCATCCCCTTCACATTAGTCAACACTCAAAATGTAGGCAGCCCCACTGCAGAAATCTAGCCTCCATCACTGGACTATCCCTGTCATGCTCCAACGTTCCTTCCCAGCCACCTGACCCAGCCCATCACCCCCTCTACCTCCCAAATGCTTCCACTGGTCCCCTGGGACTGGGCTCCCCACCCAGAAAACAGTGCTCTATGCTTGGCCTCTCCTCGGCCTGCTTTGAAGACACCCCTCTTCTTCTGCAACCTCTCAGCTAGTGGCTGCCTAGGCCCTCATCCTTCAGTGTCAGGAGTGGCCCTACAGGCTCTTTGCTCTCATGGTTCCCTTCAGGGCTTACTCCTCCCTTCCCTCACCTCCTATAAACACGCAGGGTGCTTTGGTCCTGCTATTCAGTTATACCACCTTCTCCCTCTTCTCACTGATATCATATTCCAACCTCCTGAACATCTCCTCCCTTTCAAAGACTTTGGTCCTGGTTCACTTATGGTCCTCAAGCCCTGCCATTATCCTGAATGACTTCCTATATATGTAGAAGGCCCAGGTTTCCTTAACAACTCAGTCCCTTAATCTTCATCTGGAATGGTACCCCTTCCATGCCACCTCAACCATTCATGGACCTTTACTGTCCCTTACCCATCATTTTTCTGCCTCCAAAATAATATTTCTAGAATTCTCCTTGTTGACCTTTCCTTCAAGTGTGCTCAGTATTACAACATTCTCAGGTTACATTGGCCTCTCAGCTTTTCCTCAATTCAGTAGCCCTTTTCTCTTTTTACTTCCCTCTTTAATCAGCTTAGATCCTAGAGCACATCATTTCAATAACAGTCTTTCTAACACCCCACATCCCCTTTCCACTGCCAAGAGCCGGTGAAACTCCAACAGAGGACAGGCCCAACAATTTACTCAGTGACAAGGCAAGCACAGTCAGAGCACTGTTGCAAAAAGTCATATACCAAAGTTTATACCAGTCATATACTGGTGAGTGTGAAATTACAGTGGGATCAAACAGCTCTCAACTCTGCCCTGCACTCCTAACACATTGCCCTCGCCAACCAATCCTTTCACGCTCCACAATTAAATTTCCAAGTTGCCCCTACTCTTTTCAAACCTCCAACCATCCAGCCCCACTCTCAACAGATAACCCCCATCCTACTTCACAAAAAATAGAAGCCAACATATGAAAAGTCTCAATATCATATTATCAACCATTCAAACTACCCACCTGTCCTCCCATCTCAAGACAACCTAACCTGTGCACTTTGGAGCCATCCTCTCTGGCCTTCTTGGGAAACTTTTCTTCCCCATTATCCTTTATTCTCTCCTCAACTAGACCTTTCTATTGGCTTTTAAACTGGCTCAAGTTCCCAGTAAAAACAAGAATCAGGCTTCCCTGGTGGCGCAGTGGTTGAGAGTCCGCCTGCCGATGCAGGGGACACGGGTTCGTGCCCCGGTCCGGGAAGATCCCACATGCTGTGGAGTGGCTGGGCCCATGAGCCATGGTCGCTGAGCCTGCGCGTCAGGAGCCTGTGCTCCGCAATGGGAGAGGCCACAACAGTGAGAGGCCCGCGTACCGCAAAAAAAAAAAAAAAAAAAATCAACAGACCCACCACCTCTTCTTCAATTTTATATCTCTTTTCCAGTATAGCCTCTTGCCCTCTCTCCCTCCCCCCCGCCTTTAAGGACAAAGTTCTAGAATGGTTTTTCCATATTGTCATCATTTCCCAGGTCTCTCGCTCTTCAGCCCACCTCATTCCTGTCCCCACCCTCGTCGCTCCCCTGAAATAGCTATTGCTAAGGTCAGCAATGACTTCTATGTGTGGCCTTCGTGTCACCTGACATCTCAGCAACATTAGACGCCACTGACTACTTTCTCCTTGAAACACTTTCTTCCCTGTGTTTCCATGACATCACACTTCTTCTTCTGCCCAGACACTGAGGAGCAGAATTCCCTAAGCCTCAGTCCCAGACTCTCTTCTACTTGTTTCCCGTGTGATTTCACCTATACCTGTGGCTTCGGTTACCACTTACATGCAGAAAAATCTCAAGTTTTAATCTCCATCCCAGGTCTCCTCTCTGAGCTCCTGACATGTATGGCCAACTGCCTAGCTGTCAGCACCACACAGCATTTCAAACACATTTCAAACCAAGCTCATGGCCTTATCTCTAAACTTGGTCCTCTTGCAGGTTCTTCATTTCTGTGAATGGTACCACTGTACACCCCCCATGTGACAGCCAGAAACCTAGGAGCCGTCCCCGATAACTTGCTTTCTGCACCCACCTGCTAAGCCACCATATCCTTCCCCTTCTTAAGCAGCTTTCAGAAACATCCATTTTCCTCAAGCTGCTACCACCACTTTTCTGAATTGTCTCCAAACTGGCCTCCTTAGTGTAGAGAACAGACTGGAGGACTCCAAGGGAATTGGCTCTAAAAGCTGTCTCTGGTCATGCCACCTCCTCACCTACTCCCAACTTAAACCTTCACTGGTTGCCTAGTCCTCTGATGAGGGCCCTGCTCTCCCCAGCCTCAAGTGGCACTTGCCCTCGCTTGCTGCACCCCAGCTAGTGTGGCCTTTCTGACCCTTAAAGATGCCATGTTCCCTCCCTCTACAAGGCCTCTGCATAAGCTATCCCCCGACTCCCACCCCGCCCCTCCATCCCCCACTGTAACGCTCAGGCCCCTCAGCTCTCAGGTCAATCATCACTTCCTCAGGGAAGCCTTCTGGGAGCAATCCCCCACCACCCCCCCGCCCCGGTCTGCTCACATGGCATCATGTCCCTCTCCTTTACAGATGCAATTTAAATGAACATCTCCTTCCCCCAGAGGAATGTGAGCCCCATGAGGGTGGGAAACACAAACATTTCCCCCCCACCATGGTGTCCCCATACCTAACACAGTGCCCGCCACACAGCATGTGCTCAATAAATGTCTATGAAATATAATAATGATGACAACAGACATTCGTATTCTTACACGTGTTTTCCATTCTGCTAGTACCTGATCAGTCACAGGTCCCTCATTTTACCAGTATAATCAGAACACTAGAAAGAAAAATTTTCTAAATTGACAACCCTAGTAGTATAGTATGAACACATATTCACTGCAAAAGGATTCTCACCTCCAAATATCCCAAAGCTAAGAGCACCAATGTTATAAATGAAATAACATTGAGTGTGTGCCTTACTCCGTTTGTGCTGCTGTAACACAATACCACAGACCGAGTGGCTTATAAACATCATAAATTTATTGCCCATCGTTCTGGAGGCTGGAAGTTCGAGATCAGCGTACCAGCATGGTTGGGTGAGGGCCCTCTTCCAGGTCACAGACTTCACATGGCCGAAAGGGCAAGGAAGCTCTGTGGCATCTCTTTTACAAGAGCACTAATCCCATTCATGGGGACTCCACCCTCATGATCTAATCACCCACAAAGGCTCCACCTACCAGTACCACCACTTCGAGGGTTAGGATTTCAACACATGAATTTTGGTGGGGGTGGGTCACAAACATTCAGACCACAGCGGTATGATATTTGGTTTGTCTATGCCAAACTCCTTACAACGTGTGATATATGTTCAAAGACTTCATGTGTATATTTAACTGTAATTTGCACTGTATTTTCATACTCTCATCAATTACAGATGTACTTATTTATTGAACTTATCTACCATGTCAGTAGCCCTAACACGTAAAAGTTTTTTAAAAGTCTCTACTAGCAAACTGTAAATCATTTGTAAATGAACACGTGACTACAGAAAATGAGATATTTACCAGACCAAACAAACAAAAACCCTACCAGAAAAATACCTGCTCCCCACCCATTCTGGTTTTACTTGCATTTTCATACGGGTGGTATGAAATCATTGCAATCATTGCAATCATCTTTCTCAATGCTTATGAAATGTCAATAATTAACCAGAGACGTTAAAACCCCTTAGTAAAGAATAACTCATCATACCACCCACTTTTGACTTTTCATTCATGTAAAAAT
This sequence comes from Globicephala melas, assembly GCF_963455315.2. Classification (NCBI taxonomy): domain Eukaryota; kingdom Metazoa; phylum Chordata; class Mammalia; order Artiodactyla; family Delphinidae; genus Globicephala; species Globicephala melas. The sequence goes on from NC_083314.1 coordinate 104,465,182, forward strand.
TTAAGCATCTAATCAAATGTGTACAAAGTTTTCAGCTAACTACACTCACCGTTTTTATTTTTCATTGTTGTTGTTAATTCTGCGTTGAGAGCTATACGAAAAAAAGCTAGGAGAATTCCACCTCTTTTTCTTTTCTGAGCATCAAGCTCGAGAACCATTAGCATTAGAGTAGAAGTCTAAAGGAAGCCAGCGGCATAAATGTCAACCGAACTTCTATAAATCCTCCAGTATTCATGGTGCTGCTTTTTAAACTGAAGCAAATGGAAAGAAATGAAGTCTAAACCTGGAAAGGCTAAGGAACCCTACATTAATATGATTAAGTTACACTCCCTCTCTCGGTGATATGATGTTACTTAAGATTCAACACAGAATTGCTCATTACTATAGAAAAGATTTCTCCATGGTTCTTCCCTGTCAGTTAAGATCCTAAACTCTGAATAAGGGTGTCCTTTATATTTCTCCCATACTTTCAACCCTTTCTCTTCCAAGAGCATATAACAGGATTCAAGTAAAACTGTTTGATTCCGCCTGTTACAGACCTTGGCGATGGATACTCCCCTGAAACAATTTTTTTGGATTATCGATTGTTTGATGAAAACAAAGAATGAAACATTTAAGGTTAAATAGTCATTTCTAACTGGCCTTTATTTTCCCCACAATTCTACGTAGTAATTACAATCAGAGTGGGTTAGGACAGGAAGGAGCGAACTCTGTTCCCCAAACGGGCTGTAAGAGTCATCCACCCCCAGCAAGAAACGCCCTCACTCAGGGGCTCTGGGGTGGTCCCATCTTGTACGGCAACTCAGAGAACTGTTTTGACAGTTAGCTCATATTGTTACCTATCTCCTTATACAAGATTTCCCTTTTATCTCTCATAATCCTGTCCCTTTACATCCTATGCTAAATGCCTTCTAGGAATCTCTGATCTCTCTAATTCATATGTTCATATCCCAAAGCTTCTCCCAACCCCTCCTGCATCACACAATATTTTCTCAGTATATGTTCTGCTTATTCCTACCAGTCAAGAAGATTCTGTAAGTCTCCCTTCTATAGTTTGTTTTCTGGGCAGGGGGTGGGGGGATAAGGTTTCTTGACATATATTTTTCACATAGCCCAGAGTCCCCACCAAGAGGTTCTGACAAAACAAGGGTGAGGGGTTATCCCATCTCCTTAAACCCTCCCTGAGAATTCCTGCTCTTTCAAGAAATAATGTTTCGCCTTAATTGCCTACCACACTTTATCAATTCTCCCTCCTATTATAGGTATTTTTAATTAGAATCTTAACAAAACTTTTATTCTTATTCTCCTAGCTTACATTTACTGATACGTTTTACATGTTCTAGCTATTAACTTAAAAATAAATCAAATGAAATCTAATATAGTTAATCTGTCATGGCAACTTTTTTGTTGTTCTTATTTTAAATTTTTTATTTCATTTTACACTGACTCCTGGCTTGGAATTTGTTTTTATAATGCCTAACAAGAAGTGTGGCTGTAATGAAAAAAGCCCTTCTTTCCCAGTTCCCAACCCACTGAAGAATTCTCCCCTTAGGAAATTCAAGAGTTCATTTTCAGACTTCCCTGGTGGAGCAGTGGTTAAGAATCCGCCTGCCAATGCAGGGGACACGGGTTCAATCCCTGGTCCGGAAAGGTCCCACATGTCACCGAGCAACTAAGCCTGTGTGCCACAACTACTGAGCCTGCTCTCTAGAGCCCGCGTGCCACAATTACTGAAGCCCGTGCGCCACAACTACTGAGCCCTGGAGCCCGTGCTCCGCAACAAGAGAAGCCACCACAATGAGAAGCCCGCGTACCACAATGAACAGTAGCCCCGACTTTCCGCAACTAGAGAAAGCCCGCACGCAGCAACAAAGACCCAAGGCAGGCAAAAAACAGAGAAAAAACCCCTTCATTTTCTAGGGTCTTAAGGCTCAAAGCACAGACGGCACATTTTATTTACTTGGTAAATGTTGTTTCTTAGCATCTTACTCCACTCAAAACTTTCATAAAGAAGTCTTTGTTTTTTAAACCTATGAGCTCCAACCACAGCCACTGGATTTGGAATAAACCATAATGCCTTAAGCCAGAAGACAATGGTAATTAGAAGGTCACACTAATACAGTATCTGACACAAATAAAAAGTAAGGTGCTGCAAGTTTATGTAATTTCAGAGCCCATCTTTAAGGAACTCAACATTTCAAATACAACACACTCCCTGAGCCTCAGACGGGGTCCGTGTGAGTGAGGGGCTCTGAAGCTGAAGTAGGGACCGGGCGACACCACATCACCTGGGGGACTCCGGAAGAGGCAAGAGGTTCTGCATTCAACCTCTACCAGCTTCTGATGTACTTATTTCCACATTTCTGCTCTTCCTTTCCTGGAGGGATCACAGAAGGAGCCATTCGGCTGGGGACATCTCTTGGCTTTCTGCCAACACTATGAAATCAAGGAAAAGCTGGACAGAGCAAGATTTTTGCAACTATGTTTTTTTTCTATTATAAACTTAAAATAACACAATTTATAATAGGGCAACTATGTTTTGTTCTTTTTTTTTTTTTTTTTTTTTTAAGGAATCACTGGGACACCTGCCAAGCAACCTAGGAAGTCGGGACCTAAGGAGACAGGGAGGTCTTCTCACCTCCAAATTGTCGATCTGATTACCCCTGAGGAAGTCCTCAGGTTGCAAGGAAGTGACTGAGGCAGGGCTCTGCCCGCCTGCCCCCTATTTCTCTCTTTTGCTTGCTCCCCATAGGAAACAGGAGACGGCATTAAATGGGTTAGAGGGGCTGATGAACAACTGAGCAAATTTCTCCCACCTGCTGAGTTCTTAAGCCAAATTCCATTTGGCTAGAGAGAGCAAGCTAGAATCCAGTCCTAGTCCCAGTATTCATCAAGTGGTCTTTCGCTCAAGAGGAATATGACCTCTTGACCTGCAAGTTCTACAAAATGGAGATAAGAACGCCAATGGGGCAAGACGGTTATGTGGCTTAAATGAGACAAGTTAAATACACCTAGCACAGTGCCTGGCACATCCAGCCACTTGTGGTAGATCATTTAATGACCGTACATTCCTTTGCAATGTGACACTGCCATCTTACCATCCACAGCAAAAGACCTTGCAGCATCTGCCTTTCACACTCTTAGAGCATTGCCCTGAAACTGCCGTGTAAAGAAGGCTGTCTAGCCTACTGTAGGATGAGAGGCCGCATGGAGAACTGAAGCTGCCCAGCTGACAGGCAACACTCAATACCAACTGCCAGCCATGGTGGCAAGCCATCCTGGACCTTCCAGCCCCGCTGACCCCCCAGCTGAATGCAGACACATGAGCGAGTGAGCCTATCACCAGCAGAGTAACTGCCCAGCCACCCACAGAATCATGAGAAATTGTCTTAAGCCACTAGGTTGCTGGGGTGGTTTGTCGTTCGGCAATAGATCCAAACACCACTCCATAAAGGATATCGTTTATTATTACCACCCGTTCCTAACACATATCCTAACGGGGAAACGTTACACCTGACTCACCAATGGCACCAAGTCACACAGGGATAGGCTATTCTGTATCTTAAGCAATATGATCATTTCCGCCTCCTATTAACCTTTGGCCTAGGGGCCCTGAAGCTTGTCTACACCTATGATCCAAATGGGAAATCTGGTGGCTTAAATGAGAAGACAGCCAAGGAGTTACTAAATTGTCTAAGTGGACTTTTATCCTGTTACCTAAGAGCAACTTAAAACCCTACCCAGGGTACTTTGAGAGTGGTTTCTCTTCTGACCTCCTCCCATAAGACTGCTGTTGCCTCACACTGATTCCAACTGCACTATTTTCCAATAAACATGGTACTTATCTGACTCTGTATCTGGTTTGACACTATCAGGTAGCCAAAAAATCTAAATGCAGTGACGTGTTTCTTTGAACCATTTCACAGGCCAGAGAGGTGATGATGCACAAAACACATCTGATGTGGCTTCAGGTGACCTCAAGTTTAACATTTATTACAAACGTCATGTTTAAATACAGGCTTAAGTCCTGTCAAATACCTAAGCTTGGCCCATAGACTTGGTAATAAAGAACGTTCTGGGGCAATGTTCCTGAGGCCAGACTTAAGTGAATGGGGTTACAGAAGCTCAGATCCAGGTGGCTCAGGAGGCCCCAGCTCGTAGACCCCCTAATCCCAGAACTACTCATTCTATAACCTATTAACAATTTTAAGCCTGGTGATGCCCTCAAGGCTTCTTGGAATGATGGCTCTGACCTTTCTAACTTGTGGAGCTGACCAATGTGAAGATTACCATCCTTCCTACATGGATCAAGTGCAGAGTTTTGCTCTTTTTTATTTTAAAGGAAAACCTTTTTTTTTTTTTTTTTTTTTTGCGGTACGCGGGCCTCTCACTGTTGTGGCCTCTCCCGTTGCGGAGCACAGGCTCTGGACGCTCAGGCTCAGCGGCCATGGCTCACGGGCCCAGCCGCTCTGCAGCATGTGGGATCTTCCCGGACCGGGGCACGAACCCGTGTCCCCTGCAATGGCAGGCGGACTCTCAACCACTGCGCCACCAGGGAAGCCCAAAGGAAAACCTTTTGTTCAATCTTTGCTATGGTTCGAATACACTAATGCCATCAAAAACAACTTCACTTCTTGCTTTTTAAGTTGCAAGCCTAGTATTCTTGGGCAAATGGGTTCTACTCACAGAAATTCCACTAAAATTATATATTCTCTACTATCTTGTAGAAAAAAATTATCCAGGAACAATATCAGATTGCTGTTTTCATTGGTCATGCATCCTCTTAAAGCTATTTCTGGATTAAACCCATGAACTTACACCTCATCCTAATGACCCTTCACTGCTCAGTGCCAAGGCATGACACCCCTGGCCAGAACTGAGGAACATGATATGAAATGCATCATAAAGCAAGGTCACTAGGTTTGACTGTACTACACTACCAGGAATGTGGTTGAGAAGGCCGACCACTGCAAAGGCAGCATTTTCTGGATGCAAATCCAAAGGAGACATTTGTTTCACACCCTAGAATCAGGACTAGATGGGCTTCTCCAATGTGGTTTCTCTTCTGGACACCTTGAAGCTTGTTCTGGATTGTTTGCCTCTTTTCCTTGGCTGCTGGGAAGCTGACAGCCAGAACTTCCAGGAAGAAGAGAACAGTACTTCAAAGTACACTCGCCCTCATACCTCCATCGTATTTTCCTTTGACTTATTTTTCTTTTTCATCCTGAGTTTATTTTATCTTGTCATATGTATGCATCTTTGCAAGCCTTCCCTAATCTTTTTTGGAACAAGGTGGGGTATAAATAAAAGTAAAGATATTATAGTCAGTGTGTATGCCTAATCTCCCTACTCTAGAGAGAGAGCTCTGGTAAGCAAGGGCTGTGCACTGCCCCACTTTAAAATCCCTACAGTGTCCTGTGCTGTGCTTTTACTGCTAAAAAAATATTGGGGGGAATTAAATGGCAGAATATGTACTTTTTGATAGCACTATGTTACCTGAACTATGAAATACACAGTATACTAATGATTTTATCTTTTATCCTCAAAACAAGTTCACATGAGTGTGAAAGGATGCACGTACAAGAGTATTAACTATAGCATTAGTTATCAGAAGCAACCTTAAGGTGCAGTGCTAGGGAAATGCTTAAATATATTGGTACAGGCACACTATCCCAAGTTACACAGACACTGAAATGAACAAGAGGATACAGAAGAAATGTCCATCACATACTACCACGTAGGAAAAAAGTAGGCTGCGAAACGATAAATTTGTCATAAATACATAGCTTGGCACGCTCTGGCATTTGTACAGAAAGAAGGTCTGAAGAGCTATACCCCCCAAACTGCTAACTGGTTGAGATTGGGGGTGAAGCCACGAGAGGTGGGAGCTGGGGGAAGGGGAAGAAGTGAACTTTCATTCTCTTGAACACTGACTGTCTGTAATGTTTCTTATAATATGCAAGTGTCACTTTTGTAATTTAAAAATAAAAAACACTGAAGGAAACATTTAGAGACTTGAGGCTATAATGCATTCTCAAATCCTCAAAATGCCTAATGTCTTAAGGGTTTGTTCCGAGAGACTCAACTGGGATACTCCAAACATGCTGCCTTTGCTCCAAGCAGCCAGGCCTCCCCTTCCCGCAACTTGGCCTTCCTCCCTATCGACTTTATCTTGTCCTGGATTTCTGCACAAAGCATGTAAGAAATTGATGTGTTCAGTAACACTCATACACGTTGTTAAAATATGAAAAGGCAAAGAATCTTTCTCCGTCGGAACATAGCTATAGAATTTATAAGCCCTTAAAACAGCATATAACAAATTATAAAGCATTTAAATTCATAATTGGCTCAGTATTTTTACATATATTAGAGCAAAACATGTTAATTGAGAAAGACTAGTTTGGGGAATTATATCCCTAAAATGAAACACTTTGTAAAGGGCGGTTTTTCATTTGTTCTAAATTTTTTTATCAAATGAAAATTCCTCCTTCCTCCTCTTCCACTAAATAAACACGTGCCAAACAAAGAGAAGTTTTCTGTGCCTTCAAAATGTACTTTTTAAAGGTTTTTTTAAAGCCTATTTGAAGAAAGCTAATTAAATTAACTTGACCAAGATAGTTTCTCCATGTCCCCAAAATTTTAAAGTTAAATCAAAACCGATGTATAAATAAATCTACCAATGTATCAGTTATTTCTAAAGCGGCCATGTCACAGTGCACACCAACACAGCCCAGGCCGGGATCCAACGTGGGCTCCAAGCCTGGGCTCCATGGGAACAGTCAGGTGGAGACTATACGTCTGGAGCTCAGAGATGATGTCAGAGAAACCAGGATTGAAAGCATCAGATAGACAGCAGACAGCGGAGGAGCAGCGAAGTCAGACACTGGAAATATATCAACTAAGAAAATCAGACAAGGCAGGGATGGGTCAAAGGAAGGATCCAACTAGGTCAGAATGTGGATGATAAAAGCAAGCAGTAACCAAGCAACCCGGGTGATCTCTGATACCTGTGTACGTTTTCCTCCCGGCTTTGTTTTATTTGTCCACTGGTGAGGGTGTTAGGTATTGGAGTCAGATGTTAATTATTATAAAAAGGAAATCAAAGGCCTACAGATAGACTCTGACCTTGATAAGCATCCAGGGCACAGCTAGTGGAATTAGCTCAAGGATGCTGGATGCTGTCTCACCTATTTCTCCAAGAAGCTTTTTTGGCAATCCCAAAGACTATGAATGATGATTCCAGTTTGACTGTAGATCTTGAAATAGATGTCTAAAGAAGTCTTGATAAACCCTTTTATAAAATGTAATGAGAATACTTTTCCAATTCACTGTGAGGCAAGCAGCCAACTTCCTAAGGAGTTTGATCAGCAAATGGGGTTTTGAAACAACACATCCATCCGCTTCTTCTGCAAGAACTTCTCAAAGCTGGAAGGGGAGACGCGTGCTGCCTACCCACCCACTCTGCACTGTGACGCCCTTTGCTCCCTACCCAGCTGATCAAAGTGGCCTAAATCTACCAGCCAATTAGTTCTGGATCCATTTGTCTTCTTATTTAACCTACAGAGAAAAATCTACTGCTCTAAAGATACTACTTTCAAATCCAAGCTTACTCCTTCCACGCCTCCTTTTCCCTCAAAACCAACTGTTTTGCTTTGAAGTGGACAGAACTGGTAGGAAGTTCTATTTTTGCACCTGCCCATCCAGCTGCCTTTCACTAACGTGAGTCCTTCACCCTCCAGACACCAGATGAGCTCCCACACTTCCCCCTGGCCCCACCGACAGGGGTCCAGGGATCTCCCAACCACTCTAAGTGCCCCCCACTTCCTCCAGCGTCTCCAACCCCAAGACCCAGGCGGCTCCACTGCAACCTGTTTTACCATCCAGCAGACAAATGGTTTCCAAAGAGTGGACTGTGACCCATTAATAGTTGATGAGTTTCTCAGAACACAGAACAGAAACAGAAATAGAGTAGAAATAGAAATGAAAATAGAAACAATGCACAGTAAGGGTACATATTGTTTCATGAAACCTGTTTCAGATACACATACACTTACTTGTGCCCTGAGTCAATGTGAAAATTGTACTGTGCTGTCATCCAGAAATGCCTGAAACAAGTCTTTCTCCATCTAGTCAGACCTCCCCCTTGCTACTGGGCCTGCTGCTCAGAGACTCCTTTCCCCGTGCCGGCTCAAGCTCTGAACAGACTGCCAGCTGTCTTCTTCATCGGCTGTTTGCACAAACCTTGGCCTTTTAGAGTGACTCACAAGCCCCTTCTCATGTAGCCACAGGACTGCCCTCTCCTTGAACAGACCAATGTTCTGAGCAAACACACACACACACACACACACACACACACACACACACACACACCCCTTTGCTATCTCTCTCTCTCACACACACACACACACACACACACACACACACACACACACACACACACACCTTTGCTATCCTTAGCCCTCTTTTCAGGATCTGCTCACAGCACCTCCAACTGTCTCACTATGAATAACAAACCCAGAGCAGCAAGACTCCATTTCTTTGCTACCTTTCATCTCCAACAAGAAAAAACATCACCAAAGTCACTCTTGAAACACCTTAGATTTTCTTACAAAATTAACTTCACTTTCCTGATGTAATGCGTTCCCTGATGTAATACATCCAGTGCCTGATACCAACGCCAGGGGAAAGGAGCTCATCCCTAAAGCCTGTCTGCCATCCTTGAGAACAGATGGCTACTCCACCGCCATGTTGCTCTCTCTTCTTCCTCTCACAAGGCAAATGGAAGGAGAGAAGGCACAACGAGGTGATTGTAGGAGCATGGGGGCATCCTTTCCTCTCTCAAGGACAAGGGCGAAAGCTGTCCAGCACAGCTCCACCCCCAGTCCTGCCCTCCCGCGTCCAATCGCCCACAATTCTCACCCAGACAATTCATGCATTATCTTCCTCTACAGAAAAACTCGTTTTCTGTATCTTCCTGTAGACCGTTCAGTTTACTTTTCTCAGTCAAACTGAGTATCCCACTTTTTAATCTTCCAAGAGATAACAAAGCTAAATGAGTCCTTAATCTGCAGGATGTGGGACATTAGTTCGACAAGAAGGGAGTGGGGAGACAATGAGGTCTGAAGGTCTCTTATGAAGCAAACTGCTCAGTTTCCTCTCTTACACGGAAGGCCAGCTTTGAGGGAGGAACATAAACGTGGGGCATCGGTTAGAGCACCAAGGGAGAGAGTGAACAGGTCTGAGAACTGCAGGACAGCTGTGCTAGGCTCTGAAGGGCGAGAAACACTCTCAAAGGGAAAGGGAAAAAGGGCAAGTCACATCTAGGGCACATTCTAGAATTCTCCTCACAGCCCCACCACTCCCTCTCTGCGACCCGGCCCTTTCCCCATTTCCCAGTCAGGAATCCAGGGCTCCTTTAGCACCTCTCTGGTCACCTGGTTATTGGGAGGACAGGCCCTCCAGCCCCACCCAAGTCGCTTCTTCCTCCTTCCCCACTCCTAGCTGGGAAAGTTCTTAACCAATCTAGCACTGAGTTAAATTTCTGATGGCTCCCTGCTCCAGAGGCCTCTCTTTACCTTGCTAATCAAATGAATCTCTCTCCGATGGAGATTTCAGAAAAATGAAGGAAAAGGTAGGCCAACTCTTGCATCCATACCCTAGGGTCTATGTAGAAGGCTTCCTTCTTTGGAATTTACTATAAAGTTTCAGCCCCTTGACCACTGCCATTCCTAGGCACCTCGAAGTATACAGCTTGAGTCGCAAAGAGCCATTCTTCTTTCCAACAAGATAAAGAAGGATTAGAGTGAAAGGAACAGGAACAGAAAGCTAATAGTGTAAAAAAGCATGACTGACTGAGCAGCTGGGTGTGAGGCATCCACCCTAGATAGGTAAAACTCACGCAAGATCACACAGTAAGGATTCAAACTCTGGAGGGAGGTAATGTGACAAAAGGGAGCTGCAGGGGTAGGGAAAAAAAGGCATCCTGAAAATATATTATCCTCAGGATCACCTAATGGCAGAGGAAGGAGGATGGCAAATAAACTAAAATCCATGGTTCCTCAAGCCAATCTTTCAAATTTTCTAGTGTTGCAGGAGTCCACTTTTCTAACTTAGTTTCACCCATACAATTTAAGGACAAGATAAACAAGGGAAAAATTCTCTACTTCACATATAGCACACTTAAAAGGGGACTGGCATTAATTCTACCGTATTACCTTAACTGGCTACACAAAGATGAAACTGCATTCCAAACTATACCCTGTGCTCACATAGCAGTATCTCACTTAAAATACACAATCTAAGATCCATTTTTCTCAGCTCCGTTTATGAATGGCTAAAGAGTTTACTAAAGTGACAGGTTTTTTTCCTACGACACATCAACTCCTAACATCCACACAGACTCTTCCAACTTGTCCCCAAATTGGAATCAGATTCATTTAAACATTATCAAAGATCACTCTTTAAGAATAATTTTATAATTTCATATAAAAATGTGCACCACATTCACACTCAGATGTGTACAACTAAGAAAATACTGGCCAGCAACAGTGAACCTTTAATGAACTTAGACAACTCAAAGCGCTTTCACGGAGGGCGACAGGAAAATGCTAGCATTATGGATCCCATTTCATGGCTGGGTAAACCCAGGTACTTAGTTCAATAAACTTGCTCGGGTATACAGTGGTAGAGATGGAAGCAGAAACCAATTTCTCCCTCTGACTCTGCGCCCAGTCCCTCTCCCACTAGACTCTTCAGCACTCGGTAGCTAAAAATGGGACCCACTTGAGAACTGCAAGCGTAAATAAAAGCTTCTTGTTTTATTTAGTAGTGGGGAGGTGTAAGAGGGGGAGACTTACCCACTTGATGCACCTGATCCTGTACCGGCCTCTAACAAGAAAGCTTTCTCTGGATGCCCAAAGCACCCATCCCTTTGAGCTGAGACCCGGGAGGCACCCCCAGGCAGCCCCATCAGCCCGAATCACACAGCCTGGGAAACGCGAGTGGAACGCTGGGCGTCTGGGCAGCGCTGGGGCCGCGGGCCTCGGGGACACCATCTGCGCCCAGAGCTGCGCCGGAGCCCGCCGGGCTAGGAGGATGCTGAGCCGGCAGCACACACCTGCTGGAGCCCTCCGCGGAGCCCCGGGCCGCCTCCCGCGCCGGGGACGCCCACCCAGCCTCCAGGCGTCGGAGCCCTCGGCCGCGCTAGGCCGGGGGCGGGAAGCCGCGGCGCCCCTGCCAGCGGGCTGCGCTCGGCGGCGCAGGAGAGCCACGGGGCAAAGCGAGCCCGCCCTCCTCCCGAGCCCTCTCCAAACGGCGTCACCTGTGCCGGGTCCCGGGGCGACTCGCGCGCGGGCAGTGGTGCGCCGGGCCGGGAGAGGGCGGCGAGTGGTTACAGTCGCCTGGTCATCCGGCCCGGCCCGAGGGCTGGCGCCGGCCAGAGCCGCCCCGCGAGATGCTCTTTGGGAGCCAGGGGAGCCAGGGGAGCCAGGGGAGCCGCGGGCTCCGAGCCGTAGGGAGGAACAGCCGCGGAGGATACTGCTACCGCCGCGGCCGCCGCGCCCGCCTGGACTGCGGGCTCGGGTTACCGCAGAGCGGCTCCTTAAAGGGGCCGCGGCGCTCGGGCTCAGGCTCCCGCTCCGGCTCCAGGAGGCTCCGACCCCAGGCCAAAGTGGGCGGGGCCCGGGGCCCCGAGGCCGGCAGTAGGGCAGACCTTCGGGTGCTGGAACTTGGGTCCCGGAAAGGGCTCAAAACCGGGAACACCCGAGGCGGGCTGCGGTGGGATCCTGGAAGAGCACACCTCGCCAGGGACAGAGCGTAAGGTTCCTCGGCTTTCCAAAGCAAGTAACAAGACTAGCAAGTGGGACAATGGTCTGAGTCCGCTTCCGCAGCGGTCAGTACCTGGGCTAGCCACGTAACCAAAATTCTTTTCAGATTATGAATTTACATTTTTCCTTAGATGCCCAAATTCTGGTTAATGAAGCGCATGGTTTGATTATCAGAAAGGAGGTGAAAGGGCAATTGCTGATTTTTCCTGCTACGTCTCTCTTAGCCAAAGTCCCTCGCAGTTTTTGGTTTGGGGCTGCAGATGCGTTCCAAACTGGGTAGGGGGCGTGTGTGGAAGAGGCAAGTTCTTTTGGAGTAGCCTCCTCCGGAATCCCTGAAAAACACCACCTACACGCGAAGCCCCTCTGCTGTCAGGGTGGGGAAGTAGGATTTGGAAATTTTTGGGTGCTGGCTGAGAATGTCAAGTTGCCCAGTGCATAAAGTTTGCCGTTAAATAGTAGCTCTTCTGACCTGTTAAATACGGCCTCAAAAACTTCCGGGTGTCCTGGATCAAAAAGATAGAATTGTTCTGAATAAAACAAAATAATGAAGAAATATATTTAGGTTGTTATAATTTGCAAAAAAAAAAAATCACAAATACTTTTTTTAGAAAGAACCTCACTGAGGTTCAATTTCTTCATCTCTATAATGGGGATAATAATTCACACACATCTCTGAAGTGTCTTGGCAAATGGACTTCAGACTGACTTAGAAAAGACAAAACCTATTCCAACCTACAGTGACAGAAAACTGCCCTGTAGTCAAGCAGTGAGGAAGATCTTGCAGGCGCCCAAGTGCATGTTCCCCTTTTTCTCCCCAAGATTCTCAGAACATACCAGGGTACCAATACCCTTTGACAACAACCTGTCCCATCACAGTCGCTTCACAGTGTGCATAGTCCTTGACAACTTTGGTTTGCCCCATACCTGTCTATGCACTCACACAGGTATTTCAGAACTATCCACGGACAGGATGGTTGTAGGTGCACATCAGTGGGATCAGCCCTGCAAGTACAGATTACACACGTTATCTCAGGAATCTGCATCAAGACTACCTCTTCCAGGGGCTTCCCTGGTGGCAAGGTGGTTAGGAATCCACGTGCCAATGCAGGGGACACTGGTTCGATCCCTGGTTCTCTTATTTTCTTCCCATAATATATATGTCTTACTTTTGTCTGTATTTTTATTTTTAATGAAAGTAATACAGTTAAGTGAAAATTCAAGTGGTTCTTAAAGGCTTTTAACAAAAAATATCCAGGAGTCCCATCAGTCCCCTGACCAACTTCTCCCCCACCTAGCTTCACCCCAGTTCCCCACAACGCTGCTAGGTGTTCTTCATTTCCTAAATGATAAACTTATACCAATGTTTCTTGATTTTCAGGTTTAGACATTACTTATTGACTTCTTGTCATGGTATTTGAGTATTTAGCTCTTTTATACACACCACCACCCACTTTGCCCTCACCCTTCCTTCTGACATAGCCACATCCCAACTCTCGTTCAAGTCAGCAGTTAGGGTTGTACCATCTTGACAATACAAATATAGGGTGTTGCCGAATCAAGTAAGTTACCATAATAACGCTTTTCTTGAAAATCTCCTGTTCTTTCTGGAGTTAAAAATTGCTTTATTTTTTCACTTTTAAAAAAATGTACCTAACCTGAATTTATCCAGATGCTTCAATGTAACTATCAAATGCCCATCAATAATATCTTCTAGGGCTTCCCTGGTGGCGCAGTGGTTGGGAGTCCGCCTGCCAATGCAGGGGACAAGGGTTCAAGCCCTGGTCTGGGAAGATCCCACGTGCTGCGGAGCAGCTAAGCCCGTGCACCACAACTGCTGAGCCTGTGCTCTAGAGCCTGTGTGCCACAGCTACTGAAGCCCATGTGCCTGGAGCCTGTGCTCCGCAACAAGGGAAGCCATCGCAATGAGAAGCCCGTGCACTGCAACGAAGAGTAGCCCCTGCTCACCGCAACTAGGGAAGCCCCGTGCACAGCAACAAAAGACCCAACACAGCCTAAATAAATAAATAAATAAATAATAAAATAAATAAATTTATTAAAAAAATAATATCTTCTAATGCCCAAACACGTGATTTTTCATTTATTCTTTTACTTTGCTAAAGCACAGACCCCAGCAGCTTACTCAGAAGGGGTGTATAGAAGATAAATTTTTAGAGGGCTTGACTGTCTGAAAATGTCTTTATTCTATTCTCATCCTTGATTGATAATTTGGATAAACTGAAGATCATTTTCCCTTAGCATTTTAAAAGCATTGTTCCATGTCTTTTACTTTCAGTGTTGCCACTGCAATGTCTAATACCTTTCTAGTTCCCATTCCTCTGTATCTGACCTATTTTTCCTTCTAGAATCGTCCCATTATCTCTAGTAGTCTAAAAGTTCACAGTGATGTACCTTAGAATGGTTCTTTTTTCATTGATTGTGCTGGATACTCAGGGGTTCTTTTGATCTTATCTGCAATTATTTTCTTTTATTATTTCTTTGCTAATTTCCTCCCTCCCATTTTCTTGTTCTCTCTTTGTGAGCTCTTGTTACTAGGATGTTGGGACTTCAATATTATTCTCTAGATTTATTGTCCTTTTATCTGATTGATCATCTCTGCATCTTTCTTTTCTACTGTCTAAGACAGAGATTCTAAATTGGGGGGGGAGGGGAACTTCCCTGGTGGTGCAGTGGTTAAGAATCCGCCTGCCAATGCAGGGGACACGGGTTCGAGCCCTGGTCCAGGAAGATCCTACATGCTGCAGAGCAACTAAGCCCGTGCACCGCAACTACTGAGTCTGTGCTCTAGAGCCCGCATGCCACAACTACTGAAGCCTGTGTGCCTAGAGCCTGTGCTCCACAGCAAGAGAAGCCACCACAATGAGAAGCCCGCGCACGGCAACGAAGAGTAGCCCCCACTCACTGAAACTAGAGAAAGCCTGCCCGCAGCAGCAAAGACCCAACGCAGCCAATAAATAAATAATAATAAAAAAAAATGGCGGGGAGGGAGAGTTGATTCTCCCCACCCCAGCCATTTGGCAATGTCTAGTGATATTTTTGGTGGTCACCACAGGAAAAAGGGGCATGCACTGGCATCTAGTGAGTAAAGGCCAGGGAGGCTGCTAAGCGTGTAACAATGCACAGGACAGCCTCCCACGACAAAGAATTTCCAGCCCCAAATGTCAGTCACGCCAAGGCTGAGAAATTCTGGACCAGGAGAATTACTTAACTTTATCTTCCAACCTTCTAAAGTTTCTATTTCAGACATATTTTTCTTTCCCATTCTCTGATTAGCTCTTTTGTTATGGGAACTTTCCATCAAAAAATAAACTCCTTTCTCCAGAAAAGAAATTTCATACTTCACAGAAAGATTGTGTTGGTAGTGGTACAGTCAGGGTGGAGTGCCTGAGTGCAGGCTGGCTGTATGAGGTGGGGAGGAGAACCAGTGGTCCAAGAGCTTTGTAAACAACTTTGGTCAATCCCCCTTCTTCAGGTTTATTCCTCAACCTGCCTTCCACCATACAGTGCACCTCCAAATGCTGTCTCCTTCAAGCACTTAGGTTAGCCCCTCTCCCAATTTGCCAAGTCAATTACAGTCGGCCTTCCATTCCTGTGGATGTGGAACCCGGTCATAAGGAGGGCAGACTGTACTTCACCATTTTATGTAAGGAACTTGAATATCCATGGATTGTGATATCCAAAGGAGGTCCTGGAACCAATCCTCCAAAGATACCGAGGTATAACTGCATCTCTACTCCATCCAACTTCTGGCTTCCAAAATTTACTGAGATCTCCCATCTGCTGTGTACTTTTCTCCAGTCCTCTTCTTTCTTGTGGCTTATATCTTGTAAACCCCTTTGTACACTATCATTTTAGTGCTAGTCTGCAAAGAATAAGTGATTTAAAAAAATTAAGTAACAGGGCTTCCTTGGTGGTGCAGTGGTTGAGAGTCCGCCTGCCCATGCAGGGGACACGGATTCGTGCCCCGGTCCAGGAAGATCCCACATGCCGCGGAGCGGCTGGGCCTCTGAGCCGTGGCCGCTGAGCCTGTGCGTCCGGAGCCTGTGCTCCGCAACGGGAGAGGCCACAACGGTGAGAGGCCTGCGTACCGCAAAAAATAAATAAATAAATAAATAAATTAAGTAACAGAAAGGGACCCAAAACAGAGGAAGGGGAAGAACATAATTTTTCTTAAATTTCTAACTTATTTTTTTAATTGTGCCAAAATATTTTCATAAATTAAAAAAATTTTTTACAAATTAAATAGATGTTAACAATTACTAGTTTACGTATATGTTTATAACTTTTAGATCAGTTTGTTGAATATCCTTCCAGATACTTTTCCATGCATACTTGCATATACTTTAGGATTTTTTAAATAACAAAATGAATTAAAACAGTACATATTATTGTGTAATTGCTCAGACTATTCCATTCAATGGGTGCACCATAATGTATTTAACCAATCTCTTACTGTTGGACATTTATAGACCTTACTGTTGGACCAAATTTTCAGTTTTCCCAATACAGTAAAGTAGTAATGTCTGACTAGAAATTAATTCTAAGATTCAAAGCCAGTTTCAAGGTTAACGGGGAAACACTGGAGGATTCCTGCTCAGATCAAGAGGAAGAAAAACAAAAAAAGAGGAAGACGAGGGGGATGGCCACTCTCCCACTGCTAATACAGTGGTACTGGAAGTATCAGTCAAGGGTACTAGTGAAAGAGAAAAAGTAAAGACAATAACCATTGGGAAAAAAAGATTATAAAGTTGTTAATATTTGTAGATTATGATTACATACTTGGAAAACCCAAGAAAATCAACTGAAAAATATATAAACAATAGAAAATTAAGTATGGGAGCAGGATATAAAATTAATTTGTGGAAATCTGATATATATAGATATATATGTATACATATAACTGTGTACATGTGTGTATATATACATATATAAATACACATATATATTTGTATACACACACACACACACAATACCCCCTTACAAAATAAAAGAAAGAAAAGCTTCCACTTACAACTGCAGCAAAAAATATAAAGTGCCTAGGAATAAATTTAACAATACGAATAACAATATAAATATGAAAAACTTATATGAGAAAACCTTTAAAACACCCCTACAGGACCCAAAGTAGACTCGGAACAATGAAAAGATAGACCACGTTGTTAAATAGGAAAAGTCAATGTATGTCAATTCTCCCTAAATTTTAATTTTTAAATTTATTGCAATGTCAATGAAAATACTATTTTCTGGAATAGGACAAGCTGATTCTAAAGTTCATATGGAAAAATAAACAAGCAAGAATCACAGAAAAACTCTTTTGAAAAGGAAGAATAGCTTCCTATGTATTAAAAAATACTACAGAACCTCAATAATGAAATACTTTTGGATAAGCCATAGGAATAGAGAGACTAATGGAATTGAATAAAAAGTCCAGAAATAGACCCAAATTAGGGGCATCTCAAACCACTGGTATAAAATAGACATTTTAATAAATGGATAACATCTGGAAAAAATTAATTTAAATCTATATCTCATATTGTATACTAGGATAAATTCCAAATGGGTCAAATATTTAAATATATACTGTGAACACACACAAATGTACTCTAAGAAAATATAGGTGAATTCTTTTCTTACCTTGGAATGGGAAGGCCTTTCTAACTGTGACTCAAAATCTAGAAGCCATAAATGTAACTAATTAAAAATCAAAAACTACTACAAGGCAAAAACTAATAACAATAACATAAGCAAAGTTGAAACACAAATTACAAACTAGGGAAAAAAAATCTGGTACTCAAATCGCAGATAAAGGGCTAACCTCCTTAATGTATAAGAAGCTTCTAGAAATCAAGAAGAAAAAATTCTGCCACTCAAAAAGAAAAAAGAAAAGAAGACCTTAACAGAAAAGTGACAGAAAAAGAAATATTAAAATGACCCTTACACATTATAAATGGCCCTCATTCATAAAAATAAGCAAATTAAAACTAACCAACCACATCTCATACACAGATTGTTATTTTACTTTCTCACTATTCTCTGACTTTGGAGCATTCACTTCCCACTACATTCTCTTTAGATTGGAATCTACCCATTATCATTTTGAGAAAAAATGGGAAATTTATGAAGCTATGTCTTTCTTTAAGTTCTATAGCACATTTTGTTAACAGGGCAGATAGACCTTAACTGGATAACATTAGAGTGTTACTGTTTATCAACATATAAAAATACATGCTTGCTGTTTTGAAATATGAAGAACCCATATATCATTATGATAAAAATCAGAACAAGTATGTTCCCTATCTTCATCCTATTAACAAATTAAAAAAAATAAAGTTGATAGTTAAATTATTCATAACTAGAGTTAAATACAATTTTAAAATTTAGAAATATTCCTTAGTATAAACATCTCCTACCCTAGCCCCATCCTCTGCCAAATATATTCAGTTCCAAAAGAATCAAATTTTTGTAGTGATATAATTCAACTACTTCACTAGTCATGTGTTCATATGCACTGGTCATATGAACTATCTTAAAAGTAACTAAAAAGAAAAAATTTCTTAGCAATTTCCATGACAGTATTGTTTTAATATACAAACATATTATCTCCCTTATATGTCCCAATCAAATTGATCTCCTAATGTCATCATGACTATCATTCATGTGATAGTATTACTGTAATCAACCCAAGATTTAAATCCTGTTCATCACTAACTGAAGTTTCTGTTTTAGGCACTCTGTATGAGAAGTTAGAAGCATCAAGAATGAGAGTTATGGGGGATTGGTTCAAGATGGTGGAGTAGAAGGACATGCTCTCACTCCCTCTTGCAAGAGCACTGGAATCACAACTAACTACTGAACAATCATCGACAGGAGGACACTGGAACTCACCAAAAAAGATACCCACATCCAAAGACAAAGGAGAAGCCAAAATGAGATGGTAGGAGGGGCACAATCACAATAAAATCAAATCCCATAACTGCTGGGTGGGTGACTCACAAACTGGAGAACACTTATACAACAGAAGTCCACCACTGGAGTGAAGGTTCTGAGCCCCACGTCAGGCTTCCCAACCTGGGGGTCTGGCAATGGGAGGAGGAATTCTTAGATAATCAGACTTTGAAAGCTAGCAGGATTTGATTGCAGGACTTCAACAGGACAGGGGGAAACAGAAACTCCACTCTTGGAGGGAACACATAAAGTGATGTGCACATCTGGACCCAGGCGAAGGAGCAGTGACCCCATAGGAGACTGAACCAGACCTACCTGCTAGTGTTGGAGGGTCTACTGCAGAAGCGGAGGGTGGCTGTGTCTCACCGTGAGGACAAGGATCTCATTCAGATTCGATGGAGAAATCAAAAGCTTTACAGACAGGCAAAAAGCTAAGAGAATTCAGCACCACCAAAACAGCTCTACAACAAATGCTAAAGGAACTTCTCTAAGTGGGAAACACAAGAGAAGAAAAGGACCTACAAAAACAAACCCAAAACAATTAAGAAAATGGTAACAGGAACATACATATCGATAATTACCTTAAACGGGAATGGATTAAATGCTCCAACCAAAAGACACAGGCTCACTGAATGGATACAAAAACAAGACCCATATATATGCTGTTTAAAAAAGATCCACTTTATACCTAGGGACACATACAGACTGAAAGTGAGGGGCTGGAAAAAGATATTCCATGCAAATGGAAATCAAAAGAAAGCTGGAGTAGCAATACTCATATCAGATAAAATAGGCTTTAAAATAAAGAATGTTACAAGACACAAGCAAGGACACTACATAATATCAAGGGATGAATCCAAGAAGAAGGTATAACAATTATAAATATATATGCACTCAATGTAGGAGCACCTCAATACATAAGGCAACTGCTAACACCTATAAAATAGGAAATTGACAGTGACACAATAATAGTGGAGGACTTTAAAACACCTCACTTACACCAATGGACAGATCATACAAACATAAAATTAATAAGGAAACAGAAGCTTTAAATGACAAAATAGACCAGATAGATTTATTGATATTTATAGAACATTCCATCCAAAAACAGCAGATTAAACTTTCTTCTCAAGTGCACACAAAACATTCTCCAGGATAGATCACATCTTGGGTCACAAATCAAGCCTCAGTAATTTTAAGAAAATTGAAATCATATCAAGCATCTTTTCTGACCACAATGCTATGAGATTAGAAAGCAAATACAGGGAAAAAAATGCAAAAAACACAAACACATGGAGGCTAAACAATACGTTACTAAATAACCAAGAGATCACTGAAGAAATCAAAGAGAAAATCAAAAAATACCTAGAGACAAATGACAATGGAAACTCGATGATCCAAAACCTATGGGATGCAGCAAAAGCAGTTCTAAGAGGGAAGTTTATAGCAATACAAGCCTACCTCAAGAAACAACAAACATCTCAAATAAACAACCTAACCTTACACCTAAAGGAACAAGAGAAAGAAGAACAAACAAAACCCAAAGTTAGTAGAAGGAAAGAAATCATAAAGATCAGAGCATAACTAAATGAAATAGAAACCAAGAAGACAATAGCAAAGATCAATAAAACTAAAAGCTGGTTCTTTGAGAAGATAAACAAAATTGATAAACCATTAGCCAGACTCATCAAGAAAAAGCAGGAGAGGACTCAAATCAATAAAATTAGAAATGAAAAAGAAGTTACGACACTGCAGAAATACAAAGCATCCTAAAAGACTACGACAAGCAACTTTATACTAATAAAATGGACAACCTGGAAGAAATGGACAAATTCTTAGAAAGGTATAACCTTCCAAGACTGAACCAGGAAGAAATAAAAAATATGAACAGACCAATCACAAGTAATGAAATTGAAACTGTGATTGATTAAAAATCTTCCAACAAACAAAAGTCCAGGACCAGATGGCTTCACAGGTGAATTCTATCAAACATTTAGAGAAGAGCTATCACCCATCCTTCTCAAACTCCTCCAAAAAATTGCAGAGGAAGGAAAACTCCCAAACTCATTCTATGAGACCACCATCACCCTGATACCAAAACCAGACAAAGATACTACAAAAAAAGAAGATTGCAGACCAATATCACTGATGAATATAAATGCAAAAATCCTCAACATAATACTAGCAAACTGAATCCAACAACACATTAAAAGGTTCATACACCATGAACAAGTGGGATTTACCCCTGGGATGCAAGGATTCTTCAATATACTCAAACCAATCAATGTGACACACCGTGTTAACAAATTGAAGAAGAAAAAACGTATGATCATCTCAATAGATGCAGAAAAAGCTTTTGACAAAATTCAACACCCATTTATGATTAAAAACTCTCCAGAAAGTGGGCATAGGGGAAACCTACCTCAACATAATGAAGGCCATATACAACAAACCCACAGCAAACATCATTCTCAATGGTGAAAAACTGAAAGCATTTCCTCTAAGATCAGGAACAAGACAAGGATGTCCACTCTCACCACTATTATTCAACATAGTTTTGGAAGTCCTAGCCATGGCAATCAGAGAAAAAAAGGAAATAAAAGGAATCCAAATTGGAAAAGAAGAAGTAAAACTGTCACTGTTTACAGATGACATGATACTATACATAGAGAATCCTGAAGATGCCACCAGAAAACTACTACAGTGAATCAATGAATTTGGTAAAGTTGCAGAATACAAAATTAATGCACAGAAATCTCTTGCATTCTTATACACAAATGATGAAAAATCTGAAAGAGAAATTAAGGAAACACTCCCATTTACCATTGCAACAAAAAGAATAAACTACCTAGGAATAAACCTACCTAGGGAGACAAAAGACCTGTATGCAGAAAATTATAAGACACTGATGAAAGAAATTGAAGATGATACAAACAGATTTACAGTTATACCATATTCTTGGATTGGAAGAATCAACATTGTGAAAATGACTCTACTACCCAAAGCAATCTACAGATTCAATGCAATCCCTATCAAATTACCAATGGCATTTTCCACAGAACTAGAACAAAAAATCTTAAAATTTGTATGGAGACACAAAAGAACCCAAATATCCAAAGCAGTTTTAAGGGGAAAAAATAGAGCTGGAGGAATCAGACTCCTGACTTCAGACTATACTACAAAGCTACAGGAAACAAGACAATATGGTACTGGCACAAAACAGAAACATAAATCAATGGAACAGGATAGAAAGCCCAGAGATAAACCCACACACCTATGGTCAACTAATCTATGACAAAGGACGCAAGGATATACAGTGGAGAAAATACAGTCTCTTCAATAAGTGGTGCTGGAAAAACTGGACAGCTACATGTAAAAGAATGAAATTAGAACACTCCCTAACACCATACACAAAAATAAACTCAAAATGGATTAGAGACCTAAATGTAAGACCAGACACTATAAAACTCTTATAGGAAAACATGGGAAGAACGCTCTTTGACATAAATCACAGCAAGATCTTTTTTGATCTACCCCCTGAGTAATGGAAATAAAAACAAAAATAAACAAATGGGACCTAATGAAACTTAAAAGCTTTTGCAAAGCAAAGGAAAGTACAAACAAAATGAAAAGACAACCCTCAGAATGGGAGAAAATATTTGCAAATGAATCAATGGAAAGAGGATTAATCTCCAAAATATGTAAACAGCTCATGCAGCTCAATATGAAAAAAACAAACAACTCAATCCAAAAATGGGCAGAAGACCTAAATAGACATTTGTCCAAAGAAGACATACAGATGGCCAAGAGACACATGAAAACTGCTCAACATCACTAATTATTAGAGAAATGCAAATCAAAACTGCAATGAGATATCACCTCACACCAGTTAGAATGGGCATCATCAGAAAATCTACAAACAACAAATGCTGGAGAGGGTGTGGAGAAAAGGGAACCCTCTTGCACTATTGGTGGGAATGTAAATTGATACAGCCACTACGGAGAACAGTATGGAGGTTCCTTAAAAAAACTAAAAATAGGGGTTTCCCTGGTGGCACAGTGGTTGGGAGTCCGCCTGCCGATGCAGGGGACACGGGTTCGTGCCCCAGTCTGGGAAGATCCCACATGCCGCAGAGCAGCTGGGCCCGTGAGCCATGGCCACTGAGCCTGCGCGTCCGGAGCCTGTGTTCCGCAACAGGAGAGGCCACAACAGTGAGAGGCCCGTGTACCACAAAAACAAAAAAAACCAAAAAACCAACTAAAAATAGAATTACCATATGACCCAGCAATCCCACTACTGGGCATATACCCCGAGAAAACCATAATTCAAAAAGACACCCCAATGTTCACCCAATTCAAAAATGCACCCCAATGTTCACTGCAGCACTGTTTACAATAGCCAGGTCATGGAAGCAACCTAAATGCCCATCAACAGACAAATGGATAAAGAAGATGTGGTACATATATACAATGGAATATCACTCAGCCATAAAAAGGAACGAAATTGGGTCATTTGTAGAGTTGTGGATGGATATAGAGACTGTGACACAGAGTGAAGTAAGTCAGAAAGAGAAAAACAAATATTGTATATTAACGCATATATGTGGAACCTAGAAAAATTGTACAGATGAACTGGTTTGCAGGGCAGAAATTGAGACACAGATGTACAGAAGAAACATATGGACACCAAGGGGGGAAAGTGGCAGGGAGGGTGTTGTGTGATGAATTGGGAGATTGGGATTGACATATATACACTAATATGTATAAAATGGATAACTAATAAGGATCTGCTGTATTAAAAAATAAAATTCAAAAAAAACAGTAAAAAAAGAAGAATGAGAGTTATAATTATTGTTTATATAGAAAATGCACATGCTACATTCAGATCTCCCACTTAATCATGAGGCCTACGTTCTTTGCATTTTAGTACAAACAAAACATTTTTGCCCTCTAGCAAGTAACAATTTAAAAAAATTATCCATTTCCATCTCTTTTCAAAATACTTGTTATACTTTGCAATATACTAAGAAGTCAATCTAGTTTTAATAAAAAAGAAATCATCCTTTGTAAATTTATTTTCCAACAGGAGATGTGTAGTTCTAGTCACAGATTTTTATTTCATTTTATTTATTTTTAAATTAATTAATAATTTATTATTCTTGGCTGCATCGGGTCTTCGTTGCTGTGCATGGGCTTTCTCTAGTTGCGGCGAGTGGGGGCTACTCCTCGTTGTGATGCATGGGCTTCTCACTGTGGCTTCTCTTGTTGCAGAGCACAGACTCTAGGCATGCAGGCTTCAGTAGTTGCAGCACGCAGGCTCAGCAGTTGTGGCTCGCGGCTCTAGAGCTCAGGCTCAGTAGTTGTGGTGCACGGGCTTAGTTGCTCCATGGCATGTGGGATCTTCCCGGACCAGGGCTTGAACCCGTGTCCCCTGCATTGGCAGGTGGATTCTTAACCACTGTGCCACCAGGGAAGTCCCTAGTCACAGATTTTTAAATTCTCCTTGGCAGAAAATATAAGGTCAAAAATAATTATTGAAAGACTGTTACAATTAAGTGTCTTCAAACTTTGTCAAATATATTCTGTAATAAAATGTGGAGTATCCCAAAATGCTAACATAATATTTAATAGGCAAAAAGTAGGCAGGAATGAATTTTGGGGTAAAGAAAATTTTAACTATTAATTCTATTTATATGTGGCATATTAGGAACTATAATATCAATAATCAGAAGACCATCAGGATAAGGAAATTTAATTTAATCTATGAATTCTTCCTCCAGTCAAATACAAATCAAGCATTTCACAAAAATAATATATATACCAAGTCAAAATGAAATGTCAATATTTTTAGCATAGAAATTATTTCTTTTGATGTAGGTATGAAATTCACTATTTCTCTAAACATGTAGAGATAGAAGGTGAGGTCTTCAGAATTTGGATGTTTGATGATAACCAACTGGCAGAGAGAATATTATCTGCAGTGGTTGTCTATCTCTCTGCATGGCTAACATGATCCACCAGTAACTGGAAGTCACCTTTGACTCCTTTCTCACTCCACAGAAGCTTTAGGATGTGCATTAGAGCAACTGCCTGCAAACTAGTCTCCTTTGTTCCAGTCTTGTTCCTACATCTTCTAATCTACCTCAATTGCTGCCGTCAGTAAGAAAACAATGAATATTTTCTGAACTTAGAAATAAATGAAATCACATACTCACCCAAAGTCCAGCTGACTTCTGGACAAGTACCTAATTATCAAAGGCCACCACCAACAGAAGAGGCAACATTATGGTACATCAGAGTCCAAAGCACAACTGAGAGTCTCACAGTTGTGTTCTGGGAGTTTGATCGCTGAACACACATGGATTTTAAGTTGGTTGAAGACAAAGTTTCTGTCTTCTCCACCTTTGCACCTTACACTGCACCTTGCAAGGTGGGTGCTCTCTATGTGTTCTCCCCATACCCATTTTCCCCACTTTTCTTAGCTAGCAAAGGAACTCAGTTAAGAGTTGGAAGTTCTGGGACTTCCCAGGTTGTCCAGTGGTAAAGAATCCACCTTCCAAAGCAGGGGACACAGGTTCGATCCCTGGTCGGGGAACTAAGATCCCACATGCCTCGGGGCAACTAAGCCCACGAGCCACAACTACTGAGCTCGCACGCCTCAACAAGAGACCCCACGTGCCGCAAACTACAGAGCCCACGCGCCCTGGAGGTCGCGCGCCACAACTAGAGAGAAGGCCTCGCACGGCAGCAAAGCGCCTGCACGCCGTGTTGATAGAGGCTGTGTGCCACAGAGAAGACCCGACGCAGCCAAAAAATAATAATAATAAATAAAATAAATAAATATTTTTAAAAAAGACTTGGAAGTTCTATGGCTAGAGGAGAGTCTAAACTCACAGTCTACATTCTAGAGTGGAAAAGGGCAAAAGAACGACATGTTTTCCCTCATTTTTTATCCTGAGCAATTATCTAAAGTTAATAAAAGGGAACCAAGTGATTTAAAGAAATACTTTGCCTTTCCTTTTAGAGCTCCTACAGAGAAACTGCCCTTTGGTTTGTACAGGAAGCGCTGTACCAGATGACATTTTACAAACTATCAGGATTTGGCTTTTAACACAATTTTATGCACACAATATTCTACTAGTACAGAAAGGGAAAGTAGGCCCTCTAATATATCACAAGTGAAAGGAACTCAATTTCAATTCACTTTGTCTTAATCCAAATTATTAAATCTTTCAACAAAGAATGCACATTGTAAGGGCATCACGGGAAAGTTTTAAAATTGCATAATTTTGTTGTTGTTGTTGTTGTTTTTGCGGTACGCGGGCCTCTCACTGTTGTGGCCTCTCCCGTTGCGGAGCAACAGGCTCCGGACGTGCAGGCTCAGCGGCCATGGCTCACGGGCACAGCCGCTCCGCAGCATGTGGGATCTTCCCGGACCGGGGCACGAACCCGTGTCCCCTGCATCGGCAGGCGGACTCTCAACCACTGCGCCAGCAGGGAAGCCCTAAAATTGCATAAATTTTGATTGCAAGCCAGACAAGAAATTCTTAGAAAAAAGTAACTATCACTAACAGCTAAAAACACCAACTGTCTAGATTCAGCATTTATTATACTGATTTGGAAGGAAGAGGGGACAAACAAACAAATAGAGCTAAAGTTCAAAACCATGTGTCTCAATATTTAGATGTGTTTTTTGGTAGATCTGCCCTTCTTTGGTTTGTAACGACCATTACAACAGTAAAAACCAATCATTCTTTGAAATTGGAAATCAACATAAAAATACAAAGAGTCAACTCACTGACACCCCTGTTGTGCTTCATCACCCTGGACCCAGAGTTCAGCCCTCTCTCTAGTTTTCATAGAAAATTATCTCCAAGAATTTCAAGATTTACCCCAACTTTACAGACGATTAAGGAGATTCCTGAGAAGTTGAATGGTCTGCCATCAACTCTGTTCCTCTCTTTTTCCCTACATGACAATTGAATGGGCATCTTCTGTCTCTCAAACTCCTTGGAGTTTCACTGCTTACCTAAAGTAGTTCTTCCAAACAAATACAGCACGAATCCTAAAATAAGTCCTGTGAAAAACTTTCTTCAACTTGATTCACCTCCCTCGCTTTCATTTCTCAGTACACTCTTACACTCTCCTAGCCCCTTGACATTTTCATCTCCAAGTTTTGACAACTTCTTGAGTAACCTGATAACATATGGGCTTTTCTGCTTTAATTCTGAGCTCTAACTTTTGCAATTAACCTTTGCTCAGTTCACTTCCACCCACTCCAGGTAACAGCCTCATCCAATTTTGGACCTGATTTCAGCTTTGTCTCCACTCTGTTTTTCCTATTTCCACAATCCACCAAGGTACATCTGATATTAACTCCACTTACACAATAGCTATCTAAAGCTCTCTTTCTTGAGCTCCAGACCGACATTCCCAATATCCTACTACGTGTTCTCAGGTTCTTCAAATGCAATAAAATGTAACTCATTATTCCCCCACTCCTCCCCATACTCTTCTTTCTCACTTTTCTCAGTTTAAGGAGTCATTGTGCACCTAATCACCCAACCCAGAAACCTCAATTTTCCTAGACTCCTCCCTCTTACTTAGCCCTCTGTATCCAAGTAGACACCAAATTCTGTCAATTCTACTCCCTAAAGATCTTTCATATATTTATGTCCTCTACCCTTCCTCTTTCGCTCACCCAGTTTAGACCCATGTGCCTTCTTTAACCTCTGATGTCTCTCTGGTGTCTTCCCTCTTTGAGCCTTTACACAGAAAGTTCCAGGATAATAATTTCCTTCCCAGTGCCTAGCACCACAGGTTTCACACATGACAGACCATCAATAAGCATTCATTAATTACAGAAGAGACTTCAAATCCTCGTGATCTCACATCTTTCCTTTCCTCGCCATTCATTGATTGCCTCTGTCTCTACATCCAACCTCATGCTTCTTCAGGATTCTTCTAACTTGCTGTTGATTTTCTTCTTACCCTTTTACCTCCAATCAAAGCTTTCTATTACTCTTTATAGAGTAAAGAGTAATCTTTACTCTATAAAGTAATCTTTACTCTATAAAGTAATCTTTATTGCCTATCAAGTAAATGCATGGCACCAAGATCCTCCATTCTAGCTCAGACCTACCTTTCCAGTCTTATTGTTCATACCCTCCCTCTCATATTCTTTACTCAATTTAGCCAAATTCAACCACTAGTCATTCTCCCCCAAAATGCTGTGCATTTTCCTGCCTCCTTGCCTTTGCTCATGCTGCTTCCAAAACACAGGATGTCTTGCCTTCATATATTTCTGTCAAAAGCTTTCCTAGTTTTAAGGCCCAGATCAAATGCCACTTTCTTCATAAAACTTACTGTTTCTTCCAGACAAAATTTCTCTCTTCCTCTTCTCTCCTTCTTTGAAACTAGTTTGCTACTTGCTTTGTACAAGTATTTTATTTCTCCTACTAAAGAAGCAGTATCATACAGTTTTTCAGAGCAGTGCTTTTCAGACCACCAGCAGCAGAATAACAGGAGTCTTGTTAAAAACAAAAACAAGGGCTTCCCTGGTGGCACAGTGGTTGAGAGTCCGCCTGCCGATTCAGGGGACGTGGGTTCGTGCCCCAGTCCGGGAAGATCCCACATGCCGCGGAGCGGCTGGGCCCGTGAGCCATGGCCGCTGAGCCTGCGCGTCCGGAGCCTGTGCTCCCCAACGGGAGAGGCCACAACAGTGAGAGGCCCGCGTACAGCAAAACAAAAACAAAACAAAAACGCTACTGAATCGGACTCTTTTGAGGTAGAACTCAGAACTCTGCAGTTTGAAAACAGGCTCCCCAGTAAAGGGCACAGAGAAGTTGGAGGCCTGTGAGGTACAGAAACGGGCCTTGAAGTCAGTCCAACTGAGAGTTGCATTCCAGTTGTATCTCTGTTAAAAGATAATTTTCAGAGAAAGCAAAAATCATGACTCTGATACAGATAGAAAAGAAAAAAAAGTTAAAGATGTTATTTAACTCGTTCAGTGAGGGAAACAGGGAGATGTTATAACCTGTTCGAAAGAGAATCTGAGAAAAGACATTTATACAGAGTTGTAAAATGATGCAAAGATGATAAACGGCTATGATCAGATAATCCAGAAGGATGTGCAGTAGTTCAAAAGACAATGAAAGGCAAGAGTGAGATGACCTGGAAGGTATCTTGTAGGCAATGCCAAGTTTTCTACTAAAACATGACATTTTTTCTATGCCTCTTACTGGCTGTACAATTTTGAGTATGTTAACTTCTCTGATCCTCAGTTACTTTATCTGTAAAATGGTAATAAGATTTCATAGTTTTTGAAAAGTTTAAATGGGGACAATAATTACCTGACAGAGCTATTGTGAAAATTAAATGAGCTAATGAGTTCCAAGATCTTAGGACAGTGATGCGCACGTGATACTCGATAAACATCACACAGCGGTAGTAGTGCTACTGGTACTATTACTACCAACTAGAAGTTCCTTGAGACTCATTTTTGTTTATTAGTGAATGTAGTCATTCAATCGATCAACCAATGTGTATAAAATACCTATTTATGCTACGTTTGGGTGGATTATAAAATGGTCTCCGCCCGCAAGGAGTCCAGGCCAGCAGAGGAGATGAGAAGTTAAACAAATAGTTACACAGGATACAAAAAGTAAAAATAGAGGTATGTGAGTACAATTAACAAAATGGCTAACCGTGTGTGGAATGTACAGAATGCTTCCAGAAAAGCATTATAGAGGTGAATTTGAGCTGAATTTTGAAGGGTGACCAGGAAGTCACTAAGGAAGCACAGTGTGCTAACAATTATTGTGCTAGATCATTATGTACGTTAATCTTATTTAATTCGCACAAGAGCCGTATAATAAGAGCGCACACAAATTGAGTACTTACTTTGTGTCAGGCCCTTTTTAAAATAACCTTCATTATCCTATTTTATGAAGAAAAAGCCCGAGGCTTAGAGAAATCAAGCAACTTTCCCAAGATGATGCAGCCGGTGAGTGGCAAAGCCACAATTCATCCCAGATAACCTATTTCCAAAATGTAGGAAATATCATCTCCATTTACTAATAAGAGAATCAAAACCCAGAGAGACTATGAGAACTTCCAGGAAAAACTGATTGGCAACTGGGCTCCTGGGTATTTTTTGTTTGTTTGTTTGTTTTAATATATATATTTTTACAATTCACATTCTTTTTTTAAAAATAAATTTATTTTATTTTTTTAAATTTAGTTTTGGCTGTGTTGGGTCTTTGTTGCATTGTGAGGGCTTCTCATTGTGGTGGCTTCTCTTGTTTTGGAGCATGGGCTCTAGGCTCATGGGCTTCAGTAGTTGTGGCACGCGAGCTTCAGTAGTTGTGGCTCGTGGGCTCTAGAGAGCAGGCTCAGTAGTTGTGGTGCACGGGCTTAGTTGCTCCACGGCATGTGGGATCTTCCTGGACCAGGGATCGAACCTGTGTCCCCTGCACTGGCAGGCGGATTCTTAACCACTGCACCACCAGGTAAGTCCCCTGGGTTCCTGGCTTTAAAGCCCAGGCAAGTTGGGGAGGAAGAGCACTCCAGAAAGAAGGAGAAAGAGCAAAACCTTGGAGGCATGGAGGAGCGTGGCATGTCCCCAGGAACCAAAAATGTTTGAAACTCAATATGCATATATAGAAACAGCAATAGGAGATGAAGCCCCTAAAGATCACTTCAGAGATTGTGAAAAATAAATTATGCCACACTAAATATTGCAGACTCTGCTCAGGAGCAAATGAGGAAACAATGGATGACTTTAAGCAACGGAATAAAGCAAACAAAGGTTTAGATTGGAGGCAGGGCAACGAGTTATGAAGCAGCAAAGGCTAGTATTATTGAGATCAAGAGTTTTGAAGCCAGTCACCATGCCACTTATCACGACCTAAGGAAAGAGAACCTCTTTGAGCCAGAGTCTCCTCATCTGTAAAATGAATATAATACAGTCATTATGAGGTGTAAATGAAAGAACATAGGTAAACACCTGACTGTACTTTAGATCTAGTAGGCATTCAATAAATGATGGTGCTTGTATTAACAGTTGTTTATTGCCATTTTTGTTGTGAGACAGATATCTTGAGACCTAGTTTAGGTATTTTTGAAGGAAGAACATGTTAAATACACTTAGTGGTGTGCTTTTATCTGGGTCGTTTAGAAATAAAATCAATACTGCTTGATTTTTTCAGACATAGTAAATTGACCTGTATAAGAACAGCAAAGTCCCAGGAGCACAAAGAGAACCAGATTTCAGGAATGGCATGAGGTTGAGGGTTCAGTTTATCAAACATTTCTTGTGTCCAACACTATATTAAGTGTTGCATACATAAAAATAGTTAAAACACAGTCTCCCTTCACAAGGAGTCAAGCTGTACAGTCTGTATCTACAATACAGTTCTTTGGGCTGATTTCCTTTATTCTAGATTCCTGGCCTCCTCTTTTACTTACAACCTCTCACTCGTCCCTTGGGTCTGATATTTACACTACTCTTTGGAAGTGATCTTGGTTTCCCTACTTCATTACTCTCCTCCCCCAAATTTGTACTCCTTCCTTTCCTGGATGAGTAAGATTACACTTCATCTGATCGAAACCTATCCTCAGAACCCTACCCTGGTTCCAAGGAACCTTGCTACTGTAGTGAAGTTAAACCAATTCTCTCAACAGCTGGCACCAGAATTCTTCTCAGAGGGAAATACTTTGATGAGTTGCTATGAGTAGACACGGAGTGCTTGAGAACTTGGGTCAGCAAGAGAGAGGATAATCAAAGACTGTTCTACATTAGAAATTCACTTGGGGGGATGGAAAAAGTTGGGGAGAAAAGAGAAGACAGAAGAGAAAGAAAAGAGACAGAAGGCAGAGTAACTCCATAATATGCCTAAAATGTTTTTTCTTCATGTGCAGTATTCTAAGTTATTTGCATTCCTTCAACTCCTCTCATGTCTTCCAAATCTCCAGTTAGTCTTCCATTACCCCTACACAATCACACCTCCCCACAGTACACACATTGTGGGTGGAGATGTTGGTGGGGTAAGTAAAGAAATCATGGGGCCAAGTTCCACTGCTTGATCAAAAAGGAAAAGAATGGAGACAGCACACCTAGAAAAATGATACAGTACACAAAATGAACCCATCAGTAGAAGCAGGGCCCAAGATAATGCTAAAACTGTATATGTCTAGAAAATTGGCAGAACACTTCAGGAGATACTGTACTTTGTTTAAGAGTTGTGTAATAGGGGCTTGAACCGATCTTAACATGATACTATACATAGAAAATCCTAAAGATGCTACCAGAAAACTACTAGAGCTAATGTACCAGGTGAAGGACCAAGATAAAACCCCAGAAAAACAACTAAATGAAGTGGAGATAGGCAACATTCCAGAAAAAGAATTCAGAATAATGATAGTGAAGAGGATCCAGGACCTTGGAAAAAGAACAGAGACAAAGATCGAGAAGATGCAAGAAATGTTTAACAAAGACCTAGAAGAATTAAAGAACAAACAAACAGAGATGAACAATACAATAACTGAAATGAAAACTACACTAGAAGGAATCAATAGCAGAATAACTGAGGCAGAAGAACGGATAAGTGACCTGGAAGACAGAACGGTGGAATTCACTGCTGCAGAACAGAATAAAGAAAAAAGAATGAAAAGAAATGAAGACAGCCTAAGAGACCTCTGGGACAAAATTAATCGTAACAAAATTATACAGGTCCCAGAAGGAGAAGAGAGAGAGAAAGGACCCGAGAAAATATTTGAAGAGATTATAGTTGAAAACTTCCCTAACATGAGAAAGGAAATAGCCACCCAAGTCCAGGAAGCGAAGAGAGTCCCATACAGGATAAACCCAAGGAGAAACACGCCAAGACACATAGTAATCAAACTGGCAAAAATTAAAAACAAAGAAAGATTATTGAAAGCAGCAAGGGAAAAATGACAAATAACATACAAGGGAACTCCCATAAGGTTAACAGCTGATTTCTCAGCAGAAACTCTACAAGCCAGAAGGGTATGGCATGATATACTTAAAGTGATGAAAGGGAAGAACCTACAACCAAGATTACTCTACCCAGCAAGGATCTCATTCAGATATGATGGAGAAATCAAAAGCTTTACAGACAAGCAAAAGGTAAGAGATTTCAGCACCACCAAACCAACTCTACAACAAATGCTAAAGGAACTTCTCTAAGTGGGAAACACAAGAGAAGGACCTACAAAACAAACCCAAAACACTTAAGAAAATGGTCATAGGAACATACATATCAATAATTACCTTAAACATGAATGGATTAAATGCTCCAACCAAAAGACACAGGCTTGCTGAATGGATACAAAAACAACACCCATATATATGCTATCTACAAGAGACCCACTTCAGACCTAGGGACACATACAGACTGAAAGTGAGGGGATGGAAAAAGATATTCCATGCAAATGGAAATCAAAAGAAAGCTGGAGTAGCAATATTCATATCAGATAAAATAGACTTTAAAATAAAGAATGTTACAAGAGAAAAGGAAGGATACTACATAATGATCAAGGGATCAATTCAAGAAGAAGATATAACAATTATATATATGTATATGCACCCAACATAGCAGCACCTCAATACATAAGGCAACTGCTAACAGCTCTAAAAGAGGAAATCGACAGTAACACAATAATAGTGGGGGACTTTTACCCCTCACTTATAGCAATGGACAGATAATACAAAATGAAAATAAATAAGGAAACAGAAGCTTTAAATGACACAATAGACCGGATAGTTTTAATTGATATTTATAGGACATTTTACCCCAAAACAGCAGATTACACTTTCTTCTCAAGTGCACATGGAACATTCTCCAGGATAGATCACATCTTGGGTCACAAATCAAGCCTCAGTAAATTTAAGAAAATTAAAATCGTATCAAGCATCTTTTCTGACCACAAGGCTATGAGATTGGAAATGAATTGCAGGGAAAAAAACACAAACACATGGAGGCTAAACAATACGTTACTAAATAACCAAGAGATCACTGAGGAAGTCAAAGAGGAAAGCAAAACATACCCAGAGACAAATGACAATGAAAACACGACAGTCCAAAACCTATGGGATGCAGCAAAAGCAGTTCTAAGAGGGAAGTTTATAGCTATACAAGCCTACATCAAGAAACAAGAAAAATCTCAAATAAACAATCTCACCTTACACCTAAAGGAACTAGAGAAAGAAGAACAAACAAAACCCAAAGTTAGTAGAAGGAAAGAAATCATAACGATCAGAGCAGAAATAAATAAAACAGAAACAAAGAAAACAATAGCAAAGATCGATAACACTAAAATCTGGTTCTTTGAGAAGATAAACAAAATTGATAAACCATTAGCCAGACTCATCAAGAAAAAGCAGGCGAGGACTCAAATCAATAAAATTAGAAATGAAAAAGGAGAAGTTACAACAGACACCGCAGAAATACAAAGCATCCTAAGAGATTACTACAAGCAACTCTATGCCAATAAAATGGACAACCTGGAAGAAATGGACACATTCTTAGAAAGGTATCACCTTGCAAGAATGAACCAGGAAGAAATAAAAAATATGAACAGACCAATCACAAGTAATGAAATTGAAACTGTGATTAAAAGTCTTCCAACAAACAAAAGTCCAGGACCAGATGGCTTCACAGGTGAATTCTATCAAACATTTAGAGAAGAGCTAACACCCATCCTTCTCAAACTCTTCCAAAAAATTGCAGAGGAAGGAACACTCCCAAACTCATTCGATGAGGCCACAATCACCCTGATACCAAAACCAGACAAAGATACTACAAAAAAAAGAAAATTACAGATCAATATCACTGACGAATATAGATGCAAAAATCCTCAACAAAATACTAGCAAACTGAATCCAACAAGACATTAAAAGGATCATACACCATGATCAAGTGGGATTTACCCCTGGGATGCAAGGATTCTTCAATACACACAAATCAGTCGATGTGATACACCATATTAAGAAGTTGAGGAAGAAAAACCGTATGGTTATCTCAATAGATGCAGAAAAAGCTTTTGACAAAATTCAACACCCATTTATGATAAAAACTCTCCAGAAAGTGGGCATAGAGGGAACCTACCTCAACATAATAAAGGACATATACAACAAACCCACAGCAAACATCATTCTCAATGGTGAAAAACTGAAAGCATTTCCTCTAAGATCAGGAAAAAGACAAGGATGTCCACTCTCACCACTGTTATTCAACATGGTTTTGGAAGTCCTAGCCATGGCAATCAGAGAAGAAAAAGAAATAAAAGGAATCCAAATTGGAAAAGAAGAAGTAAAACTGTCACTGTTTACAGATGACATGATACTATACATAGAGAATCTTAAAATGCCACCAGAAAACTACTAGAGTGGATCAATGAATTTAGTAAAGTTGCAGGATACAAAATTAATGCACAGAAATCTCTTGCATTCCTATACACTAATGATGAAAAATCTGAAAGGGAAATTAAGGAAACACTCCCATTTACCACTGCAACAAAAAGAATAAAATACCTAGGAATAAACCTACCTAGGGAGATGAAAGACCTGTATGCAGAAAACTACAAGACACTGATGAAAGAAATTAAAGATGATACCAACATATGGAAAGATATACCATGTTCTTGGATTGGAAGAATCAATATTGTGAAAATGACTCTACTACCCAAAGCAATCTACAGATTCAATGCAATCCCTATCAAATTACCAATGGCATTTTTTACGGAGCTAGAACAAAAAATCTTACAATTTGTGTGGCGATGCAAAAGCCTCCAAATATCCAAAGCAGTCTTATGGGAAAAAACAGAGCTGGAGGAATCAGACTCCTTGACTTCAGACTATACTACAAAGCTACAGGAATCAAGACAATATGGTACTGGCACAAAAACAGAAACATAGATCAATAGAACAAGATAGAAAGCCCAGAGATAAGCCCACGCACCTACGGTCAACTAATCTATGACAGTGGAGGCAAGGATATACAATTGAGAATATACAGTCTCTTCAATAAGTGGTGCTTGGAAAACTGGACAGCTCCATGTAAAAGAATGAAATTAGAACACTCCCTAACACCTTACACAAAAATAAACTCAAAATGGATTAGAGACCTAAATGTAAGACCAGACACAATAAAACTCTTAGAGAAAAATATAGGAAGAACACTCTTTGACATAAATCACAGCAAGATCTTTTTTGATCCACCTCCTAGAGTAATAGAAATAAAAACAAAAATAAATGGGACCATATGAAACTTCAAAGCTTTTGCACAGCAAAGGAAACCATAAACAAGACAAAAAGACAGCCCTCACAATGGGAGAAAATATTTGCAAACGAATCAACAGGAAAAGGATTAATCTCCAAAATATATAAACAGCTCATGCAGCTCAATATGAAAAAAACAAACAACCCAATCCAAAAATGGGCAGAAGACCTAAATAGACATTTCTCCAAAGAAGACATACAGAAGGCCAAGAGGCACATGAAAAGTTGCTCAACATCACTAATTATTAGAGAAGTGCAAACTAAAACTACTATGAGGTATCACCTCACACCAGTTAGAATGGGCCTCATCGGAAAATCTACAAACAACAAATGCTGGAGAGGCTGTGGAGAAAAGGGAACCCTCTTGCACTGTTGGTGGGAATGTAAGTTGATACAGCCACTATGGAGAATGGTATGGAGGTTCCTTAAAAAGCTAAAAATAGAATTACCATATGACCCAGCAACCCCACTACTGGGCATATACCCAGAGAAAACCATAATTCAAAAAGACACATGCACCGCAATGTTCATTGCAGCACTATTTACAATAGCCAGGTCATGGAAGCAACCTAAATGCCCATCGACAGACAAATGGATAAAGAAGTTGTGGTACATATGTACAACAGACTATTACTCAGCCATAAAAAGGGACAAAATTGGGTCATTTGTTGAGACGTGGCTGGATCTAGAGACTGTCATACAGAGTGAAGTAAGTCAGAAAGTGGAAAACAAATATTGTATATTAAGGCATATTTGTGGAGCCTAGAAAAATGGTACAGATGAACCGGATTGCAGGGCAGAAGTTGAGACACAGACGTAGAGAACAAGCATATGGACACCAAGGTGGGAAAGTGGCCTGGGGTGGTGGTGGTGGTGTGATGAATTGGGAGATTGGGATTGACATGCATATATTTATGTGTATAAAATAGATGACTAATAAGAACATGCTGTATAAAAAAATAAATAAAATACCAAAATTAAAAATTAAGATGTTGGGGGAAAAAAGATGACAATCAGCATTCTAAAGAAAATTTTAAAAACATAGAAAACTACTAGAGCTAATCAATGAATTTGGTAAAGTACAGGATACAAAATTAGTACACAGAAATCTCTTGCATTTCTATACACTAACAGCGAAAGATCTGAAAGAGAAATTAAGGAAACAATCTCATTTATCACTGCAGCAAAAGAATAAAATACCTAGGAAAAAACCTACCTGAGGAGACAAAAGACCTGTGCTCTGAAAACTATAAAATGCTGGTGAGAGAAATCAAAGATGACACAAACAGATGGAAAGATATACCATGTTCTTGGATTGGAAGAATGAATATTGTCAAAATGAGTATACTACCCAAGGCAATCTACAGATTCAGTGCAATCCTTGTCAAATTATGAATGGCATTTTTCATAGAACTAGAACAAAAAAATTTAAAATTTGTATGGAAACACAAAAGACCCCGAATAGCCAAAGCAATCCTGAGAAAGAAAAATGGAGCTGGAAGAATCAGGCTCCCTGATTTCAGACTATACTTCAAAGCAACAGTAATCAAAACAGTATGGTATTGGCACAAAAAGAGAAATATAGATCAATGGAACAGGATAGAAAGCCCAGAAATAAACCCATGCACCTATGATCAATTAACCTATGACAAAGGAGGAGAGAATATACAACGGAGAAAAGACAGTCTTTTTAATAAGTGGTGCTGGGAAAACCAGACAACTACATGTAAAAGAATGAAATCAGAACATTCTCTAACACCATACACAAAAATAAACTCAAAATGGATTAAAGACCTAAATGTAAGACTGGCTACTCTAAAACTCTTAGAAGAAAACATAGGAAGAACACTTATTTAGTTGAAAAACAACAGATTATCACAACTGATATCTAGGTTATGATTTCTTCAGTTATTGACAATGACTGCCTTTCTAGGATTCCAGTCTTCCCCAAAGCTGGGAAGACAGCAATGTTGTTTTACCCAGGTTACTACAGTAGTCTCCCTGGGATTAGCAAACATTCTCTTAAAGAACCAAATCATAAATATTTCAGGCTTTCTGGGCCAGATGGTCAGTTACTCAGCTCTGCACTTAAGGCCTGGAAGCAGCAGTAGACAATATGTAAATGAATGGATATGGCTGTGTTCCAATAAAACGTTTTTACAAGCTCAGGTAGCAGGCTTTCTGTCCTGCTCCTTCTGTTTTCCATATTATAATCAGGGTATTCTTTCTAAATATCACTCCTCTGCTTAAACACTTGAATGGCTTCCCATTGCCCTTAGTCCAGATTCCTTAGAAGAGCTTCCTCTCCAGCAATTTCTAGCTCCTAACTCAATTTTTCAGCACAATTGAACTACTTTGAATTCCCCCCAAATTCCTGGTTCTCTTCCTTCCACAAATTTGCATATGCTGTTCTTTTACTTGGAATATTCTTCTCTCCCTGCAGCCACACTCACCATGTCTCCCACACTCACCAGGTTAGTTGATGTCTACTTATCTGTTTTTCAAGTTTCACATTAAATTCTCACACAGTGCTGAGATTACTAGTTTAATTGTCTGAATCTCCTGTTAGTCTAAGGCTCTGTGAGGACAGGAAATTGGTCTGCCACTCATCCATTGTATTCCAAGGTACTCTATAAATAATTGCTGAATAAATGGGTTCTTGACTGTTGAGGAAGGAAAAGACAAGAACCAACCTAAAAATGGAGAGAACCTTCAAAGGCTAATTGGTGGAGAATAAGCTAAGATTTGTTTGAACTGTTCCCTCTAATCCAAAATCTGCTCCTAGAGCATTTTCTGCTTTGCCATTATAGTTTGCAGAAAGGTTTAGGAAACATGCAATATGTGTTCCAGACTTTCTGATGTGGCAACCAAATTCTTGAATGGTTTCACTTCTGCCTTGATCTCCAAACTTAATCTGTTCACCCTCTCTTTGGCTCCTAATCTCTTACCTCATATCCTGCTTACAGTCTTGTATACAGTGTCACTTTTTTTTTTTAATTAATTAATTTATTTATGGCTGTGTTGGGTCTTCGTTTCTGTGTGAGGGCTTTCTCTAGTTGTGGCAAGCGGGGGCCACTCTTCATCATGGTGCGCGGGCCTCTCACTATCGCGGCCTCTCTTGTTGTGGAGCACAGGCTCCAGACGCGCAGGCTCAGTAATTGTGGCTCACGGGCCCAGTTGCTCCGCGGTATGTGGGATCTTCCCAGACCAGGGCTCGAACCCGTGTCCCCTGCATTGGCAGGCAGACTCTCAACCACTGCGCCACCAGGGAAGCCCCAGTGTCACTTTATATTTGGTAATTCTCCTCTCAAGGTGATCTTGGCTTGCCTTTCTGACCAACACTCACATTTCAAATATCATGTGGTGGGCGTATTCTATATGCCAAGCTCACAGAACTTCTATAAGCCAGGCCTATAGGATGTAATCATTTAGTCCTTACTCAAGCCTCACAATAATGTTATAAGAGATTTCCTTTCCTTGGTCCCACTTTATAGTTGATGAAATTAAGACTTAAAGAGGTTAAGTAACTTGCCAAAGAAACAGAACAAATGGCAGAGCTGAGATGTGAGGGAAGAAAGTCTGACGCCAGAAATCACATTTCTAACCTCATACTACTCTACAGCTTCTCTCAGACCATGTCTGTTATTTCTTGTTGTTGTTGTTCTTTTTACCTCTCTGAATTCCTGTACAACCCCAGAAGTCTTCTGCAGTCCTCCTGCAAGTTTCATCCTGAATCTCACGGCTAGTGTGTTAAATCCAAGGTGATCGTAATAACTAACATTTATTGAGCACAGTCACTGTGTTAAGTGCTGTTCATGTTACTCATTCAACTTTCAAAGACCCTCATTAAAAAACACAAGGTTAGCTCTGTTTTGCAGATAAGGAAATAGAGGCAAAAAACGGTAAAATAATGTGTCCAAGGGCACACAATTAGAATGGGAGGACTTAGAATTTAAACCACAGTAGTCTGACTCCACAACACTTACTTCTGGGTAAGGAGAGAACACATAGGGAAGCAGATAACATAAAGAACTCTTCAAGCCTCATAGGATGAGGTTGAAAGTGTTGGCGAGTTTAATTGATTCAGGCTGTAATTATCCAGGATAAGACATTATAAGGATGACTTAATTATTTATTGCTGCCCAAACAAACTATCATCAAAGTTCATGGCTTAAAACGACAATTGTTTATTAGCTGACAGTTACGTGGGCCGACAATTTGGGATGAACTTGGTTGAGAAGTTCTTCTGCTGGTTTTGCCTGGGCTCACTCACGTGGTGACAGTCAGCTGTGGCAGCTTGGCAAGGGCTTGATGCTCCACAATTGTTTCTCTAGCGGTCAAGGCCAGCTTCACGGGCATACAACTTGTGCTTGGTTCACTGTTCTGCTATTGCTGTCTTAAAATTCTTAATAATTATGAAACAAGGGGCCCTACTGGGCCTTGCACATTATGTTGCCAGTCATGTTAGTGGTTGGTGCTGGATGTCAGCTGGGCACCTTTCTCCACGTAGCTTCTCATCCCCAAAGAGACTAGCCCAGGTTTCTTCACATAATGACAGAAGCTTTCCAAGAGAGTGAGAGCAAAGCCTGCAAGGCCTCTTGAGGTCTAGGCTCATAATTCCCACGTCATTACTTCTGCTGTATTTTATTGATCAAAGCAAGTCACAAGGCAAGCCCAGACACAAGGAAGTGGAGACCTAGAGTCCACTTCTTGATGAGAAGAACAAAAAGTCACAATGCAAAGGAGCGTGTGTAGAGGGATGGGATGAGGTTGTGACCATTTATTGCAATCTATCACAGAGGAGGTACATGTTTAAGGAGATATGAAATCATTTCAGTCTTGGACATGTGGCGATTAAGGTTTCTCCTGTGATAAATCTATGCAGAGGTGTTCAGTATTTGGATAATATAGGTCTAGAATATAAAAGAGAATCCTGGTGGGACATACAAATTTGAAAGTTGTCATTATGCAGGTGATAGGTTTCTGAGTAAACAAATCACAACACCCAGGAAGACTGCATTAGTTCACGTAAAGGTAAACAAAGAGATTCAGTCAATCCCTCAGACCACCCAGATATCTAAGTGCACTCTTCTTCCCATACGTCTCAACCTCCCTCTCTAACAGAGACCATCTGTGGGCCTATTCATTTCCATAGCCAGCTCAAGGTCTACCATCTCTGGGGAAAGTACAGCCTTCTCTGTCTTGTCCAGATGTGGCAACATATAGTCCAATGACATATAAACCAAAAAATAGTTACTTGATCCCCACTTTCAACCCAATATGCAATGGTGGATCAGGAACAGAATAAAAACTTCCATTTGAAAAACGAAAGAATGGGAAACATATAGCAAGGAGTAATCCTTAATAGTTTTCTTTCCAGACAGAAATTTTTGCCCTGACATGGAAGAAGTTCCCTGAGGAACCCTTCTGGATGCCTTTTGTTATGTCTGAAGACCCCTGGGTTCACCCTCTGGTGAACCTTGTCCATCATTCACCAGGTTCAAGATTGAAGAGGATGTTGGAGACTATGCTCTCGTGGAGACTGCCTGAGGACACAAACAATGAATGGCTTTTGCAGGTCAGATTTATGGTTTCTTTAGTAATGCAATTTCCTCAAAAACTTAACAGGCTTTTGTACTATTCATCTCTAGTCTATGTGCCAGAAATGGTACCAAAGTTCTTTTCTGGATCTGGCTCTTAAACTAGCTTATTCTGTAGTTTCTATGCTCTACCCATTCCTCTTTTCATTGTTTTAATGGTGCCTAATTTGACGTAATCTTACAAAATAAGTGAGGGTAACATCCTTAATCTGATCTTTGCTGGAAGGCTATATTTCTTTCTTTGTCTGAGGAATCTTAATGGAAGGGCTTTAAGAAAGTCTCTGAAAAATAGTCTTTTACCTCCTGTTTGGGCTACAGAAATAGTTGGATTTTCCAACCCTGTGAGGCCCCAATTTTCTATACCCTTTATTTCCTTCCATTTCTGCTTGCAAACCCCTCATTTCTTATGTGAGCTCATTTCTTTCTCAAAAAATCTTGCTAAATTCAGCGAGGAGCAACCATCACACTTTTATATTCTGGTTCTCCCCAAATGCTTCCCCTAAAATTCAGCCATAGACGGAACATGGTCAGGCTTCCAAGTTGAGTAGGAGAAATTTCTACAATATTTTGCAATGGTATTACAAGGATCATCAGTTTTCCAGCCTGTAAGATCTGTTTCCTCACTGCCAATTGTCTGACTGTTAAGGTAATGCTATATGTTTTAAGATTCTATTAGAAGTTCCCTATTTCCAGGTATTAATTTTTGTATTAGAGTAAATGCTATATTGCTGTAATAAAGAGACCCCAGAAATCAGTGACATAAAGAAAATGGAAGTTTCTTTCCTGCTCATATCATAGTTGGGCCTAGACTGACAGGGCACTCTGTTCTATGAGGTCATTCAGGACCCAGATTCCTTCTATCTGTTATTACATCCTCTCCTACCATGTATTCCTCATCTTCATGGCTGCAGCTGGTCACAGACATGTCTATGGAGGAGACAGAAAGCAGTCCAAGACAAGCCATCTTCTTTTAAAAGGGTAAGGCAAAAGTTGCACCCATCACTTCTAGTTATATTCCACTGGCAAGAACCTAACCACAAAATCATACCTAGCTGCAAAAGAGGATAAGAAATGTAATCTCCAGTTGAGTGAACATGTGACCAGAAAGAAGAGAATGGATTTTATTATGACAACGATTGACCTGGGAGAAAAGATAGCCAAGGTTAAGAAACCTCAGAAATATAAAGCCAAAGTGGGGGGGAGGGGCAGTGGATAAATAAGCATTTTGTTTCTTAGAAAGAAAATGATAGTCTGAAAAAGGAAGGAAGGAAAGGAAGGAAGGAAGGAAGGAAGGAAGGAAGGAAGGAAGGAAGGAAGGCAGGCAAAATCTAGTTGGTGGGTACCCAAGTTTCCATTTTATTATTTCCAGTTCTTTTCTGAATATGTTTTTTAAATAAAAAGGTTTTTAAAATTTATTTTAAGGGAATTAGACAGAGAAAAAGGGACCCTGGAAGAATATGAAGGTAGAATAATAGTGATATGAGGAGAATAGGAAGAAAATGGAGTAATGAAAGTCAACAGGAGAAAAATTTCAATTGCCTGAGAGAAGACAAGGAAAAACTAGAAAAGGAAATGTTCTTTGGATTTGAAAATCTAGCAGTTACTGGTGAATAATTATGGCAGAAGCTAAATTTCAGTGAATCAAGGAGTGAAAATGGACAAAGCAAAACATGACAGCAAGCATGGACTAGTCTTTAAGAACACTGACTTTTTAGGAAAGAAGAGATAAGATGGCAACTAGGTATAACTAGTTCCACTGGCACGTGGACTAGGATGAGAACCAGCCTCCGGGAGCAGAGTTGGGGCATTGGGTCCTAGGGACTAGGGTGGTCCACAGTTCTAGCTGCCCAGCATATACCTAACGTGCATCGTGAACAAGTACTAATTCAACCAAGCTCTCAGACACTCAGAAACTCTTTGGGTCAAGTATATTATAGAGGTAACCAGTATGCATAGGACAGTGTTATTCTAGGGCAAGGCCTGTGTCAATCCATACCTGACTTCTGGAGCGCTGGGAGGGCCATGCTTCTTCCATATGCTGAGAGGAGCCTACATATGCTTGGAGTTCACCAAAAACAGGCTGCCTGGCTACACGTTCAGGATGACTGCCCCTCAACATCAGAAAAATAACTTTGCTCTGTGCACACCAGAAGGCTTCAGTTCCACGAAATAGCCCAGTTGCTTAAAAATAGACTGGGAGTGGAAAAACACTCTGGCAAAGGGATAAATGGTGTGGTTAAAGGCTGGAGTGCCATTTTAATGTGGTTGGGCTGTGTCTGACTGGTAGTTTAAAGGAGTTATGCTGAGCCAGGCTGACTGAGGGAGGGTTTTATTGATTGTGCTTTCATTTTTTAATGGGAGAGACTTGAACTTTATAGGCTAAGGGCAAAGATACAATGAGAGTCGATAG
Source organism: Globicephala melas (assembly GCF_963455315.2). Taxonomy (NCBI): domain Eukaryota; kingdom Metazoa; phylum Chordata; class Mammalia; order Artiodactyla; family Delphinidae; genus Globicephala; species Globicephala melas. Next base: position 104,509,282 of record NC_083314.1, read on the forward strand.
TTAAAGATTCAGGAGAGAAGGCATTATTGATGGAGGAAACTGACCATAAAGTTTTTGTTTAGTTCATAGCATCTTTTCAGAAAGGGAAATTTAGAGATTCTTTTAAATTTCTAAGTTAAGACACAGTTATTCCACAGTTCCCTAGGTAAACATTAATAAAGTATTACAAAGTGTTAAGACTTTCTCAGGTTCATTTAAGTTATCTTTTAACTTATTCCAAAACAAATATAACCAGCAAAGACCCCACTGGAGCACTGGTGTGGAGAAGGGAATCTTAAGTTTGGGAAATAGCTAAGTAATTTGAAATTTCTATCCAAAAAAGGTTTTTCAGTAAATTGTCAAGCCTGTTTGTAACAAATTCAGAAGGAATTCACAATGAATAGTGCACCTAATATAGATGAAAGATGAACAGGGCTTCCCTGGTGGCGCAGTGGTTGAGAGTCTGCCTGCCAATGCAGGGGACACGGGTTCGAGCCCTGGTCCAGGAAGATCCCACATGCCGCGGACCAACTGGGCCCGTGAGCCACAACTACTGAGCCTGCGCGTCTGGAGCCTGTGCTCCGCAGCAAGAGAGGCCGCGACAGTGAGAGGCCCGCGCACTGCGATGAAGAGCAGCCCCTTCTTGCCACAACTAGAGAAAGCCCTCGCACAGAAACGAAGACCCAACACAGCCAAAAATAAATAAATAAATTTATTAAAAAAAAAAAAAAAGAAAGATAAACAGTATATTAAATAAATCATGGAGACGCAGAGAAGAAACCAGGTTAAAGAGCACAGCAAGAGCTACATATCCGCTGTTGTAAAGTATATTCATATAATATTTTTACAAAATTTCCAAGAGAAAATAACACTAAGCTTTAGGTGGCACATCTGTAAATTTCATTCTTCTTATCCCCTTCTTCTTAACGTAACATATTTTCTGCATTAATTACCTTCCCTAAGTAACATCACTATATTCCCTGAAGCCACTAGCTGGCCACAGTACATCCATAGGAAGTCAAATCAGAGCACCAGCAGTGTAGACTTAGCATGGTTAAGGCCTTAATTTCCTCACCTACAAAATGGGGATAATAATAGTACTTAAGTTCATAGGACGGTTCTGAGAGGTAGTTGAGAAACTACATAAATGCCTACTAAACGGTAGACTGCATGTTTGATTGTGTATATAAATTTATTTTTTTTCATATACAGTTAAGGAATAATGTATAGTCAGATAAGAGTGAAGACATAATTTGTGTGTTTCTATCAAGGACAAAAAGCTCTACGGAAGCAGAAAAGAACTTGAGAAAAACAGAAAAAAGGGCAGATGTACAATGAAGAAGAAAAGATGGACTTGATGGAGGTGTTGGGCAGAGGCTTTGGTGGGGAGAGAGGGTTGGGATGAGCAGAACATTAATTCAACAGATTTCAAAGACAAGCGGTGTTACGTGCAGAAATAGAATTGTTTCTTTATAAGTCTAAAACTGAAAATATGGTAACTTTGAAAATTAAAGAAGCTACTTTTATTGTGTTTGTCATTAGTAAATGGTATAAGTTGGTATGACACTTACTGTGATAGTTTGGGAATGTAGATTTAAATAAGATTTTAATGTCTTGTTAAATTTGGAACTGATGAGGCATTTTGGGTGCACAAGGCTAGGGCAAGGGATTTATAAACATATCTGGAAAGGTTTATCTGAGATAAATGGACATAAAGTGAAAGAACAAAATTAGCATGTCTAGTAATTTCACTGTAAATTCATCTTAAACAAGGCTTGAATCAAGATATATATATATATTTATATGTATATGTATATATTTATATAAACTATATGGAGGGAGAGAGAGAGAGGCATACATATGTCTATCTATCTATCTATCTGTCTAATCTAGTATCCTTTTTTAATGTACTTGGAGAAAAAGCTAGAAAACAGAAGAGCAATTCTTGACTGGCTTGTGAAAGAGCCACTTTTCAAAATCCTCTCCCTCCTATTTAGTTCTAATTTTATAAATGAAAAGTTGGGCATAGTAAATGATACTATATTTCTATCTTTCTTTCTTTAATATATAGCACAAAAGCTGGTGTAAATATACAATAAATACATTTAATGATACTGTAGGGAGCTTTTCTGAATCCTGACTACCGAGTCCTAGCTTTGTGACTCGGAGCAAATGATGGGATCTCTCTGTTATTGGCAAAATGGGGATCATCATAATGCCTACCACATGGGGGTGTTGTGAGCATTAGATAAGTTAAATCATGTTCTCAGTGCTTAGCATATAGTAAGCACACAGTAAAATGCCGGTTAAGGATTATATAATGGCCTTCAAGGGTTAGTATTCAAGGAGTCCTAGGAAGTGGCTTCAACCAGGAAAAGGTCTTGACTTAAATATATATAAAGTATACTTGACAAGGAAAAAAAAGTCTTGGCTATAATTCAGATATTTGGGTTCTACTGGCACAATTTCTGTCACCCATCCTACCCAACCTTCCAGAAGATCTTTAATGTTAAAGCATACAACCATCAGTCCTGGTGGCCACAGCTCTGTCTCTGGCCCAGACTAAGAACTCCCTTCCAACTTTATCCTACCTTATCATGGGCAAACATGATGCTGATCAAAGTGGGTCTCCCTGGCTCTTGCAGAAAAGCTTCATTTTTCTTTCCACGCTCATTAGGACTGAAGATTGTTGAACTCTGGTGGGAACAGCCTAGCTGCCAGGCTTCCTAGCAGCCCACCCTCCCAGGCAGCCCATGAGAGAGTGAGAAGGTGACTTTTCTTTAGGAGGCTCTGGTAAGAGGTACACAGTTCATATAGCCAGGATCACTGTTAAATCACTGCTTGGGTGTTAACTGTCAACTGCCTTACCACTGTCCCTGCCCCGACCCTGGGTGCAGCACATAACAGGTACTAGTAGAACTGAACTGAGAGCCTGCCCTCACCCCTGTTTACTTCAATCCCCAGAAGGCTCCCAGGTGAGCCAGTATCATCCTGATTCTTATCTCTGTAGTTACTTGTAAATGCCCAAATCTGCCCCAACTTGCATTCCTCACCACCTTTCAAACACTTTCACTGCACCTCTGGACCTCCTGATCTGTATCTGCAAAGTTCCTCTATATCTTCAACTTCTTTCTGAATGTCTTCTCCACTTTGCTGCATAAGCTGAACCCTTGCTCTCCCACATTTCCTCAATATGTTTCTCAAATAGTGGCCATTTGATTCTCACACCCCCACGGGAGGCAGGGAAAGTACCTCTCTTGACCCCTATCACTGCTTCCAAACCACTTGTAGCTTTCTCCTTCTTCTTTCCAAAACTCCAGCTCCTTTGAAGTTCTGGTCATGCAGTTGTACCACCCTGTATCAGCATCCCTAACGGGATACAGATGGCACACGTGCATTAGGTTAATTTGAGGATGATTTACTAAAGGGACTGCAGCTGACCCTTGAACAACTCAGGGGTTGGAGGTGCCAACCTTCTGTGCAGTGGAGAATCCTAGCATCATTTATAGTCGGCCCTCCATATCCATGGTTCCTCCGTATCTGTGGTTCCATCCACGGTTCCTGCATCCACAAATTCAACCAACCACAGATCATGTAGTCCTGAAGTATTTACTATTGAAAAAACTTCATGTATAAGTGGATGCCCAGAGTTCAACCTCGTGCGATTCAAGGGTCAACTGTATTTACAAAGGTGTGAATGAGGTAGGGAAGGCACAAGGGATCACAAGGGTGACTCAGGGTTGGTAACAACGGAACTGTTACCACCCCTAGCCTGAGGGAACAAGGAAAGGGAGCTCTGGGACCCAGAAGGAGAGAGATGTGTAGAGAAGGCCACACTGAAGAGCAGAAATCTTCAGTTCAGGGGCACAGCCTCTCTCCATCCAATTTGCTAAGGATCCCCCTTGGCCAAACCCAGCCAGAACCAGAGAGCAAGGAAACCCGTTGATTTAATCCAGGTTTGGGCTCCCATGGCACTGAGTGGGGTGGAGAAGCGTGGATCTGGAAGGACAAATGGAACATATCTAGCTTATAATCAATGCTCTTTTTGGTTGCTGTCATCTTTCAACCTCTCTTTGAAGACTTGAGTTCCTAGCTCATTTTCTTCCTCTCTACCCCTTAGTGACCCCTAATGATCTTTTTCATCCATTCCTATTGTCATACCCTAAATACTACCACCACCAATAACACAATATTTACTTCAAGCATCCCACTCTCTGATCACCACCTCTTATATCTATAGTTCACTGACTCTAGTTTTTCATTGCAAGTTTTCAACTTTCTTTAGGCCTCCAGTCCACTGGCCTTATACTCTTCCACGATTCATCCACTGTCCCACCTCCACTTCCCTGTCTTCACTTTCCACTATGTCAAGAGGAAATTCCATGGACCTCACTCCCTTGAAAAGAACCTTCTCTCTTATGTAGTCACCTGTCAAAAATCTAACTGTGGTTAAAGCCAACTGTCTGCCTTTTCCAGTGGGGGGAAAAGACATAAAATCACGCCGACTGGTTTCTCTCTCTATTTGTTATCACAAGCTACAAATGGGCATCCCAATCTGCCCCGAAATCCTAGGCTGATCCTGGTGCGTATGCCAATTACTCTTCAAGGTGATTATTTCATACCTTCTTTCTTCTTGAGCTTCTCATACTCTTCTGTACCCCCAGTCTCCACACCCTTATCTATTCACCGCCAATTCTACAAACCTCCCAGGACCTGCATCCATGTCCCTGCCCTCCATTCTGTTACCGTGGAATAAGGGTCCCTCCTATCAAAGCCCAACTGCTCCCCTTGTGCTCAAGATTCCAACCCTTTTCATGTTTAAGCTAAATGTTTTTTTCTCACCTAAATCAATTTCCCTTTATTGGATCATTTTTAACATCAAATAAATATGTCAGTTAACTCCTATCCTAAAAAAAAAATCGTTTCCTTGATTACAAATTCTCCCATATTTTCCACCCAATTTTTCCATTCCCCTCCAAAGAAAAACTTGAAATGACTGTCTACAGACACTGCTTCTCTTCATCTCCCATTCTCTCCTCTGCCCATTTCTATCTGCCTTCCACAACCACCCTTCCATGGTAATGCTGCTCCTGTTTAGATCCCCAGTGACTAATTTGTTCCCAAGTCACCTAATGCCACGTATCAGCAGCATATGACATAGCTAACTGCACTCCCATTCTTGAATCATTTTCCTCCTGTGGTTTTTGTGGACACCATTATCTCCTGATTCTCCTCCTATCTTCCTGGCTTTTTCTTCTCCATCTTCTTCGCTGGCCCAGTCTTCTTGACTAGACCTCTAAATATTAATGACCCCAGACTCTTCTCTATCCTAAGCTATCCAATACATTAGCCATTGGCTAATGCCAGTGTATTTAAATTTAAAATAATGTAAATGAAATAAAATTAAAATTCAGTTCCTCCATAGCACTAGCCACATTTCAAGTGCTCAGCAGGCCATGTGTCTAGTGGACAACATGGACACAAAACATTTCCATCATTGCAGAAACTTCTGTTGGACAGGACTGACCTAAATTCCCTCCCCAGGTGATCTCACCCAGTCCCATGGCTTTAAATACCATCTATATGCTGAATTCTAAATTTATACCTCTAGCTCTAACCCACACTTCAGATTTATACATAAACTGCCTATTTGACACAACTACTTGGATGTTTAACAGGTTATTCAAACTAATATCCAAAACAGAACACTTCATTTTCATCATCTCCTCCCCTTTCTCTGCTCACAAAACCTTGTTTCTCTTCCTGTCTGTCTAGTCTGAGCAAATGACACCATCCAGCCAGTTTTGAAGCCAAAAATCTAAGAGCCACTTTGATTCCCAATATCTAATCCATCAACGAGTCTTACTGACTCTGTCCATAAAATATATCTCAAATCTACCCTCTTCTACCTTCCACTGTCATCTTCCTCGTCTAAGGTTTTAGTCTGGACTACTACTGTCATACAAGATCCCCTGCACCTAAATCTAGCACATAGCAGGTGCTCATTAAATATGCTGACTAAATTAACAAGTACAACTCCATTCAATAGTGCAAAATAATCTTAATTTTAAAAATATTCATGAATAATACTTGTCACAGAAACTTCAGAAAATTGATTTAAGAAGATAATAAAAATCACTTCTCAGGCAGACTTTACTTATGATTGGTATGGCTCAATACTATTATTCAGTTTATCCATTATTAATACATTTTCATGCTTTTCACACAGTATAATTTACCTCTGTGCATTTGTTAGCTGCACTGTCTGTGCAACTTACCTCCCCAAGAGAAATTTTAGTTGCTTTGTCCTGTTCAGTCCTGCCTTTTCTGATTAATCCAGTACATATTATTCACCTCTTAATTATATTCCGTGCCTGTCACAGCCCAGGACTCAGCTCACCCAGCAATTTGTGGGTGAATAAAACACTCCTGATTTATTGTGTTCAGGAGTTCCCAACTGTGTTCCTGTCTCCACCTGCCACCCAGCTCCTCCCTGCAGTCCTCAACTTCCTTGTCAGGAACACTGAACAGTTTGACCCTAGACTTAATCCAAAATAACTCAACCAATAACTCCAAACAATGTCTGCTATTCCACCCTCTTTGACTCTCTGCATTTACTGGCAGCCACTAAAATGCTTGATCACTCCCCATTCATTCCATCTACAACGAAGTGTGGTCAAACTGCTATTTCGTACAGACACAGGTAATGACAGTAGTGAGGGGATGGGTACTAGGGAATGCAGGGGTATCTTTTGGGGCCTAGAGACTAACATTATTAACATGCCAAACATCTGCATTGCCTGTGTCAGTTTACAACACCAGCTCAGATGCATTACCTTTGCAGCAATCCAAACACTATTATTTGCCTACCCAGCAATGATCTTTCCTCCACCCTCCCCCAACATCCTCCTCTCCAGGAGAATGCCTGTTTTGTTCAGTGCCCACCCTCCACCAAACAGCCAGGTACCACAGGTGAGTTGTATGTCATCCTCCACCCTACCTCAGCCAGATTTGTGGTCTCATTCCTTTTATGAAGGGGCAAGTGATATAAATTTGGCCAAAAGGAGTGAAAGTCTGCTGTGGGAGGTTCTGGAAAAGGTTTCCTCACTCTTAAAAAAAAGATCCAAGGACAAGATAACCTCTTGAAATCTGGAGACTGCCCTGCCTGGATGTAAATTTCTGAGACAACTAATGTCTTCTTCTAAAAGTATGATGGGAGAGAGTCTTAGGCTGAAGCCATTGCTGGGAATGGCAGAGTGGGCAGATGAAATAAAACTACATCTTTTGTAATATTCTTAAACTGTTTTTCATACCGCGCCAGAGGCCCTACCTCTGGACTTGCAACTACGTATTTGTAAGCCCAGGGGATTCTGATTCCATCAAAATTTGAGAAGCATTGACTTCTAAGCCCACAATTATAAAATTTCTCCACCACTTACTAACACCATGCAGGATCTTAGTTCCCTGACCAGGGATGGAACCTGTGCCCCCTGCAGTGGAAGCGCCGAGTCCTAACCATTAGACTGCCAGGGAATTCCCCACTAGCTAACCTTAGGCAAATCATTTAACTTTTATAGAATCTTTTTCTTTACCTGTAAAGAGGGGAATAATATTCACCTTATAACGTTATTGTGAGGATATAGGGTTAAGAGGATTTGATAGAATACAGGAAGTATGTGAGGTCCATTAGCCAGAAAATGATGCTACAAAGTACCTAAATGTCTCCCAAACTGCCTGCTGATAGAAATAGACACATTGGTTAGAGGAGCTGATCTCAGTCCTCTCCCCTGGAGATTCTGATTCAGGAGCTCCCTATTGTACCCTGAGAGGCTGCATTCTTTTTTTATATATAAATTTAGTTATTTTATTTTTGGCTGTGTTGGGTCTTCGTTGCTGCGTGCGGGCTTTCTTTAGTTGTGGCTAGCAGGGGCTACTCTTCATTGCAGTGCGCGGGCTTCTCATTGGGGTGGCTTCTCTTGTTGCGGAGCACGGGCTCTAGGCGCCCGGGCTTCAGTAGTTGTGGCTCGCAGGCTTAGTTGCTCCGCGGCATGCGGGATTTTCCCGAACCAGGGCTCAAACCCATGTCCCCTGCATGGGCAGGTGGCTTCTTAACAACTGCACCACCAGGGAAGCCCAAGGCTGCATTTTTAAAAGCACATTCTAGGATCTAAGCAAGTTTGAAAATCAAGGAAGTTTGAATTTGGCAAAGGAATACATGGCGTAAATTGCTATGCAGCAGCAGTTAGGGTTTCCAGTTTCTAAATCTACATCTGCCACTATTTCACTTGAGCAAGCTGTTTCACCTTTCTGGACTTGTTTACTCATCTGTATACTTGTCCTATCTAACCTACAGGTCCATTGGGGACTGAAGGCAAATTACACTTGGGGTGAAGGGGCTTCTCTAATCTCAGCCTTTTTATATTGCTACAATGTGGATTAAGTAAACATAAAAATAAGCAAAATTGGGATTGGGGGAGGTGTTGCCTTTGCGGTAAAATTAACTGAATAGGACGATTCTCTATCTCACTACCTTGAGCCACTGAACTTCCACTGCTCTCAGGAACATGGTGTAACTAGGGGTGATCACCCTCAGCTGGCTACTCTGGTCACACTGAGATCTGTGAAAAAGACTAGAAAAATTAAAAATATGAGTGCCTGGGAAAGAGGAGAATTGGATGAGAACCCGAAATTCAATTTTTTGTACTAAGGTACCTTTCACTGGCAAGCACTTTCAGTAGCTGTGCAACAGAAACATTTCCCTTGGCACCAAAAAGAAAAAAAAAGGCGACGTATGCCACTGGCCTCTGGTGGAATTCACAAAGTTGGTTAATTTGGAACACCTGCTAACTTGGTAGGTCCTTTTTAGGGCGCCCAGCTGGCCTCACCTCCTCACGAATCGAAACCAAAACTCCTCCACCGCTTTAATCCGCGAATTTCAGTTTACGCATGGGCTGTACGTGCGCAGACTCCCGCGGGGCACCCAGCGGGGTGGTCAGAGGCCAGGCTTCCGCCTCTGGCCCTGAACTCCTCCCACCGCCAACAAGCCCCGCCCACCAAGGGGCTCACACTTCGAGTTTGGGTCTCCGCAGCGCCCGTAGTTTTGAACTTTCACCGCTCCTGCGACCGGCGTCGGGGGATAGCACGCATGCGTCTTGTCTTCGAATGGGTGGCACCCTTATCCTCGCGGCGGCGGCAGGAGCCGTGGCCGTGCTGCTGGCAGTGCGGCTATGGGTAGTGCTGCGTCCCCGCGCCGCTGTGCCCCGGCGGTCTCTCAGCCTCTTGGTGGTGGCTGGGTCCGGTGAGTATCCGGGCGGCGACTGGCGGGCTCGGGTCGGGTACTACAAACCCCAGAGTCCACCGCGGCGCTGTTCGCAGGACTCCTAGCGCTTTGTGCAGCGTTGCATGCTGAGATTTGTAGTTTCTCTGCGGGACAGGAGCGGGTCAGCCCAGGCTGGGCAAAATGCTGGTCTGTTGTTGATGTGGCCCAGGTCGCGTCTTTAATAACAAATGAGTTACTTACACTTGTCTGTAATTAAGCGTCTCTGTAGCGTATATTTTTCTAACAAATTATTAGTGAACAGAGAGGACACAGAAGCCCGTGATGCTAACATGCAATTTGCCTGAATAAAAACTGCTGTTTTGCATTATTAATCTAGGCATTTGGGATAATTTAGGAATCACGAATACTACATGATAAGCGAGACAAAGCGAATTGTCACATTTATAAATATACATATACAAAACCCACAAGTATGGAAACAATTACCTACTAACGGGAGAACAATACACACTTCAGGATATTGTGCTGGGTGGTGAACAACAACCTGTGCAATCAGGTAATACAATCCAAACGGAGTGGGCCAGCTCTGTAGGCGTACCGCTTTAAATGGACAGCTCTGACAGAGCGATACATATACATGCTGTGTACGTTCAGAAATGCCAGGAGATTGCATCCGGATAGCATAATATTTATAAGTATTAGCAAATGGTCTAAACTTACGTTCGCGTGTAATTCATTACTTTATTCACTTAATGTATCTTGAGCCATAGGGGAGGTCAGGCACTAAGCTAAGCCCTGGAAATAACAAAACTGACGAATACGACTTGCCGCGGCGTACTGACTATGTCCCAAGCAGTGTGAAAGCTGTGAGGACACAGCAGTGAATGAAATGGAGAATAGAAAACGAAAAGCAGAATGGGTACTTGCCACAATAAATGCTATAACCTGGGAAGTTAACACTGCTGTGGAAGTTCACGCTGGGCGCCACTTTTTCTGAACTTGAGACAGGAAGCTTCCTGGAAGTCGTGATGTCTAAACTGAGACTTGAAAGATGACTAAGAAGTAGCCAGACAAGGGGGAGCTGGGGCGTTGAGGGATGGGAGGGTGTGAAAAGAAGGCCATAGCACTTGGGATGACCAGAGGTGCGAGGGCACTATTGTACTGAGTTGGATGTGGGGAGGCAAGCCCCATGCAGATCGCGGAAGGGTATTTTAAACCCTGCTCTACAGAGCTGTTGGTACTACTCCACTGCTTCCTACCATGCAGAGGTTAGGACCATGTGCCTTTAAATGAACATAACACCAGAGTTGAATCACATCTCTGCCACTTACTAATTTGATGATCTTGTGCAAATTAGTTAACCTCACTGAGTCTTCTGTTTCCAGTTTGAAAAATGTGGGTTAGGAAGAGGCGAGGAGAAAGAAAGTTGCATTTTCATCAGAATTGTCAGGTAAAGCCTCCCTGGGGAGATGACAGGTACCCAACAGCAAGGAGGCCGGAGTGGCTGGAGTAGACTGAGTAAGGGGAGAAGAAGCAGATGAGGTCCAAGAGGTAACAATAAGGGTCAGCTTACAAAAAGGCTTTTATTCCATATGAGAAGGGGAGCCCTTGGAGGGTTTTGAGCAGAGGTAAATAATTTGATCAACTCTTTTTAAGAAGATCAGTCTAGAGGCTGTGTTGAGAGTGGACTCAAGTGGACACTTGAATGGACAAGTGCAGAGAGGGGAACAGGCCAGGAAGCTTTGGTCATAATCCACGTGAGAGTGATGTGGTTTGGAGCAGGGTGCTAGCAAAAGAGGTGGTGAGAAGTGATTGGATTCTGGATATACTTTAAGATAGAACTGAGAAGATTTCATTCCCAAAGGATAAGTCTTAATAAAAACGTAAAATGCAAGATGAAGCTCTTATTATTTATTTATTCAGTAACACAGTTAATTTTTCAAAGAATGTATTCAGTTTCCTTTTAAGGGAAAAGGGTTTCCTTTTAAGGAAAAAAGAAAAGACTGTTAAAGCAGGTAAAATGAAGTTTTAATAGCAGTGGAAGATGTATATGTTCGGATTTATCCGTAATTGTTCCAGCTCTGAAAACAAGTACCTACTTTGCAAACCACCACACTTTTTCAAAGTTAGAAACAAAAATGATAAAATGAGTATAAGATGTGTAAATTGCTTGCCCTACATAAGAAGATGGCTGACAAGTTACAAAGTTAAAGCATGATTCTAATTCCTGTTATACTTACTCTCTGATGACTTTATTTCTATATCTAATTCCTTCTGGGATCTAGAGAGTAATCATTCCCTTTCTACTATAAGAAAATATATGCGTTTGGAGAAAACACATAATTTGTTTGATTATCCTATATGTTCACTGTATCACTATTGAAAGCTTTCTTGCAACAGTAAGGGAGGTGAGTCGGGGGAGCTTTGTAGTGTGACGAGAGACAAGGAAGAGGTAACAAATGAGATGAACACAGAGAATGTTAAAGACATCAACCTGGCTGAGGCCAGGGGATCATGCAGTTAAATTAAATAGGTATAATAGGGCCCAATCTTAAGGAGTTTGATTGGTTTGCTTAATTGGTATATAGTTAATGTAATAGGTAAATGTTCTTTTGGGTTTTTTCCCCCGAAGGAAAACTCAGTGAACACAGTTGGTTTTAAAATTCATGGTTTTAAAATTAAAGTATGAAAATTTTGGAGATTGTACAATTTCAGAAATTGAACACACAGTTGTTGGGTGAAGCTGGTAAATATTTGAGACCTCTGTTAGGTCTGAGACCTCTGTTAGGAGCAGTTGAACAAAAGTCTTCCTTAGGAAGATCTGAGCCCTGGGAGTCAGTGCTCATGCCTCCCTGATGTTACTTCGCAACACCTTCAGCAACTGTCTTCGCATTTTCCAGCCTACTTTCCTGACCTTACTTCACTCTCCTCTTTCTTCCCAGTGTTCCCACCATGCCTTGATCACCCATCCCAGCTCTTACCTTCTCCTGTCCTAATAATCCCACCCCCACCCAGTGGCCTCCCTACTCATATCTGTCCATTAGCTGCACCTTTCAAGTCATTTCAGCCTTTACCAGGGATCTCCCCTATGCTTAGGACATTGTTTTTTCATAACCTTTTGCTTGTTTCCTCCCCCAAACCCCATTTTAATTTTTCTTGCTGTCTTGCGTCGCTCTTTGTATATCTGTGTGTCTTGTCCCTTCCCCACCAGACTTCTTTTTTTTTTTTTTTTTTTTGCTGTACGTGGGCCTCTCACTGTTGTGGCCTCTCCTGCTGCGGAGCACAGGCTCCGCACACGCAGGCTCAGCGGCCATGGCTCACGGGGCCAGCCGCTCCGCGGCACGTGGGATCCTCCTGGACCGGGGCACGAACTCGTGTCCCCTGCACCAGCAGGCAGACTCCCAACCACTGCGCCACCAGGGAAGCCCCCCACCAGACTTCTTGATAACAGGATCTGTGTCTTATACTTCTTTGTACCTTCCTCAGGTAGTATAGTAGCACAACCTACTGCTGGTGCTGATTTTGTTTTTATACATTTATTATCCTCTTCCCCCATATAAAGGTAGTATTTATACAAGGGCATAGATTATCATTTCCAAATATTCCTTCTGTGTTTTGAGAAATACACAAAGCACAGTATTCGTATAATGTAGTCAGATGGATGTGTCCATTACCGTTTTCTGAATCTCAAGCCTTCCAATATTTTTTTCCAGGTGGGCATACCACTGAGATCCTGAGGCTGCTTGAGAACTTGTCCGATGCTTACTCTCCTAGACATTATATCATTTCTGACACTGATGAAATGAGTGCCCATAAAATAAATTCTTTTGAAGGAAATCGAGCTGATAGAAACCCCAGTGCTATGGTAAGTGGTAATTTCTATGTCTAAGAAAAGTTACAAGTTATGTATTGAATTTAATTTTCTCTAGAAACAATCTCATGACCCTTCAGTGCCCTGCTCACACAATGCAGTCAACTGTTTATTGCTGATGAAATATAGTTCTTTTACTACCCAAATATAAAAACTGCTTTAAAATAAATCTTCAAATCAAAATGGTTGCTTGATTTCTTATATTCTCTTCTATTATTTAAATAGAGAAAATTGTTTCTCAGTAATTCCAACTGTGAAAATTGTTTTATTTATACTTACAGAAAGCATCCAGTTCACGTGCTTATTGGTTCTTCGTTAAAGTTCTTTATCAGTGTATTACGTGTATTGATAATTTGATTTATCTATTACTACTTCTTATTCTTCCAATTGTATCTGTACCTGCCTTTAAAATTACTTCTCTGCTCCTGGTTGCTCCCTTCGTTTTAGCATTATAGCAGAATTTAGGGTAAATTGAAAAAAGTGGAACTCCTTAATCAGGAAGGAAACTAGAGCTGTTCCTCGTTAGATCGTCTCCATCCATCCCTCTCTCTGGTACCTGCCCGGCCACAGGGCTCCAACAGGTAGTTCAGGAGTGGACAGGCGAACCAGCTCAGGCCACTCAAAGTGTTCCTCCAGGCTTTTTGGACTTGGGGACCCAGAAAATGAAAGTAGTCTTTCTTCAGGGGTTCAACTCTGTAAAAGAAAACTTGGAAGCTGCCAGCAGTCATGTTTTCACCTGCTGGCTAAAGACAGACTGCAGCTAGAGAAAAGAATGAAGTTCATCCACAGGAAGAACAAGATGGGAAACCAGATGGTGACTCCTGCCTTCATTGACTCCAGAGCTGCTTCCATATGGGCCCTGTCTTGGTGGTTCTTACGTTTCTTGGAAGTCAGGATCCACTAATATAACTCATCCTCCACTGACCTTTTTAGTTAGTTAAAGCCTGCTTTAGTTACGTTTTGTTCACTTGTAAACATGATCCCTCAATAATGCACTACTAAATTGTGTGCTTGGAAAATCCACATCAAACAATCTTGGAATGCGCTGATGACTATTCAGCCGTAGCGAAACAAGTGGTATGTTTTTCTTTGTGGGAGGTGAGCCAAAATCCTTCATTTCTGTTTCAGGACTCAATACTGTATTAGTTTCCTAGGGCTACTGTAACAAAGTACTACACACAGGGTAGCTTGAAATAAGAGAAATTTATTCTTTAATGGTTCCGGAGGCTAGAAGTCCAAAATTAAGGTGTCAGCAGGGCCGTGTTCTCTTTGGAGGCTCTGGGGTGAATCCTTCCTCACCTCTCCCTAGCTTCTGATGGTGGCCAGCAGTCCTTGGCATTTTGTGGCTTGTGTCAGCATTACTCTCGTCTCTCCCTGCATTGTCACAGGGCCATTCCTGTGTCTTCACAGGCCCTTCTTATAAGGACACCAGTCATTGGATTGAGGGCCCACCCTATTCCAGTACGACCTCATCTTAACTTGATTACATCTACAAGACCCTATTTCCAAATAGTCACTTTCATAGGTTCCAGGTAGACATGGCTTTTTTTTTTTTTTTTTTTTTGCGGTACGCGGGCCTCTCACTGTTGTGGCCTCTCCCATTGCGGAGCACAGGCTCCGGACATGCAGGCTCCACGGCCATGGCTCACGGGCCCAGCCGCTCCGCGACATGTGCGAACCCGTGTTCCCTGCATCGGCAGGCGGACTCTCAACCACTGCGCCACCAGGGAGGCCCGGACATGACTTTTTGGAGGACAGTATTCATCCCTATACAAATATGTACACTGGACTATTTCAGGAAAAGCCTCCTGTTTGACATAAAGCAAAACAAACTTTTTCCTTTTAGCAAGTGTGAAAGGAGAAAATAGTAGAGACTATTGAGTATGCCAGTAATTGATCCTTTCAGTAATGGGTGAAACATAATAGTAACTTCATTTTACAAATGAGATAAATGAGGCTCAGAGACAAAAAAACTCAGCCAAGGCCCTGCCAAATATGTGGGACTTACCTACATGTGTCTTCTCTGAAGCCTGCGCTTTTGCTGCACAGCCCACTCTGCCCCTTTTGTGTATTCTTTTACAATTCAAAGCACTCAATGTGAACAGAATGCCTTGAGAATTCTTATCCAAGGCATCAGAGACTTAAAATGTCATTTAATCTCTTATCTTAGAGTATATATTAGAATTGGAGAGTTTATAGAAAATGATGGTAATTTTCTCACAAGAATAATGTTAAAAGTCTTATAGTTTAGCAGTGGCATACACTACTAGAAAAAAATATAAAGATCAAAGGATTACAAATTTCTTACTGTTTTTCAACATACAGAGTGGGTATCTTTGTTTTTACCTAATTATTAGTGTGCGTGTTCTTTTCTTCTTTCTGAAATTGTACCCAATTTGGAGGCTCCAGGTTTAATTTAACATACATATTGAATATTTCCCTCCAGGTCCATCACTGTATGTACCGTTCATTTGCTGAATTATGTTAGGATTTAGTGAAACACATAGAAGATTGTTATGTACTGTGTATCATGATGCTTTAGAACCCAGTAAGTTGGATTTGATGCACTTTAATAAGAAAGGCAAAGATTTCAATTTTATAAGTGCCATTATTTTTTTCTCGTTATCAAAGTAACACCACAGTATAGGACTAAGCATCTCTGTTCGACCTCCTTCCTTTGTCGGTTACTTTCCTGCTGGGGCAGTGCAACCCCTGTTAGAGAAAAAACTCTATCTCGTTCCTGAAATGGTCTGCTCATGTGTGAATCTAAAGCTGGGGAGAGTTTCTGCAGAGAAGCAGAAGAGAGCCATTGAGGGCAGTAGAAGGAACATGACTGTTGTCCTTTGTGTCGACCACCCCTATGAGCCACACTAGGCGGACAGGAGGCAGGGTGGAGAGACACCTTCTGACCAAGCCTTATAAAGGGAGGAATACACTTCTTGTCTCTCTCTACACTTCAGCTAAGGGGACTTGTACCCGCAGCGTCCCTGACAGCTATCTTTTGTACCTACCGTGGAGCTCACCAGATTGGGGAGAGGAAGGGTCTAACTGAAGAAATCAATAGCGATCAATACATTTGCTGCAGAGCCCATGTCAGCCAAGAACACTGAACGCTCTAGACCTGCAGTGTCTAGTAAGAGGAGCCACCAGTACTGACCCAGTACCATTTATTGAATAGTCCTTTGCCCACCGATCCGTGGTGCTTCCACTGTTAGATCAAGTTTCCATGTATGTATAGGTCTGTATCTGAGCTTTCTACTTTAACTGGTACGTTTGTCTATCCTTGAGCTAATGTCAAGCTCTTTTATTCTTCAGAAGTATCTTTTTTTTTTTTCCCCACATAGGTTTTTTTGTTTGTTTGTTTGTTTGTTTTGCGGTACGCAGGCCTGTCACTGTTGTGGCCTCTCCCGTTGCGGAGCACAGGCTCCCGACGCGCAGGCTCAGCGGCCATGGCTCGCAGGCCCAGCCACTCCGCGGCATGTGGGATCTTCCCAGACCGGGGCACGAACCCGTGTCCCCTGCATCGGCAGGTGGACTCTCAACCACTGCGCCACCAGGGAAGCCCCCCACATAGGTTTTTAAATTAGCTTTGAAAAATTCACAAAGAACTCTGTTGGGATTTTGGGTTGAATTGAATTGAATCTGTCCATCAGTTTCAGGAGAACTTACATCTCTTTGATGATATCTTCCTATCTGGAAACATCACCTTTCTCTCCATTACAGTATTTAGATCTCCTTTAATGCTTTTCAGTAACATTTCTAATTTTCTTCATAAGAGTCTGGCATATCTTTTGTTGTGTTTATTTTTAGGTACCTTGTATTCTTTTATTATTGTTGTAAGTGATATAACTTTTAATAATATTTCCTGTGTTGCAATATATAGAAATACAATTGATTTTTATAAAGTGATCTTATAAGAACCACCTGGCAACACCCTAATCCTAATTTGTACACTTTTATGTTATTAATGAAGATAATCTTATCATCTACAAGTAGTAATAATTGTGATTCTTTCTTTGTAATCCTTACATCTTTTAGTTCTTTTTTCTCATTTTGTTATTAGAACTTCTGGAACGGTAATGAATAGGAGCCGTGTAGTGGTCATCTTTGCATTCTTTCTGCTTTAAAAAATGTGTTGAGTTTTATTTTAAATAATAGTTAGTTGTTGATTTTTATCAAATGTCTCCTCTGCATCTGAGATGATCTTATAATTTTTCCAACTTTTTCTGTTTATATGGACAATTACATGGTTATGAACTAGTCTTGAATTCCTGGAATAAACCCAGTTTGTTCATGGTGCATTGTATTTTAATGCATTGCTGGATTTGATTTGCAAACATATCATTTAGGATTTTTTTGTTTATGTTCGTGACGGAGATTGCCCTGTATTTTTCCTTTCTCATGCTGTTCTTTAGTTTTGGTATCAAGGTTATACTAGTCTCATTATGTGAGTTGTAGGGTATACACAACTTTTTGCTCTTTGGGGGAATTTGTATAAGTACGGAATTAATTGTTTTAAGTTTCTTTTTCTTACAATATTATTAACTGCAGTCACCATGCTGTATTGCATCCCTATGACTTCTTTATTTTATAGCTGCAAGCTTGCAGCTTTTGACCCCTTCACCTATTTCCCTCACCCCCAATGCCCCAGCTCTGGTAACCACCAAATCTGTTCTCTATATCTGTGAGCTTGGGTTTTTTGTTCTCTGGTTTTTTTAGATTCCACATATAAGTAAGATCATATTTGTGTTTGTCTTTCTCTGTCTGACTTATTTCACTTAGCATAATGCCCTCAAGGTCCATCAAGGTGGTCACAAAGGGCAAGATTTCCTTCTTTTTTAAGGCTGAATAATATTCTGTTGTGTGTGTGTGTGTGTATGTGTGTGTGTGTGTGTGTGTATATGTATCAATCACATTATATTCAGTATTTATCCATTCATCCATTGGTAGACACTTAGGTTGTTTTCATGGTTTGCCTATTGTAAATAATGCTTCAATGAACTTGGGGTAGTGTATATCTTTTTGAGTTAGTGTTTTCATTTTCTTTGGATAAGCATCCAGAAGTGGAATTGCTGGATTTTATAGTAGTTCTATTTTTAATTTTTTGAGGAACCTCCATACTGTTTTCCATAGTGACCACACCAACAGTGTACAAGGGTTCCCTTTTCTCCACATCCTTGCCAACACTTACTATCTCTTGTTCATTGTGTGCTTGTGTGTGTGTGTGTGTGTGTGTGTGTGTGTGTACCACATCTTCTTTATCCATTCATCTGTTGATGGACACTTAGGTTGCCTCCATATCTTGGCAATTGTAAATAATGCTGCTATGAACATTGGGGTGCATGTATCTTTTTGACTTAGTGTTTTTGTTTTTTTCAGATATATACCCAGGAGTGGAATTGCTAGGTTTATAGTAGTTCTATTTTTAGTTTTTTGGGAAACCTCATACTGTTTTCCACAGTAGCTGCACCAATGTACTTCCCACCAACAGTGTAGGAGGGTTCTTTTTTCTCCACATCCTCACCAACAAATGTTATTTGTGTTCTTTTTGATGATAGCCATTCTGACAGGTGTGAGGGGATATCTCATTGTGGTTTTGATTTGCATTTCCCTCACGATTAACGATGTTGAGCATCTTTTGATGTGCCTGTTGGCCATCTGATGTCTTCTTTGGAAAAATGTCTATTCAGACCTTCTGCCCATTTTTTAATCAGGTTGTTGGACTTTTTTTTTTTTTTTGATGTTGTTATATGAGCTGTTTATATATTTTAGATATTAACCCCTTATTAATCATATCATTTGCAAATATTTTCTCCCATTCAGTTGGTTGTCTTTTCATTTTGTTGATGGTTTCTTTTGATGTACAAAAGCTTTTAAGTTTAATTAGGTTCCATTAGTTTATTTTTGCTTTTGTTTCCATTGCTTTAGGAGACAGATCCAAAAAAATAGTGCTAAAATTTTTGTTGGAGTCTTCTGCCTATGTTTTCTTCCAGGAATTTTATGGTTTCTGGTCTTACATTTAGGTCTTTAATCCGTTTTGAGTTTCTTTTTTCTACATGGTGTTAGAGAATGTTCTGATTTCATTCTTTTGCATGTATCTGTCCAGTTTTCCTAGTGCCACTTATTTAAGATACTGTCTTTTCTTCATTGTGTGTTCTTGCCTCCTTTGTCCTAGATTAATTGACCATAAGTGCATGGTTTTTTTTCTGGGATCTCTGTTCTGTTCCATGGATCTGTGTGTCTGTTTTTGTGCCAGTACCATACTCTTGATTACTATAGCTTCATGGTGTTGTCTGAAGTCAGGAAGTATGATTCCCCCAGCTGTGTTCTTTTTTCTCAAGCTTGTTTTGGCTATTTGGAGTCTTTTGTGTTTCCATACAAATTTTAAAATTATTTGTTCTAGTTCTGTGAAAAATACCTTTGGTATTTTGATAGATATTACATTGAACCTGTAGATTGCCTTGGGTAGCATGGTCATTTTAAGATTATTAGTTCTTCCAGTCTATGAACATGGTATATCTTTCCATCTGTTTGTGTCATCTTCAATTTCTTTAATCAGTGTCTTACAATTTTCCAAGTACAGCTCTTTTACCTCCTTAGGTAGATTTATTCCTAGGTATTTTGTTCTTTTTGATGCAATTGTAAATGAGATTGTTTCCTTAATTTCTCTTTCTGATAGTTCATTGTTAGTGTATAGAAATGCAGCAGATTTTTGTATATTAATTTTGTATCCTGCAATTTTACCAGGTTCATTGATGAGCTCTAGTAGATTTTTGGTGGTGTCTTTAGGATTTTTTAATGTATCATGTCATCTACAAACAGTGCCAGTTTTATGTCTTCCTTTCCAATTTGGATTCCTTTTACTTCTTTTTCTTCTCTGGCTGTGGATAGGATTTCCAGTACTATGTTGAATAAAAGTGGTGAGAGTGGGCATTCTTGTCTTGTTCCTAATCTTAAAAGAAATGCTTTCAGGGGCTTCCCTGGTGGCGCAGTGGTTGAGAGTCCGCCTGCCGATGCAGGGGACGCGGGTTCGTGCCCCGTTCTGGGAAGATCCCACATGCCGCGGAGCGGCTGGGCCCGTGAGCCATGGCCGCTGAGCCTGAGCGTCCAGAGCCTGTGCTCCGCAACGGGAGAGGCCACAGCAGTGAGAGGCCCGCGTACCGCAAAAAAAAAAAAAAAAAAAAAAAGAAATGCTTTCAGCTTTTCACCATTGAGTATGATCTTAGCTGTGGACTTGTCATATACGGCCTTTATTATATTGAAGTATTTTCTCTCTGTGCCCACTTTCTGGAGAGTTTTTATTGTAAATGGATGTTGAAGTTTATGAAAAGGTTTTTTCTGCATCTGTTGAGATGATTGTATGGTTTTTATGCTTCAGTTTGTTAATGTGGTGTATCACATTTATTTATTTGCAGATATTGAAAAATCCTTTCATCCCTGGGATAAATTCCACTTGATTGTGGGGTATGATCCTTTTAATGTACTGTTGAAGTAGGTTTGCTAGTGTTTTGTTGAGGATTTTTGCATCTATGTTCATCAGTAATGTTGACCTGTAATTTTCTTTTTTGTAATATCTGTGTCTGGTTTTGCTGTCAGGGTGATGCTGACTTCATAGAATGAGTTTGGATGTGTTCCTTTCTCTGCAGTTTTTTGGAATAGTTTGAGAAGGATAGGTGTTGACTCTTCTCTAAATGTTCAGTGGATTTCACCCGTGAAGCCTTCTGGTTCTGGACTTTTGTTTGTTGGGAGGTATTTTTGTTATTGATTCAATTTAATTACTGGTAATTGGTCTGTTCATATTTGTATTTCTTCCTGATTCAGTCTTGAAAGATTATGTATTTTAAGGAATTTGTCCATTTCTTCTAGATTGTCCATTTTACTGGTATATAGTTGTTTATAGTCTCTTATGATCCTTTGTATTTCTGTGGAGTCAGCTGTAACTTCTTTTTTATTTCTGATTTTATTGATTTGGGCCCACTTTCTTTTTTTCTTAATGAGTCTGGCTAAAGGTTTATCAATTTTATTTATCTTTTCAAAGAACCCCCTCTTAGTTTCCTTGATCTTTTCTATTGTCTTTTAGTCTCTATTTCATTTACTTCTGCTCTGATGTTTATAATTTCCTTTTTCTACTATCTTTGGGTTTTGTTTTTCTTTTTCTAGCTCCCTTAGGTATAAGGTTAGATTTTTTATTTGAGATTTTTCTTGTTTGCTGAGGTAAGCTTGTATTACTGTAAATGTCCCTCTTAGAACTGTTTTTGCTGCATCCCATAGATTTTGGATCATTATGTTTTCATTTTCATTTGTCTTCAGGTATTTTTTTTATTTCCTCTTTGATTTCTTCAGTGATCCATTGGTTGTTTCATAGCATAATATTTAGCCTCCATGTGTCTGTGTTTTGCAGTTTTTTTCTTGTAGTTGATTTTTAGTCTCATAGCATTGTGGTCAGAAAAGATGCTTGATATGGTTCCAGTTTTCTTAAATTTACCAAGGCTTGTTTTGTAGCAAACCATGTAATACATCCTGGAAAATGTTTCATGCACACTTGAAAAGAATGTGTATTCTGCTGCTCTTGGATGGAATGTTCTATATATATCTATTAAGTCCATTAGTTCTGTTGTGTCATTTAAAGCTAGTGTTTCCTTATTGATCTTCTGTCTGGATGATCTGTTCATTGATGTGAGTGAGGGGTTAAAGTCCCTTACTGTTATTTTTACTGTTGATTTCTCCCTTTGTGTCTGTTAATATTTGCTTTATGTATTTAGGTGCGCCTATGTTGGGTGCATATGTACTTACAATTATTATATCTTCTTCTTGGGTCGCTCCCTTGATCATTATGTCATGCCCTTCTTTGTCTCTTGTAACAGTCTGTATTTTAAAATCTATTTTGTCTGCTATAAGTATTGCTACCCCAGCTTTCTTTTGATTTCCATTTGCATGGAATACCTTTTTCCATCCCCTCAGTTTCAGTCTGTGTGTGTCTTTAGATCTGAAGCGAGTCTCTTGTAGGCAGCATATATATGGGTCTTGTTTTTGTATTCATTTAGGCACTCTGTGTCTTTGATTGGCGCATTTAGTCCATTTACATTTAAAGTAGTTATTGATATGTATGCTCTTATTGCCATTTTGTTCATTGTTTTGGGGTTCTTTTTGTAGGTCTTTCTTGTTCCTTTCTTCTTTTGTCCTCTTGTGATTTGATGATTATCTTTAGTATTGGATTCTTTTTTCTTTTGTATGTGATATATATGATTATGATTGTGATACGATTGTTTTAAGTTTCTGATCTCTTAATTTCAAATGCATCTTAATTTCAAATGCATTTTAATGCATTTGTACTCTCCTCCCCTCATGACTACTGTTTTTGATATCATATTTTACAAATAATTGTTTTGTGTATCCCTTAACTGCTTATTGTGGATATAGATGGTTTTTACTACTTTTGTCTTTTAACCTTCCTGCTAGCTTTGTGCATAGATAATTTCCTACCTTTACTGTATGTTTGCTTTTACCCATGAGCTTTTTCCATTCATATTTTCATGTTTCTAGTTGTGACCTTTTCTTTTTTCCTAGAGAATTTCCTTTAACATTTCTTATATAGCTGGTTTGGTGGTGCTTTTTTTTTTTTTTTTTTGTGGTACACGGGCCTATCACTGTCGTGGCCTCTCCTGTTGCGGAGCACAGGCTCCGGATGCGCAGGCTCAGCGGCCATGGCTCACGGGCCTAGCCGCTCTGCGGCATGTGGGATCTTCCCGGACCGGGGCATGAACCCATGCCCCCTGCATCGGCAGGCAGACTCTCAACCACTGCGCCACCAGGGAAGCCCCCTGGTGGTGCATTTTAACAATATTAATTTTTCTAATCCATGAGCACAGAATATCTTTCCATTTATTAGTGTCTTCTATAATTTCTTTCATCAGTGTCTTACAGTTTTCAGTGTGCAAGCCTTTCACCTCCTTGGCTAAACTTATTCCTAGGTATTTTATTCTTTTTGATGCAGTTGTAAATGGTATTGTTTTTTTAATTTCTCTTTCTGATAATTTGTTAAAAGTGTGTAGAAGTGCAACAGGTTTTGCCTGTTGAATACAACAGGTTTTTGCCTGTTGATTTTGTATCCTCCAACTTTACTGAATGTGTCTGTTAGTTCTAACAGTTTTTTGGTGTAGTGTTTAGGGTTTTCTATGTATAATATCATGTCATTTACAAATAGTGACAATTTACTTCTTCCTTTACAATATTAAGTTTTGTATAACTTGTCTATAACACCACCTGGCCCTGATGTGTTCTTTTTGTTATGGTTATAGGACTTTGCAGGATTTCTGCTTCTTTTTAAATCAGTATAACTTAAGATATTTTTCTAGGAACATATTTAATTTTGGTAACCTTGCAAATGTATTGGCATTAATATTTTCAAAATATTCTCTTGCTGTTTTTTGTAATCTGTGCTGTAGTGTTTGTGCGGTATGCTTTTTCCATCTCTTTTGACTTTTGTTTGTCATTATGTTTTAACTGTGTCTTTTATAAATGACATAAAGCACAATTTTAAAATTCAAAACTGAGAATCATTGTCTTTTAAGAAGCATGTTTGGTATCTGTACATTTATTTTGATTACTAATATATTAGATTTATTTCTACTATTTTATTTGATTCTTTCTATTTACCATACTTTTCTTCAATTTTTTTTTTCCTTTTCTGTCTTCTTTTTGGATTAATTGAGCTTTCATTGTCCTCCCTTTTCCCCTTCTCCTAGAATGGAAATTATTCTCTTATCTTAGCCATTTTCCTTAAACTGTTAACATGGATATCCACCTTAAAGTCAAAAACTTAATATCTCCAGCCTCCTTCTGAAAAAAAAAAGCTTTTAGAATGTTTTAACTGTGAGGACCTCCTCCCATCGTATTATTTTATTGTTTAGTGTTTTGGTTCTACCTTGTTTTTATTCCACTTAAATTACTTATTACTATTATTGTTTTATGCAGTTAGTAATTATTTAGATTTATGTAGTATTTTCTTTTCTTACCCTTACTGCTTCCTTCTTTTGGATCCAATGGTGTTTTTTTTTTTTTTTTTTTTTTTTTTTGCAGTACGCGGGCCTCTCACTGTTGTGGCCTCTCCCGTTGCGGAGCACAGGCTCCGGATGCGCAGGCTCAGTGGCCATGGCTCATGGGCGCAGCCGCTCTGTGGCAGGTGGGATCTCCCTGGACCGGGGCACGAACCCGTGTCCCCTGCATCAGCAGGCGGACTCTCAACCACTGCACCACCAGGGAAGCCCTCCAATGTCTTTTTCCCAGAAATATATATTTTATTAGTTCTTTCATGGAAGGTCTGTAAGTGATTTATTCTTTCCATGTTTTTTGTTTGCCTGAAAATATGTTTTCATTTTGCCCTCCTTTGACTGCATTCTGTGTTTAGAATTCTAGTTTGAATTTTTTCCTTCATAATTGTGAATTTAACATTTATTCATGTTTTTAAGACAAGTATTTATTGAATTCCCACTGGTGCTAGTGATACAGTAGTGACTAGAATACAAATATCTCTGCCCTTGTGGTGACTATATTCCAGTGGGGGGATAGTAAACAAGATAATTAAGTAAAATGTATAATATGTTAATGATAAATGTTGAGGAGAGGAATAGAGTAGGGAAAGGG
This sequence comes from Globicephala melas, assembly GCF_963455315.2. NCBI lineage: Eukaryota > Metazoa > Chordata > Mammalia > Artiodactyla > Delphinidae > Globicephala > Globicephala melas. The sequence continues at coordinate 104,534,055 of NC_083314.1, forward strand.
AATGGAGAGTATTGGGGAGTTGAAGGGAGGTTTCAGTTTTGGATAGAGTGGCTGGGAAAGGTGACATTTGAACAAAGACTTGAAGAAGGTGAGCTGTAAAGCAAACTGAGGGAAGAGAATTCTTGTAGAGGAAGCAATAACTGCAACGCAGGGCCCTGAGGTGGGGCTGTGCCTGGCATGTTTATAGAATAGCAAGGAGATCAGTGTGGCCAAAGCAAAGTAAGCGAGAGAAAGCTGAGTAGGTTATGAGGCCATGGAGGTCAAAGTGAGGATAATGGGGTCAGAGTTTTTAAGACCTTTTGGTCCATTTTTAGTCTTAGATTTTTTCCCCATGAGTGATGTGGGGAACCATTGGGAGTGTATAGGTAGGGGAGTGATAATCATCTGACTTATATTTTAATAGGATCATTTTGGCTGCTGAATAAACTCAAAGGGAGAAGGGCAGAGCAAGGAAAGGAGTTTGGGAGCTATTGCAGTAATTCAGGTGAGAGACCAACATGGCTTGGACCAGGATGGCAACAGTGGATGTGCTGGGAAGTAGTGAGATTCTGGACATATTTTGAAGGAAGAGCTAATAGGATTTCCTGGCAGATAAGGTGTGAGGTGTGGGGGGGGTTAAAATGAGGAGTGAAGAACGACATCCAGATTTTGGGCCTAAGCTACCAGGAAAATGGAGTTGCCATTCATTTACATGAGGAAGATTATCTGAGGGAGCAGGAGGGCTAATGTGGGATGTCTGTAACCATATAAACAAGGATGTGGACTGTGCAGTTGGATATATGAGCCTGAAGTTGAGGAGGGAGGCTGGTCTGGAATATGAATTTTGGAGTCATCTGTGTTTAAATGGTAGTACTTAAAACAGGAAACTGTGAGATCACCCAGGGATTGAATGTAGTTAGGAAATAGAAGACGACTGAGAACTGAGCCCAAAGCACTCTAGCTTTCAGGGGAGCTGTTACTGTCATGGAAATATTGACTGCCAATTTATTGTTCCTCTGTATGCCTCTCCTCCAGAACTGGGGGTGGGGTGGGGTGGGGGAGCACTCAAACTCCAGCTGTAGGTTTCTGGCATCATTGTCTTCCTCCCAAACCTCAGTGTTACAGGTTGTCTGCTGCCGTTTCATTTTCTTCTTGTTTCTGGCAAGTAGGGATTTCCCTTCTTTTCAGTTCAGTAAAATAGTATTTCAATATATATCTTACAGAATTTTAATCCATTTATAGAAGGAGGGTTTGGGTGTTGGTTTAAGTCAGAGTTTTATCATATCCTCTGTTTAGATGCCTATTCTGCACTATTTGTGTAAATAGCACCCCCTACCCACCCAATTTTCCTCACTTATTTATTTATTTATTTTTAATTAAAAAATTTTTTTTATTCATTTTTGGCTGTGTTGGTCTTCGTTGCTGCACGCAGACTTTCTCTAGTTGGGGTGAGCGGGCACCACTCTTGGTTGCAGTGAGCGGGCTTCTCATTGCAGTGGCTTCTCTTGTTGCGGGGCATGGGCCCTAGAGTGCATGGGCTTCAGTAGTTGCAGCACGCGGGCTCAGTAGTTGTGGCGCACGGGCTTAGTTGCTCCGTGGCATGTGGGATCTTCCTGGACCAGGGATTGAACCCGTGTCCCCTGCATTAGCAGGCAGATTCTTAACCACTGCACCACCTAGGAAGTCCCACCTCACTTTTTAAAATCTGGTGTAACTGTACCAACTGCAGTTTCCTAGCTGTAGATAATACTACTGTGGTTAAAGGCCTTGACCATCTCTTTATAGTTAGTTTTTTTCAGACCTCTTAAGTAAGTCCAGAAACTCTGTACCACTTTAAAGCATTATCAGTAATTGTACTCTGTGCCTGGGCAAGGTGTCTCAACCATATCTCTCAGAGCACTTTAGGAATAAAAGTACATCAGTTCCCACTTGGTTCTGTTAGAAAGCCAAAACCCACGTTTTCAGCACAAGCCTGCTCATCCAGGAACATAAAGAAGACCTTCCCAGAAGTCAGAAGATACAAATGACCCACTGTTACTCACTTGGAGTTGCCCAAGTAGCATAGGAATTTTCTATTGTTTGGTTAATAAGTTATTCTGATATGGAATTAGTTAATTTCTAAATGTTTTTGCTAGTTTGTAGAAAAATATTTAAATGTTCATATTTGTCTATTTGTGCTAGATATACATATACAGCAGATTTTAAAGCTAAATATTAAATTAATGTAATCTTATTAATTGAATGGTAGAGATGACCTACTTTTGTCACAGAAACTTCATTCACATTCCTCCTAATTCCTTTGATTCGGTGTATTCTTTTAATTATATTTAAAATCTTTAGGTACATAATTCATCTTATTTGTAGTTACACAAGAGTGCAGAGAAATAGTTATTCCTGGTGCACTTTCTAACTCCTCTATAGTCTGTGTATCTCTAAGGAGTTTAAGTAGCTTTTTAAGAGAAACAGGCATCTCTGGGGAGAAACATCTCGATCCCACTCAAATAAAGCAAGTGAGATTAGAAAGGTGAGGGGCAGAAAGCTAAGCAAAACAAAAAGCAAGCGAATGTTTAGCTGTGAAATTACTTATATGAAAAAAATATCTTGAAATGCCGTCTAAAGAAAATGTAATTTCCCCTGGGATTAGCTCTAAAGTAAAGAGTAGCTAAAGTAATATCTTTCAGGAAAATTGGATAGTAACCTTTCCAAATAGAACCAATTACCAGAGCTATATTAAATGACAGTAAGTGAAAAATCTCACCAGAGCTTTCTTCCTGGAAAGCAGTAGTCCGCTTGTTGGTCTGTGTTTCAGCAGGGACGTCCACCCCTTCGACACACGGGGGGAAATGAGGCTCAGGGCATTGCACTGTAGATTCTGGTTCATCCTTTATTTGCTTCTCTGTCTGCACCTCATTTGTTAACCATGTCGCTTGACAACACTTACTCCTGGTGACTTCTGTTAGAGCATGAGTTGGCACCTTCAGATCACATCACTGAAGGAAAGAGTTCAGTGACATTCGAATAAAACATTTTTAAAATGCACATAAAAATCAGAGTGAGGGCTTCCCTGGTGGCGCAGTGGTTGAGAGTCCGCCTGCCGATGCAGGGGACACGGGTTTATGCCCCGGTCCAGGAAGATCCCACATGCTGCGGAGTGGCTAGGCCTGTGAGCCATGGCTGCTGAGCCTGCGCGTCTGGAGCCTGTGTTCCGCAACGGGAGAGGCCACAACAGTGAGAGGCCCGCATACCGCAAAAAAAAAAAAAAAAAAAAAAATCAGAGTAGGCTTTTTTCATGTATAAAACAATAGAAGTTGTGAAAACTGATTTGAAGGGTTAAAAATTAGAGCCAACATTCTTTACTTCTGGGTCACTTAACTAGAGTTCTCACTCCTCTATAATTAAGCTTATAATGTTTCACCAAGAAAGATTATTTTTTTGTTTATTTAGTCAAAAAATATTAAATGAGTGCCAATTCTGTACAGACACTTTGTTTATGTGGATATTTCAGCAAATCTTTATTGAATATGCCCGAGAATATCTGCCTCAGGACTGTAAGTGGTTATTTTTGTTTCGTTATGCTTTTCTTTCCAAAATTTGTTTGTTTCTTAATTGAAAAACTGTAGACAGCAAAGAAGCATATAAAGTAAAAAATGGGAGTTTCCTATAACCACTCCAACCCACTCTGTGGAGGGAAACACTGTACCAGCTTGAGTCATACCCTGCTGGTATCACTTTTTTTCTCCTGCTGTATATACACGTACTTATAACAAAATATTATGACATTACATGTACATGTATACACAAAACTACATAAACAGCATTGAGGGAGCAGAGTATGGCTAATTTATAAATCACACCCTATATATTGCTTTCACCTTTTTTGCATTTAACTTTATACCTTCATAGTTTTCCATGTTGGTACTTGTAGGTCTACCTTGTACTTTTTAATGATTGGATAGTAGACTGTAGTATTGATGTACCTTTTCCCTATTGCTGTTTTCACTTTTTCACTGAATACTGCAGTAAACATTTTTGTACTTATGTTATATACAGTCTGCAAGTATTCTTATAACTTTCCAAATTTTCTACAAATGTGGGTGTGACGTTGATTAAAAGAAAAATTAAAAACGAAAAGCCTAAATTAAGTACCTTGCTGACATGAAAGGGCATGTCACCCCATTGGCACTATAGCATTCTGGTAGTATGTTGATTGAATCCCTGTTTTGAGGTAAATGCAAAAACATGAAAAAGTATCACGTGAAGTAGAGCCTAGTGTAATAGATATCCCAAACTCTTGTTGTTATAATAAATAAATAAAAAAATAAAACCTAAATAAAACCTTCCATGTGCTCTATTCATATTTTTCAGTAATTTGCTCTGGCCAGTAATACTGAATGCATGTTATATGCAAACCCTACATGTGCTGCAGTTGCTTTGGTCTCTCGCCTTCTTGTCGGTGTCACATTCATATTCATGACTGCCCACATTTATCGTCCTAAAACACTGCATTGCGCAAATAACCTGTTATACTAACATTTAAAATGATTTCCTTAATATGAAAACGTGTGTTTGGAGGCAAAAGCCAATCTCCATTTGAGGCATTCTTTCTCCCTAGAATCAGAATGTAAACCAAGAATACCTGGCATTAGTCATCGATTTTTTCATTCGACCCTCCACCTAAGATGAAATAAGAGGTGTAAGTATTGAAAAAGAAGAAATAAAGTCACATATTCTGTAAAGTATATCTCGAAACAAATTCAACTTAAAGAGTATCAAATAAGAGACGTTCAGGAAGGTGTCATGTGAACGGAATATGCAAAGATTAGTAATGTTCTTATATGCCAGTAACTATAAGAAAAGATCATGAGAAAAGATCCCTTAAATATTAAACACTGGGAGGGAGGGTAGACAGCAGAAGCAAGAAGAACTACAATCCTGCAGCCTGTGGAAGAAAAACCACATTCACAGAAAGATAGACAAGATGAAAAGGCAGAGGGCTATGTACCAGATGAAGGAACAAGATAAAACCCCAGAGAAACAATTAAGTGAAATGGAGATAGGCAACATTCCAGAAAAAGAATTCAGAATAATGATAGTGAAGAGGATCCAGGACCTCAGAAAAAGAATGGAGGCAAAGATCAAGAAGATGCAAGAAATATTTAAGAAAGATCTTGAAGAATTAAAGAACAAACAAACAGAGATGAACAATACAATAACTGAAATGAAAACTACACTAGAAAGAACCAATAGCAGAATAACTGAGGCAGAAGAACGGATAAGTGACCTGGAAGACAGAATGGTGGAATTCCCTGCTGCAGAACAGAATAAAGAAAAAAGAATGAAAAGAAACGAAGACAGCCTAAGAGACCTCTGGGACAAAATTAATCGTAACAAAATTATACAGGTCCCAGAAGGAGAAGAGAGAGAGAAAGGACCCGAGAAAATATTTGAAGAGATTATAGTCAAAAACTTCCCTAACATGGGAAAGCAAATAGCCACCCAGGTCCAGGAAATGCAGAGAGTCCCATACAGGATAAACCCAAGGAGAACCACACTGAGACACATAGTAATCAAGTTGGCAAAAATTAAAGACAAAGAAAAATTATTGAAAGCAGCAAGGGAAAAATGACAAATAACATACAAGGGAACTCCCATAAGGTTAACAGCTGATTTCTCAGCAGAAACTCTACAAGCCAGAAGGGAGTGGCATGATATACTTAAAGTGATGAAAGGGAAGAACGTACAACCAAGATTACTCTACCCAGCAAGGATCTCATTCAGATTTGATGGAGAAATCAAAAGCTTTACAGACAAGCAAAAGCTAAGAGAATTCACCACCACCAAACCAGCTCTACAACAAATGTTAAAGGAACTTCTCTAAGTGGGAAACACAAGAGAAGAAAAGGACCTACAAAAACAAACCCAAGGGCTTCCCTGGTGGTGCAGTGGTTGAGAATCTGCCTGCTAATGCAGGGGACACGGGTTCGAGCCCTGGTCTGGGAGGATCCCACATGCCATGGAGCAACTAGGCCCGTGAGCCACAACTACTGAGCCTGCGCATCTGGAGCCTGTGCTCCGCAACAAGAGAGGCCGCGATAGTGAGAGGCCCACACACCACGATGAAGAGTGGCCCCCGCTTGCCACAACTAGAGAAAGCCCTCGCACAGAAACGAAGACCCAACACAGCAAAAATAAATAAATTAATTAATAAACTCCTACCCCCAACACCTAAAAAAAAAAAAAAAAAAAACCCACTACATACCTCTCTCTCTCTTTAAATAAAAAACAAAATAAACCCCAAAACAATTAAGGAAATGAAAATAGGAACATACATATCAATAATTACCTTAAACGTGAATGGATTAAATGCTCCAACCAAAAGACACAGGCTCGCTCAATGAATACAAAAACAAGACCCATATATATGCTGTCTACAAGAGACCCACTTCAGACCTAGGGACACATACAGACTGAAAGTGGAGGGCTGGAAAAGATATTCCATGCAAATGGAAATCAAAAGAAAGCTAGAGTAGCAATACTCATATCTGATAAAATAGACTTTAAAATAAAGAATGTTATAAGAGACAAGGAAGGATACTACGTAATGATCAAGGGATCAATCCAAGAAGATATAACAATTATAAATATATATGCACCCAACATAGGAGCACCTCAATACATAAGGCAACTGCTAACAGCTCTAAAAGAGGAAATCGACAGTAACACAGTAATAGTGGGGGACTTTAACATCTCACTTACACCAATGGACAGATCATCCAGAGAGAAAATTAATAAGGAAACAGAAGCTTTAAATGACACAATAGACCAGATAGATTTAATTGATATTTATAGGACATTCCATCCAAAATCAGCAGATTAGTTTAGAATTTCTTCTCAAGTGCGCACAGAACATTCTCCAGGATAGATCACATTTTGGGTCACAAATCAAGCCTCAGTAAATTTAAGAAAATTGAAATCATATCACGCATCTTTTCTGACCACAAGGCTATGAGATTAGAAATGAATTACAGGGAAAAAACATAAAAAACACAAACACATGGAGGCAAAACAATACATTACTAAATAACCAAGAGATCACTGAAGAAGTCAGAGGAAATCAAAAAATACCTAGAGATAAATGACAATGAAAACACGACGATCCAAGACCAATGGAATGCACCAAAAGCAGTTCTAAGAGGGAAGTTTATAGCTATACAAGCCTACCTCAAGGAACAAGAAAAACCTCAAATAAACAATCTAACGTTACACCTAAAGGAACTAGAGAAAGAAGAACAAACAAAACCCAAAGTTAGCAGAACGAAAGAAATCATAAAGATCAGAGCAGAAATAAATGAAATAGAAAACAATAGCAAAGATCAGTAACACTAAAATCTGGTTCTTTGAGAAGATAAACAAATTTCATAAACCATTAGCCAGACTCATCAAGAAAAAGCGGGAGAGGACTCAAATCAATAAAATTAGAAATGAAAAAGGAGAAGTAACAACAGACACCACAGAAATAAAAAGCATCCTAAGAGATTACTACAAGCAACTCTATGCCAATAAAATGGACAACCTGGAAGAAATGGACACATTCTTAGAAAGGTATAACCTTCCAAGACTGAACCAGGAAGAAATAGAAAATATGAACAGACCAATCACAAGTAATGAAATTGAAACCTGTGATTAAAAATCTTCCAACAAACAAAACTCCAAGACCAGATGGCTTCACAGGTGAATTCTATCAAACATTTAGAGAAGAGCTAACACCTATCCTTCTCAAACTCTTCCAAAAAATTGCAGAGAAAGGAACACTCCCAAACTCATTCTATGAGGCCAACATCATCCTGATACCAAAAGCAGACAAAGATACTACAAAAAAAGAAAAATACAGACCCAAATCACTGATGAATATAGATGCAAAAATCCTCAACAAAATACTAGCAAACAGAATCCAACAACACATTAAAAGGATCATACACCATGATCAAGTGGGATTTATCCCAGGGATGCAAGGATTCTTCAATATATGCAAATCAATCAATGCGATACACCATATTAACAAATTAAAGAATAAACACCATATGATCATCTCAGTAGATGCAGAAGAAGCTTTTGACAGAATTCAACACCCATTTATGATAAAAACTCTCCGGAAAGTGGGCATAGAGGGAACCTACCTCAACATAATAAAGGCCATGTATGACAAACCCACAGCAAACATCATTCTCAATGGTGAAAAACTGAAAGCATTTCCTCTAAGATCAGGAAAAAGACAAGGATGTCCACTCTCACCACTATTATTCAACATAGTTTTGGAAGTCCTAGCCATGGCAGTCAGAGAAGAAAAAGAAATAAAAGGAATCCAAATTGGAAAAGAAGAAGTAAAACTGTCACTGTTTGCAGATGACATGATACTATACATAGAGAATCCTACAGATGCCACCAGAAAACTACTAGAGCTAATCAATGAATTTGGTAAAGTTGCAGGATACAAAATTAATGCACAGAAATCTCTTGCATTCCTATACATTAATGATGAAAAATCTGAAAGAGAAATTAAGGAAACACTCCCATTTACCATTGCAACAAAAAGAATAAACTACCTAGGAATAAACCTACCTAGGGAGACAAAAGACCTGTATACAGAAAACTAAGACACTGCTGAAAGAAATTAAAGATTATCCCAACAGATGGAGATATATACCATGTTCTTGGATTGGAAAAATCAATATTGTGAAAATGACTATACTACCTAAAGCAATCTACAGATTCAATGCAATCCCTATCAAATTACCAATGGCATTTTTTAGAGAACTAGAACAAAAAATCTTAAAATTTGAATGGAGACACAAAAGACCCTGAATAGCCAAAGCAGTCTTGAGGGAAAAAAATGGAGCTGGAGGAATCAGGCTCCCTGACTTTAGACTATACTACAAAGCGACAGTAATCAAGACAATATGGTATGGGCACAAAAACAGAAATATACATCAATGGAACAGGATAGAAAGCCCAGAGATAAACCCACACACATATGGTCACCTAATCTATGACAAAGGAGGCGAAGATATACAGTGGAGAAAACACAGTCTCTTTAATAAGCGGTGCTGGGAAAACTGGACAGCTACATGTAAAAGAATGAAATTAGAACACTCCCTAACACCATACACAAAAATAAACTCAAAATGGATTAGAGATCTAAATGTAAGACCAGGCACTATAAAGCTCTTAGAGGAAAACATAGGAAGAACACTCTTTGACATAAATCACAGCAAAATCTTTTTTGATCCACCTCCTAGAGTAATGGAAATAAGAACAAAAATAAACAAATGGGACCTAATGAAACTTCAGAGCTTTTGCACAGCAAAGGAAATCATAAACAAGATGAAAAGACAACCCCCAGAATGGGAGAGAATATTTGCAAATGAGTCATCGGACAAAGGATTAATCTCCAAAATATATAAACAGCTCATGCAGCTCAATATTAAAAAAACAAACAACCCAATTCAAAAATAGGCAGAAGACCTAAATAGACATTTCTCCAACAAAGACATACAGATGGCCAAGAAGCGCGTGAAATTTGCTCAACATCACTAATTATTAGAGAAATGCAAATCAAAACTACAGTGAGGTTCACCTCACGCTAGTTAGAATGGGCATCGTCAGAAAATCTACAAACAACAAATGCTGGAGAGGGTGTGGAGAAAAGGGAACCGTCTTGCACTGTTGGTGGGAATGTAAATTGATACAGCCACTATGGAGAATGGTATGGAGGTTCCTTAAAAAACTAAAAATAGAATTACCATATGATCCAGCAATCCCAGTACTGGGCATATACCCAGAGAAAACTATAATTCAGAAAGACACATGCACCCCAATGTTCATTGCAGCACTATTTACAATAGCCAGGTCATGGAAACAACCCAAATGCCCATCAACAGACGAATGGATAAAGAAGTTGTGGTATATATATATACAGTGGAATATTAGCCATAAAAAGGAACGAAATTGGGTCATTTGTAGAGACGTGGATGCATCTAGAGATGGCCATACAGAGTGAAGTAAGTCAGAAAGAGAAAAACAAATATCGTATATTAACGCGTGTATGTGGAATCTAGAAAAATGGTACAGATGAACTGGTTTGCAGGGCAGAAATTGAGACACAGATGCAGAGAACAAACGTATGGAAACCAAGGGGGGAAAGCGGCGGGGGGTGGGGGTGGGGGTGTGATGAATTGGGAGATTGGGATTGACATATATACACTGATGTGTATAAAATGGATGACTAATAAGAAAAAAAAAATGAAAACAGGGAGCTGTTGGAAGGTTTTGCTCGGAGGAGCGGCCTGACTGCTGTTTTAAACGGATCACTCTGGTTGTTGTGTCGCAAATAGACTGTAGGGTTCGAGAGTGAAACCAAGGAGACCAGTTTGGAGCTGGTTGAAGCAATCCAAGCAAGAGGTAGTGTAGCTTACACCACTAGGGATAAGGAATAGGGGGAAATGGTTGGATTCTGGATTTTTTTTGAAAGTAAAGTAGAGTTAACAATTTCCTGACAGATTGGATATGAGATGCGAAGAAAAGAGAGAAATCAAGCAGAACTTTGGAGTTGCCATCACTGACCCCGGGAAATCTGTCAGTGGAGTATCCTAGTCTCCAAGTGTCTTTACAAATAATATTTCATACCATCCAAGCGAATCAACAGCCTCTGCATTGCCTGGAGGAACCTGGATGCAACCTGGGATTCAAAGGGTGTGCCCAGGCCCTCCCTTTGCTAGTTTAAAACCATTTCCTAAGTCCTGTGTACTTGTACTCTGTCTCCCTTTTTTCTCTCCCCTCCCTTGCTCTCCCTCTCTTCCCGTCTTCCAACCCCAAAAGGTCCTTCAAGCTCCAGAAACATCCTAGAAAATCCTTCCAGGTGTTGAAGGACTTCTGTTATTGGACTCTGCTGCCTCCTCAGCCCATGTCGCTGTTATTCCCTCGTGCTGCCACGAGGTGGCAGTGCACTGCTAAACATTGCACTGTTGGGACCTGCATTACTTCTCAGTAGAGGGGGGTAGGGCTGAACTTTATTTATTTATTTTTTTTGTTTTCGTTTTGGTTTTGCGGTACGCGGGCCTCTCACTGTTGTGGCTTCTCCCGTTGCGGAGCACAGGCTCCGGACGCGCAGGCTCAGCGGCCATGGCTCACGGGCCCAGCCGCTCTGCTGCATGTGGGATCTTCCCGGACCGGGGTACGAACTCGTGTCCCCTGCATCGGCAGGCGGACTCTCAACCACTGTGCCACCAGGGAAGCCCAGGGCTGAGCTTTAGAATGGGCTGATATATCACAGACAAATCTGGCTTGGGGAAGATGAGGAGAGATTGTCTCCAATTCTTTTTTTAGAAACATCATATATCCTTGCTAGGGTTGATTTTCCTTTCTTGAGTTTGAAAAGGCTCTATATGGCTTTCTAGCAGTCTTTCCACGTAGAGAGTGTTTTTATTTAAAGACTATTCATCAAACACCTTGCTGAGGTTGTAGTACTGGTGTATTTGTTTTATATGCTCTTCTTTGTTCGAGACAGGTAGAACAGCTCCCTAGAAGCCTTCCCAAAAGTAAAATCCTTCTTGAAAATCAGAAGTGGATATTGATTGAGTAGTTTCTATATGCAGAATTTGGGCTATGTTTTATGAAGAAGTAAGGAAAGGAAGTGCCCTTTGTGTGAAGTTTTTTGTTGTAATTGGAGAGGCAAAAGCATGAACACTGGAAACCTTAGGAATTAATTAATAAAAGTGTTACTGGGCAGTGCTAGTGACTAAAAAATAATAAAGGCACCAGGTACCTCTGGAGCCTGGAATGCACGGTGGGGCTGAAAAGAAGCCTTTTGGTTGAAGTCTGCCTGTAGACCAGTTAGGTTCCCAGCCCCTCTGCCCTACGCTGATAGAAAACCCAAGATTTACCCACTGGAGAAGTTGAATAAAGAGGTTTTGGCTTTAGGAACAACAAGCCAAATTATGAATGGGATAAGACATTGCTCTGAAAACCTAGGGTTTAAGGAATGTAAGTAACTACGCCTGTCTCCACAACACACACCACTAAGGTCTCCTTTCCAATCAGTTCATGTATTTACCCCAGGTAGGGGATGAAAGATCAGCTTTGAAGCAAATCCTTTGCTCAGGAGAAGAGAACCATAGATTCCAACAGTTGGGATTTCCCCCAATGAAGTGGTCAAGTCCTGACTATTTTTATCCTTTACTTGACAAGTTCTACCCAGCACACAGAGCTTCTGTCTTCCTTCTAGTGCCTCATTCTTTAATAGGAACCAGGGTTTCTCAAACTCGGTACTGTTGACTTTTGGGGCCACATAAATCTCATTGGAAAGCCTTCCTCTGCACTGTGGGATGTTTAGCAGCATCCCTGGCCTCTACCACTAGAGGCCAGTAGCACCCATCCCTTTCCCACCCCCTCATTCCCAAAAATGTGACGGGTGACCAAAAATGTCTCCCGTCCTTGCCAAATGTCCTTGGGGGGAGAAATCTCCCCCTCTTCCTTGAGAACTACTGATTTGAACCGGCATCCACAGACTACCAGCCATTGGAGGAAAGTCCCATTCATAAGAGAAAGCAAAACAGGGAAAGGAACTTTGAGAAAAGGAATGTGTGGGGCTGGGGGATGGGTATTAAAGGAAAGCAGTATCCTCAGAGAAATGAGAGGACATTGTGTCTTAAAAAAAAAAATGAGATCTATTCTTTTTAAATCCTCACAGAATAAGAAAGACCTTTGGCTATTAAAATTGTAACTATAGGAATAAAAAAAAATTGGAAGATCATATACAAGAGCTCTGTTGTAAATCAGAACCAAAAATAAAAACAATAGAGGAAACGTAAGAAAATTAAATAATTAAACTGGATTTTGGCGGTGTACTATCTAAAAAGAACAAGGACATGGGAAAAAATTTTTTAAAACAAGTGAAGACCGAAGCAGAGTTCCCAGCACTGGAAGGACATAAACTTCAAACTAAAGGACTATCCCCAGCCTAGTTAAACTGTAGTCACAATAAGATATATCATCATACTATTTCAGAACTAGTGATAAAGAGAAGAATTCCAAAAACATCCAGAAAGGGAGTTCTAATGACATTCAGAATGACAGTGGAGAAATGTCCTCAAACGGATTCCCCATATACCCTTTCACAGAGGATGTGCTCCACCAAAACAAGGGAAACCCAAGAAGGAGGAAGACTCCAGTCCCAGAATCTGGGCGCCAGCCCAAGAGAGCAGCAAGGGGATTTCTCAGGATGGCAGTGAAGGGAGTTCCAGTGTGAAGACAGCCATGTTCAACAGGCCTCGAGAGAGAAAAGGCAGTGCTGCTTTGAATGCAGAGGAGGGAGTGGCAGGAGATTGGGAAAGCAGTTGGTTAAATTACAAGAGGAGAAATTATTTCAATTGTAGAAACCTGAGACCATCTTAGAGTGTTTTCAGTTGCAGAAAGGATTTAAGTGATCTGACTATCTTTTAAGGTTATACAGAGAGGGTATAGGGATCATTTTGAGTTATGAATAGTGGTTCATTTTTGGTTTTGTTTGAACATTTTCTGTGTTTTCTAAGTTATAATTAGAAAACAATGCAAGTTTTTTTGTTTTTTTTTTGAAGAAACAAAGCTGAGAAGAGATAAAAGCCCCAGTGGAAGTAATAATTTTCTAAATAACCCACATATCATCAGCACTAATATTTTGGGACTAGTATAATTATATAATTATGTTTTGGAAGCATATTAGTTTTTCTTTTACTTTAATAAATAAAGATCTTTTGGTTTCATCTTTTAGCCCATATGTATGTATGATTCAGTGACAGTTTCGTGATTGCAGGGTTTATCTATCAGTACTTCTGAAATTAGCATGATGCGCTTCCATTTAACAACACCTGCTATTTTCCACCAGGTGGGCTGCTCACTTCACACAGTGAACTAAGACTGTGTTTAACTGCTGAGACTTCTGAATCGAATGCTAATGCATTTGGTATCTCTCTTTCATAATTCCCAAGCAATTCTAAAAGAAATAAGTTTGTGAACTATGTAATTGCAGTTGTGGGGTTTTGTTTCAGTTTCTAAATTGTGTATAACAACTTATAGTTTAACATTTTTACCTTTTTAGTGTGTGACTAATGTATATATGCACTTTTCCTCTTTATAATGGACCTTAACTATATTCAGTTATAGGTAAAAGTAAAAAAAAAAATCTCTAATTTGGAAGATGATCATTCTAGATGTGTGAAAAATAGAAAGTATTTGAAATTTATTGCACATAGAGATCCTGTGATGTGGCTGTTTCAGTGAATAAATGATTATTTTCAGATAGATGTTATATATGGTTCTAAAGTATTTTAAGTAGCTTAATCTCTTAAATTCCTTCCCAAATCTTAGTTTTCCCATCCTCCATCTCTACAACAAAGGCATGTTAGGTTAAACTTTCTTTGAATCAGATTCTGAATTGATGGTATTGAAATAGCGGTGAATAATGTCTTGCAGTTATTTCAGCTTTAAGGTAATTTGACCATTTTCCCTGTGCCAGTGAAATTTGTATGGGATTCTTACAACATGCAGAGCTAGTAACATTTTGCAATATGGTGCTATTGTTTCTCTTTTAAAGCTAATTAAAGACATTCTAATAACCAATGTTTGAATTTAAACATTTCCATAAATAGCGTATTTTTAAAATGAAAACTTATATTATGGGCCCAAACATACAATAATTTCTTTTTTGTTGTACATACAATAATTTCTTTTTTGTTGTTGTCACAAAATCAGGATGTGGCCTGTTTCCTTTGATCCTTCCTTTTGCACAAATGGAGATTTTTTTGATCTCTTTTAGCCTTTAAGCTCCAAGAAATAATTCTGGAGCCAGTAGTTACAATCCTTCCAGGGACAACATAATTCTGAGCGCTACAAGTAGTGAGGATGACTGGTGGTGGTTTTAGTCAGGATTGACCAACGAGCTGAGTGCTAGAAGGAAGCATAAGTGGAATAGCGGGTGCAGAGGGTGTTCACTTGTCCTTCAAGGATGTGAAAGATGCTCGAATCATGGTAGAGGGTGAAGTGCCATGAAGTGACCTGTGATGAAGGTTCCAGGCTGGGTCCCGCTGATAACCAGCTCTGTCACCTTGGGCGAGTTAGCCTCTCTGGACCTAAGTCTCTCACTGTGAAACAAGGAGGCCTGGCTGAGATCAGGGATCCTCAACTAGCATCCTTGATCCCACAACTGGTTGTCAAGTCGGACTTGTCAAAGACAAGCGAGGCCGCTGCTCCAGGCCAGGCCACCCTGGGACCTGTCAGCGCCTGCCTGGAATCTAGATTTCCCAACACTGCCTTTTCTGAGATTCCCAGTTGTCTTGCTCTGTCTGCCCACCTGCCAAGTGAATTCATTGCCCAAGTTCCCAGTACAAACCCCTGTCTATCCCATTTCAACCTGACAATTACCTGTACATATTCTCTAATACGGATATATTTTGTACTTAGAGAGTGTTTCACTGACTCACAAAATTATGCTCAAAACTGAACCACAGTGAATAACGATATGCTCTCAGTCTGTTTCCCCTTTTACCATTCACTCCCCTAAAAACCTGAGAGTCACCCCAAGCTCCCCAGCCTCCTTAAATCTCTGCTCCCTGCTGTTTGCCCTCTCCAGTCCTTCAGCTTAGTGTTGTAAGTATCCTTTAGGCCAGCAGTCCCCAACCTTTCTGGCACCAGGGACCAGTTTTGTGGAAGACACTTTTTCCGCGGGGGGCGGGTGGGGGCAGATGGCTCAGGTGGTAAGGCGAGCGACGGGAGCGGCCCACTCACCTCCTGCTGTGCGGCCCGGTTCCTAACAGGCCACAGACTAGCACCGGTCTGTGGCCCGGGGGTTGGGGACCCCTGCTTCAGGCCTTCAACGTCCTTCCCCTGGCATGTTTCAGTGATCTCTCAAATGATTTTCCTCCTCTGGTTGAGTTGCCACCCTTCTGTCCATTCTGTTCGTAACTGCCAGAGTGGTATTTCTTGAAAGCAGATCTGACTACAGTACTCTCCTTTTTTAACATCCTTCGGTAACTCCTCTTTGCCTTTAGATTTGAGTACATACTCTTTAGCGTGGCTTTGAAGGCCCTACCTCTCCAGCTCCATTTTCTGCTGCTCTGTCCTCTTTACATGCCAAAGTATAGTTCCCCAGATAATTCCATGCCATTTCATGTCTCTCTGCTGTGAACACGCCAGAAGAACCTCTTTTCCTCCTCTGCTATACCTGGTAAATGTCATATTCTTCCAAGTTAGATAAAGTATCTCTTCTATAAAGCCTGACTGGGTTTATCAAAGTATAATTCATCATTTCTTACTTGGTGCTAACATTATATTTAATAATGATGTCTCTTATCGTATCAGTCTCTCTGATTGCAATTATTTGTTGTCCTGTGTTGTCCTACCAGACTGCAGTGAGTTCTTTATAAACGTCTTATTTACCCTTGTGCTCCTAGCCCAGTTTCTGTCACCTGGTAGGTGCTCTTGGGAGTATATCTGTGCTCACAATGAAGAATACAGTTCTAATAGCCAGCACTGTAAAGACTTGTTGCATCTATGATTTTAATATCTTTTCCTTTTTAAGAAGAGGAAAGCAGTCTTTAAATTCATACCATTTTTAGGGACTTCCCTGGTGGTCCAGGGGTTAAGACTCCACGCTCCCAATTGCAGGGGGCCTGGGTTCAATCCCTGGTCCGGGAACTAGATCCCGCATGCCGCAACTAAGAGCCCGTGTGCCGCAACTAAAGATCCTGCGTGTGGCAATCCCGCGTGCCACAACTAAGACCCAGTGCAGCCAGATAAGTAAATAATATTTTAAAAATAAATAAATTAATTAATACCATTTTAAAGCTAAAAGGAAGGGTATTTCAACTGCAAGTGACGTAAAACTAAACTCAAAACTGGCTTGAACAATAAAGAGCATTTTTTGACTTAACGAAATGGGAAAAATTCAGTGTTGTTTCTGGCAAGACTTGGTCCAGCTGCCCAGGGAGGCCACCAAGGATAGTGGTGTGTCTGCTCTATCCTCTGCAGCATCCTCCCGTCAGGCTCCCCGGTGCTGCCTCCAGCAGCTCCAGGCTCTTCCCTCAGGGCAGCAAAAAGCATTAGCGCCTCCTGGCTTCATATCTTTGCACTAAAGGTCTAAGGAAGAAGAAGCTCTCTTACAGCATGTAGGAGAGGAAGAGGTGAAGCTTCTTTTTCCCAGAAATCCCAGAAAATGTCTCCTGCCTGATGGTCTCCAACTGGGTTATATTCACATCTTTCAGCGAATCCTCATAGCCACAGATGAGTGTTGTTCCATGGTGCTTAAGCCATTCCAGTCCTACTCTTGGAGCTACAGGTTAGGGGTTAAGGAGACAGGGGCTGAAATCCCACCAAAACCATCTGGCTGAGAATGTGAGCAAGGGTGAGTTACCCAAAGGAAAAATTGGATTATTTCTTACAAAAGAAAGGGGCAATAAAAGGCTGGAAAGAGGAATACTAACATCCATTATGAAGGACTTTAGAAATCTTTTGTGCCAGACTCCCCTAAGTGTTTCAAGAACAAACTTCTTTTTTATTTCCCTGAAGCCTGAGACCTCCAGGCAAGGAAGAGCTTCTCAAGGTAAAGTGAGGAGTGGCCCCAAGTCGTGAGGCAGGCCTGGAACAGCGGTCTTTAAATTCATACCATTTTAAAGGTAAAAGGAAGCCTGTCTCTGAAAAGACAGGCTTGAGAACCAGTAGTGGGGTCATGATGGCTAGTGGAGGATCTCTGATCTCAGCCAGGCCTCCTTGCTTCACGGTGAGAGACTTGAGGTCCAGAGGGGCTAACTCACCCAAGGTGACAGAGCTGGTTATCTGAGCAGGACCCGGCCTGGAACCCACGGCTCGTTCATCCCAAGACACTTCATGGTACCTCGTCATCACCTACGTTGAAGTGGGCAGCTACCGAGTTCTTGAAGGACATGCATATAAAAACTGTTTTTGGGTGGTAAATTATGGTCATCTTGATTTCAGAATGATTGGGTGAATCATCCAGCATGCTTTTACTATATATTGTACTTTTCATTATTTTAAAAAAAGCGGTTATGAAGGAAAACTGAAACCATTTTTGGTTGAATGAAATTTTACCATTTTCATTTTGTCTTGTTTCCAAGATTCTGCAACAGTGTGGCATTCACTTAAATAATAAATGTATTGTATGTTTCAGTGTGTGGTAACAGCAGAGAATGACTTCATAGACCACTTGACCTGCTCTGTTGTGGTTTATGATGCCATTTGGATTCCTTGGTGGAATTATTTCCATCTGAATCACTATAAACTTCTATTTAGTTTGTCACAAATCTAAGGCCAGATATGTCTGTGGTTTTCAGCAGTGATGTAATTCTGAAAGATACTGTGAAAGTTACAAGTTGTCATATACTATTAGCATTTAACTCAGTGTTTCACATAATTCCAGACAAACTAGAAGCCTGAAAAAAATCCATTTCTCCACATTATTTGTTTTTACTCTTAGACAGTCTACCTTTGCTGTCTGTCTTGCCACTGTGGGTTTGGTTATGCATCCATCAAGTACGTGTGGGGAACGCTGGGAGGCTCTGTGGGCATACACAGTAATGTAGGACATGGTCCCTGCCACTTCTTAATTAGGAAGCTTGTATAGATAGACAGAAAGGATGTTTCATTAACTACATGGTGGAGAGAGAATAAGAGAGAAAGAGTCTGTCTTCTCTTTTATATGACTGCCAATTGTGTGAAACAGACTGGATCACGTTGCAAGATGTGCACCTACTGCAGGGTATACACATTGACCTGCACAGAAAGCAAGGACTCAACTAAAGCATACTTTCCCAGTCGGCTGCCAGGTAGGAGCAACAGCAAAACAACAGAACTTACCAGAAGGGACTTGGGGGCCTAAGGTTCAACAGAAAAGTCTGAAGATTTCTAAGCCCCCCCCCTTTTTTTTTCTGTTTTTTTTCCCCGCAGAGAGGCTTGCGGGCAGAGGAGGGAGTCATTGGTGACAGTGGTAGGCGGGGGAGCGGTGCCAAACCTATAGCGCAGAGCAGGGCACAAAGCACAGAGAGGTGAGAGGAGGCCAGCGGCCCAATTCCCATAGAGCAGGTAGAGACACAGCACACTCGGGGTCAAAGGCTGTGAGCTATAGGGCTGGTGAGTTACAAAGCAGAGAAGGGAAAGGAAATGGGTCAGGATGGGTGGTTGGCTATCACAGAAACCACAGGCAGCCGGGAGCACAGCTCCAGAGGAAGCTGGCTCAACTCACTGTGTGTTGGAGGGGGCAGGCTTCTCAGCAGGGAGGCACAGGCATCAGGAACGGCCTTCATGAAGGTGAGTCAGCAGCCTATTTCAGGACACGTGGAAAGCCTGGGTTCAGGTCCTAGCTCTACCACTTGCTGGCTCTGTCCCCGTGGGAAGGTTCAGATGCCTCACCTGTGAAGTGAGAAGGTTCGATTAATTGGTCTCTTACATTCCTGAGATGTTATGAGATAAGGAGTTCGCATCTTCCCCAGCCTAGACGACAGACTGAACTTCTAGAAACTGTAATGACAGTCATTTATCTGTTCAGCGAGTAGGGATGAGCACCCATGACGTGTGAAACACCATTCTGCGCATCAGGATCACAGCAGGCAGCGAGATGAAGTCCTTTCCTCTCACGGAGCTTACGTTCTGGGGAGAGAGGCAGACAGCAATCAGACAAACTGTAAATGAGCAAGTTAATTTGAGTTACCAATAAATTGCTGTGAAGATGGTAAAATAAGACAGTGCGGTGGAGGGCAACCATATTTTGGGGGTAGGGGATGGTGGGGGAGAACTGCATCCTCTCTGAGGAGATGATGTTCAAGCGAGACCTGACTTGTAGGAAGGAGCTTCCTATGAGACAGTCTGGGAGCAGGGCAGACAGCTCAGAATGAGCAGAAAAGGCCCTCAGGAAGGAATGAGTCTGACACATTCAAACAGCAGAAAGAAGACCCGTGTGGTTGGAGGGAGTGAGCAGGGAGCTGCTAGAGACATAAGCCAGCGCCAGACTACATGGGACCTTGGAGGCAGTTGTAAGAAACCTGGATCTTATCCCAAGTGCCGTGGTGAGCCTTTGGAGGGTTTTAAGCGGGAGAAAGAAAGATCTGCTGTACATTAGAAAAAGATTGCTCTGGAGATTCTGTAAAGAATAAAATGAAGGGGAGCAAGAGAAGAAGCAGAGACGACTGGAGAGGCAATTGCAATAGTCACAGTGAGAGGTGGTGATGGCTGGGACCATGAGAGTAGCAGGGATGTTGGGAATAGATGGGTAGGTAGGAGTGTGTGTAGAGGTTTTGGAAGAAGGAAACATGGGGACAGTTTTTATAGGCATACTGTTTTTATTAGTCTGTACCTCTGCCTTGAGGAAACTGCCCCTGACCCTCTTTTATGTCCTATTTATGGGATGCAGGACACAAAGGATGTTTCGTCCATCATTTTACCCCCTGACCCCCATCACCAGACCCAAAATTTGGTTTCAGAGTGTCCCCCACCAGCCCTCGTCCCTGCCAGTCCCAACATAGATCTTCATGATCTTCACATCTATTCAGGAAACCTGTTTATGACAGGTTCTACTGTTCATTTGTCAGTTTCTGGCTTGGGAACACAGGAATAGCATGTTTTGGTGGCAAATATGATAGTTCAGTTTTGAGTTGTTACAGAAAAGCCTAGTGAATAGAGGAATACCAAAACAAGTATGTATTTCTTGCCCCAGTAGAATGGATTATTGAGGGCCAGTTTAGCAGCCCACAGTATATTTCTAGAAGGAAGGGCTTTCCCTGGGTCTCTATAAGAATCCAGGAAAAGACTGACCCTGCTTGGGTCATGTGGCCACTCTGAAACCAAATGTTGGGTCTGGAGATGGGACTCAGGGGGTAAAATGATGGATGAAGTATCCTTTGTGTCCTGCATCCCATTAATAGCACATAGAAGAGGATCAGGGACAGTTTCCTCAAGGCAGAGGTACAGACTAATAAAAACAGTATGTCTATAAAGGTGCCTTCACTTGGATTTCTCTAGATGCCACGACCCCTAGGAACACCTGGTCAGAGCCGAGCCTAAATTGTAACTCTCTGAAACTCTCTCCCATTCCTTTGTCTTCCAAGGAACTTTAGTGAAGACCAAAATACAAGCATTCTATTGATAATTTTTCTTCACTGACTTCTTTGTATATTTGATTATCTTCTAAAACTATATAAAGTAATAAAAACTCTCTTAAGGTTTTGTCATGGCCTGGTTCTCAGTATTTCTTCTAGGTGATACAGGACATCAGATACCCTAGCACCCACTTCTGTGTATCAGGCATAGCTATTCTGAGGGCTCTGTCCCTATCAAGATGGCCCCAGGTTTCCATCCGCTTGATTGCACCCCCGCATAGCAGGTTTAATACAGAACCAGTGGGCATAGAATTTTTCAAGAAGTTTTAGGTGTACAGTGGAAGGCTCTGGTCGCGTTAACCTAGCAGACTCCCTTTCCCTTTGTGCTCAGACCTCAAAGCCTCAGGACAGTCTTCTCTCTTGGACTTATTTTCTGGGGAGAGGACCCACAAGGGCTGAGAAGTTCCTTGAGGCCCTCTAGGCTGTGTATCTAGGACACATTGATGGGGAGGGCGCGTTTGTCTTTGGTTCCTTCTCATCTCCCCTTAGGGTTTGGTGCCTCCTGACTCTGGCTGTTTATAAACTCTCAATAGCCTGCTTTGCTCTGGCATTTTCCCTCTTGCCCCAGGAATTCCATCCGTTCAGTTCAACCCATTTATTGAGTGGACCTTACAAATAAGACCCCAGGTTAAGCACTGTGAAATTACCTCCTTTGTGTCCTTTCTGCATTCCCAGTCTAAGAACATCTCAGGTAGGTAACAGGAAGATTGAGTTATTTTATATTAATATGCAAAAACATATTGCATCATTTATTCAATAAATATATATTGCGCACCAACTGTAAACCAAATACTCTTACAAGCACTGAGATTGCAACGATCAAAGTTCCTGGCGTTCTCAGGTAAGTTATATTCTCGTGGAGGTATCAGTAAATAAACATATAATATGCCAGTAGAGGAAATAGAGTAATTTTAAAACAAAAAGCAAGCTTGGTGATGGAGGAGAGAGGAGTGTGCATACAGGTGGGAAGAGCAGGGTTATTTAGAAAGGTCAGTCGGGAAAGGTACCTCTGAGAACTGATCTGGTGGGGGAATGGGTGGGAAGAGGCTTGGATTTGGAGAGAAGTCTCTTTTTTGGTAGGATTTCCAGTTCCCTGAACTTATTATCAAAACGACATAATGTGGTGAAGACTTAGATGAGGTTTGGAGGTATAGGCCTCTCTAGTGTAGAGCCATAAGCCAGAGACGGGTACCATATGGACCCTGCCCCCCGTCCCTGGTCTCCTGCCAGTCAGGGTCATGGTTCTGACCCCTTGCCTGGCTCGATCCTCACCACCCGCATTTCCCCACGCTGGTCACCAACTCTCTGTTTTCCTGTTTATCTCACTGGTAGGACTTCCAGCTTGGCTTTCTTCCCAGCTACCACGTAGACTCTTGTCCTTGATGGTAATGTAGATTCTTGCATCACCTTGCCTTGGGCTCTTCTGAGTAAATTTCCTTCCCTATCACTAGGAAGAACCTACTCCTTGCCCACCCTGTGGGTAACCATATACTTTATCATTTAAAGTGGGATACTTCTGAGAGCAGAAGGGAGCACTATTAATAACTATGCCAGGACTACAGACATAAACTGGGACCATCCTGTGTAAACTGAGTGGTGGGTCACTGTATGCATGAGGTCATTGGCTCAGTTAGCTCCAGCCCGCAAGTGGAACCAAGACTCCCCTCCCCAGCCTAGCATCTGATCTGAAGGCTGAGGCTGGGCTCCTTCCATGGTGCAGCCAGAAGTCAGAAGACAGGTCATCACTCTTCAGTCACCACCTTGTTTGCTCACCCTCAGGCCTGTTTTTCTAGTCTCCATCTAGGAGGACCCTCAGGTCGCACCCCAGAACATGCCTCCACTAGTTTCCATCCTTCTGGGACTGGACTGGAGACTTCTAGAACCCACTTTCTCTGCTTCCTCAGGCTGCTCCCCGGGACAAGATGTAGTCTTTTCTTCCATGTCCAAGTCTAAGAGAGCTGTCTCCAGACCCTTGCGTAGGCCCTACCAGGCTTTTGTGTTTGCCTCTCTGGAGCTCAGATGGAGTCAGGGGAGCTGGGCTTCCAGAGCCAGAGTCAGGCTGACCACCCCTTCCAGCCCCTCAGGACACTAAAAATACCCCAAAATACTGTTCATTGCTTCTTTACATAGCTATAAGCAAAGAAGATGTGGTGTGTATATATACACAATGGAATGCTACTCAGCCGTAAAAAAGAATGAAATAATGCCCTTTGCAGCAACATAGATGGACCTAGAGATTATTATACTAAGTGAAATAAGTCAGAAAGAGACAAATACTATATGATATCACTTATATATGGAATCTAAAATATGACACAAATGAACGTATCTACGAAAAAGACTCACAGATATAGAGAACAGACTTGTGGTTGCCAAGGGGGGAGGGAGAGGGGAGAGGGATGGATTGGGAGTTTGGGATTAGCTGATTCAAAGTGTTATATGTAGAATGGATAAACAACAAGTCCTACTCTACAGAACAGGGAGCTACATTTAGTATCCTGTGATAAACCATAATGGAAAAGAATATGAAAGAGAATATGTATAACTGAATCACTTTGCTCTACGGCAGAAATTAACACAACATTGTAAATCAACTAAACTTCAATAAAATAAAAATTTTTTTAAAGTTATATGCTCACAGCTTTAAAAGATTCAAGGGACATGGTAGACACCCATGGTTTTTTAAAGAAAATATTACAGATATTAAGATCAGGCCTCAAATTTTTGAAGTAACACTGAAAAATCCTTTATAATGAGACCCTACTGGGTTATTTTCACTATAATAATACTGACATCTTATTGGGTTCAAATGTATTTTGTAGTACAGGTCCACAATCTCTGATCTGAAATCTTAGAAAGCTCGGAAAACTGAGGGAGAAAAAAAAAGTTCCAAGTTTGTCACAAGTTTATTTGACAGTAAAACCTGGTTTGAATTGGCACGAGGAGTATAGTCTTTATCCCACTTAGTGTGAATGTTCGTGGTTTGCTATAGAAATGTCAATATGTTTGGTTACTTCTCCAAACTTCAGCGGTGGATATTATGTAATATATGGTATATGTCCTGTATTACCTGTTTGAAATACTTCTGATCCAGAAGGTTTCTGATGAGGCATTTTGGCTCTCTAGTGCTGAAACCAAGCAAGGCCTCATGTACCCACAGTACAGAAGGCCAGACTCTGACAGCCAAGAGTTTGCAGCAAAGTAAGGGTTTATTGCAAGGGGCCAAGCAAGAGTGTGGGAGACAAGCCTCAGATCCATTCCCACTTGGTCTTTGAGTTAGGGATTTTTTTTTTTTAAAGGGATGAACAAAGGCTGGGATTAGTCATCTTGTGACGTTTCTTCATCATAGTTTCGGGAGTCGGGATGTTCTGGTTTATGAGGCTCAGACCAGGTGGTCTGTGGCTTGGGGGTCCATCAGCTCATCTTGCCCTGGAGAAACAACCTGGGTTTGTATGTTAATGATGATATATATAATAGCAATTTTAGTGCATTAACGATGTTATGGACAACAGCAATTTTAGTCATCTGACTGGTGGATAAGTGTTCAGTTAGCACAGCATAGAGGTCAGAGGAGACAAGAAAGGGAATAAAGATTTGGATAGAGAGATTAATCATAAGCTCAGTAAGGAAACTCAGTGTTAGGGGGGGCTCAGTTTCAGTACTGTTTTACCCATTACATGTTTTTAAATGAATAATCTCCACAAATTAGGCAAGCACAAACTTCCAATAAGACTCCTTACAAGTTTGCCCCCTTTGGGATACTGCCCCTTGTATGGTCTATAGTTTGGGAATTATTCAGTATTATTTTCTAGTTGAACATTTAGTACCTTAATCCTTTGGAAGAAAAAAAACCATTGATATAATAAATGATTAATAAATAAATAAAAATAGTGGATAACATATTGAGTCCAGATCTTTCTTTCCCCACTGGTGTAGTATGGAAGGAAGAGGGACTGTCCATCATATGTGAAACAGAGTGGTCACGTGTGCAGCCCATTTTCGTTTTTTCTTTTTCTGCGGTACGCGGTCCTCTCACTGTTGTGGCCTCTCCCATTGCGGAGCACAGGCTCCGGATGCACAGGCTCCGGACGCGCAGGCTCAGTGGCCATGGCTCACGGGCCTAGCCGCTCCGTGGTTTGTGGGATCTTCCTGGACCGGGGCGCGAACCCGTGTCCCCTGCATCGGCAGGCGGACTCTCAACCACTGCGCCACCAGGGAAGCCCTCGTTTTCATTTTTATAGGAGCTACACAGATGCCCTCCTGGAGCATAACAGACACCTCCACACACAATCTCACACCTTTTTCTAAATTTGAAAAAACTTAGGACCAGTAGTTTTGTGTCTTGCACTAGTTTAGGAAAAGGTTTTTCTGTTTTTTTCTCTAGGAGCGTATTGTTCCTCAAGGCCAAAGGTGGGGGGATGGGGAGAGGAATGTATTAGGTATTTAGTCCTTTACTCTCTGACTTAACGTTTGTGGTAGCCAGGCTGCAAGGAACTCCCAGTGATTCTCACCTTCTGGTATTCAGTTCCCTGCCCTTCCACATCATATACAGTTTGTGGCAAACAGTTCCAGATTTTCTTCATGCAAATACTGATATGTGTACCATTGTGTATACAAACACACACAGCTGTGTGGTTTGTTAATACACGCTGGATCATATTAAACATACTGTCCTGCAACGTGTATATTCACTTTAACAACTTATCTGGGCACATCTTCCATATCTGTTCATATAAATCTATGTCATTTGTTCATGTGTCTCCATATATTTTATTGTATGGACTTCTCCAATCCCTGTTGGAGGATATTTGGGCTGTTTCCAATTTCCACAAATACAAACAGTGATAAAGTAGATAGCATGTGGGTAAATCTGTGGGATGTATTTCTGGTAGCAGTAATGCTGGATCAAAAGTAGACACACTTAAAATTCTGATAGATATTCCTAAATTGCCCTCCCCAAAAGTTGTTCTAATGTATTTGCCCAGGGACTGTAAATGTCTATTTCCTTACATCCTCAAAAACGCTGAGTATCCACAGTCTCTACCAGTTAGGTAGGTGAACAATGACTCATTGCTTTCTTTTGTGTTTAATTGTTAACAATCTTTTCAAATGTGTATTGGCTGTTTGTGTTTCTTCTGTTTGGAATTGTCTGTCCATCTCCTCTGCCCATGTTGATACTAGGTTGCTTATACTGATTTGTAAGGACTCTTTGTATGTAAGTATGTTAAGGTCTTTGCCTGAAACATATTTTATAGAAAATTTCCCCCAGCTTATTGTCAACACTGACTTTAACATTTTGAATCATATTCAGGAACTTTTTGTCATAACCCAGTGACGTGTGTTGTATAAAGCATGAAAAAGGCTTTATAACTTAGTTTAAAAATATTTCCAATGAAAATTAAAATTGAGAGAGCATTTCCTGTTTGTACAAATGTTAACTGTTTCTATGTTTAACTTCAGCATCACTGGCCCAGTTGATTTGCATTTTCACTCTTTCCTTCTAGTTTACCGAATACTATATTCACCGCATTCCCAGAAGCCGGGAGGTCCAGCAGTCCTGGCTGTCCACGGTACTCACCACCTTGTACTCTATGTGGCTCTCCTTCCCCCTGACTCACCGAGTGAAGCCAGATTTGGTACGTATGAGCATCGGAGGAGAGAGAAGGTCACTCTCCTGTGGATCCTTCATTAGTAACAGGACATATTGTTTTCTTGAACAGCTTCCATTCATCAGTGTGCCAGATACTATACCAGACCTTTTACTAACATGTGCTAAAATTTATTTCAATGCACTTTGCTCAGAGAGGTGGGAAATTTGTCTTCCATTTCTAGCTATAACTTGAACTCTAAACTTGCCCTTTTCTCCCCTCTGTCTCATGGCAATAGGGACTAACCCAGCACTATCTTTAAGCAATTTGTGCTGTTAGCCACCTGTGGTTTCTAAGCCAACGTCATGTGCTTGCCTGTCAGCCAGAGAAGAGCCAGTTTTTTTTATTCCTTTTCAGTACTCTTTTTATTTTGCCAAAACTCTGTTACCAATACTCTGTAATGGCCTGTATGGGAAAATAATCTAAAAAAGTGGATATGTGTATTTGTATAACTGATACACTTTGCTCTACACCTGAAACTAACACAACAACTAACACAACATTGTAAATCAATTATACCCCAATGAATTTTTTTTTTAAGTTAGCAATCTAGTAGGCACAAAAAAACAGAAACAAAAACAAAAAGCTCTGTTACCAGAAAATGATATGCAGTGGGCAGAATGTCATACACACTCAAGTTTTTATAGGAAAGTAATACAGAAAATAGAAATGTGAAGGCTTTAGTGCAC
Organism: Globicephala melas; assembly: GCF_963455315.2. NCBI lineage: Eukaryota > Metazoa > Chordata > Mammalia > Artiodactyla > Delphinidae > Globicephala > Globicephala melas. The sequence goes on from NC_083314.1 coordinate 104,561,565, forward strand.
TGTATTAAACCTTACCTTCCTTATCTATAAAAGTCTTAAGTTCTCTGTGGTCTTTAGGATGAAGTTCTATTACTAAATGCTAAATGCACTTCAGTAGGCAATGCAGATCAGCAGATATGTTATCACAGTAGTGTACACAGTACTTAAATAATGCTCTCATTCCTGTTTAAGGCAGAATCCATTAATCTGCATAGCCTTAAAGAAACCCTTTATTTGCTTTCCATATACATGAGTTCTGGCACAGTGGATGTTATTCTCATGAATAATTGAACAAAAATGCCTTTAGCTACCATGATTTTGAAAGATCTCTATCAGTTTGGTCATTGCCTTTCACCAGCTGGATTGCAATTCAGGTCCCTCCCTTGGATGAGAATTTAAAAATCTGAATTGTCTACGTGAGTACTTTAGATTGTTTTTAAAAGCTATAATTTACAAACAGTGAAATGCATAGATCTTAAGTGTATAGTTTGACCACATCTCTATCAAGATATAGAACATTTCCATCACCCCACCTGCCCCTTCCCAAGCAGCCACTTTCTGGTGATTTCTATCACCATAGATTAATTTTGCTTATATTTATTTTTAAATTTTTGACAGAATAAGTTTATCTCACAGTCTCCAACCACATTTTAAGAGTGTGGAACTCAGATGTTTTCCTAAAAGGTCATTACTACTCTTAAAGATTTAATTATTTCTGAAACTTAAGAGACAAAATGGAAGGAAGAAAAAAAGTCTTCACATTTTAAGCTGGAAATTTGGGGTTTACATTTACTAAATCACTGGGGGCATGACCACTGTCAGTGGCAGCAGCCACTGTTGAATGTGGTGACTTTAGGACTCTAAGGTGTGAAGGTGAGAAGGAAGTAGTGACATGATGGCTGATGTCTGCTGTGGACATGGAGGAGCTCTGGTGACGGCCCTGCCTAAGTATTTTGATACCCTTGTAGTAGGAAGAGTAACTGATGGGGCATTAGGACACTTGGTCCCAGGTTCACTTTGGCTTTTATTTTATTTTAGTTCCCTTCTGGGCATCATTCTCTACCTTAAAACAAAAGGATTGGACCAGATGTCCTCTCAGTTTCCTTCAAACTTAGTCTAAAATTTTATGAGTGCCATAAATTTGCCTATAAAGAGTGGAAGGGAAAAAAAAGACTATTATGTTTCTAAAGGAATAAAAAGGGAAAAGGGGGGAAATGTGAAATACTTATTTCTGTTTTAAACTGAGTTTTGAAAATTATTTCAAACCTGAACATTATCCAGTCAGTTGCTTTGATGTGGCTGGCTTCACAAAATGAACTCCCACGTAATGAAATTCCCTTATTCACACACACAAAGTTAATGGTTAAGAACAACATGCAGATCTCTCCTGTATTCATCCTTGGCTTTCTTTTTTTAAAATTGTAAATGGCACTAATTTCATTTTTCTTTTTGAATATTTTTGCCTTTTTTAAATTGAAGTATAGTTGATTTATAGTGTTGTGTTAGTTTCAGGTATACAGCAAAGTGATTCAGTTATACATATGTATATATTCTTTTTCAGATTCTTTTCCATTATAGGTTATTACAAGATATTGAATATAGTTCCCTGTGCTATACAGTAGGACCTTGTTGTTCATCTGTTTTATATATAGTAGTTTGTATCTGTTAACCCCAAACTAATTTATCCTTCCCTCGCTCCCTTCCCCTTTGGTAACCATAAGATTGTTTTCTATGTCTGTGAGTCTCTTTCTATTTTGTAAATAAGTTCATTTGTATCATTTTTTTAGATTCCACAAATAAGTGATATCATATGGTATTTGTCTTTCTCTGTCTGACTTACTTCACTTAGTATGTGATAATCTCTAGTGCTATTCATGATGCTGCAAATGGCATTATTTCATTCTTTTTTATGGCTGAGCAATATTCCGTTGTATATATATGCCACATTTTCTTTATCCATTCATCTGTTGGTGGACACTTACATTGCTTCCACATCTTGGCTATCATACATAGCACTGCTATGAACATTGGGGTGCATGTATCTTTTCAAATTAAAGTTTTCATCTTTTCTGGATATATGCCCAGGAGTGGAATTGCTGGATCATATGGCAACTCTATTTTTAGTTTTTTAAGGAACCTCCATACTGTTTTCCCACCAACAGTGTAGGAGGGTTCCCTTTTCTCCACACCCTATCCAGCATTTATTATTTGTAGACTTTTTGATGATGGCCATTCTGACTAGTGTGAGTTTTGATTTGCATTTCTCTAGTAATTAGCCGTGTTGAGCATCTTTTCATGTACCTGTTGGCCATCTGTATGTCCTCCTTGGAGGATTGTCTCTTTAGATCTTCTCATTCTTTTTGACTGGGTTGTTTGTTTTTTTGTATATGAGCTGTTTGTATATTTTTGAAATTAAGCCCTTGTCAGTCGCATTGTTTGTGAATATTTTCTCCGAGTATGTAGATTGTCTTTTTGTTTTGTTTATGGTTTCCTTTGCTGTGCAAAGGCTTATAAGTTTGATTGGGTCCCATTTGTTTATTTTTGCTTTTATTTCTATTGCCTTGGGAGACTGACCTAAGAAAACATTGCTACAATTTATGTCAGAGAATGTTTTCCCTATGTTATTTTCTAGGAGCTTTATGGTATCATGTCTTATATTTAAGTCTTTAAGCCATTTTGAGTTTATTTTTGTGTATGGTATGACGGTGTGTTCTAACTTCATCGATTTACCTGCAGCTGTCCAGCTTTCCCAATACCACTTGCTGTAGGGACTGTCTTTTCTCCATTGTATGTTCTTGCCTCCTTTGTCAAAAATTAATTGACCATAGGTGCCTGCGTTTATTTCTGGGGCTCTATTCTGTTCCATTGATCCATATGTCTGTTTTTGTGCATCCTTAGCTTTCTTATGATTTTCATCAAAATTTCTTCTTTACTTCTTAAAAACAAAACAAAACCATTTTTAGAAACTATAGTACCATCAGACTTTAAATTACTTGAGTTGTCTGAACAACCAGGTGACTTTCTGTTTCTCTTTAACTGTATGCACCTGGGCCGGTAAGTCTGCTCTCCATTCAACTGTCTCTGTGCCTCACTTTGTCATCTATAAAATATAAATAAAGTCACTTTCCTTGTTGTTTCAGAGCAAATGCTGAATAATAGAACATTTCAATGTTTTTTAAATGGAAATTCCATCCAGTATGTACTAGCTAACGTTTATTGAGCACACTTACATGTACCAGACCTAGTCCTAAGTACTGGCATTCATGCTGTATGAGGTGGGTAGTACTGTTATGCACATTTAATGGAGGAGGGAAGTGAGGCTTTGTGAGACAGGAAGTTACTTGCCCAGAGTGTATGCACAATCAGTAAATAACAGAGCTAGGTCTAGCATCCAGGTCTTTCTGATTCCAAAGCCCAAGGCCTTAACCGCTGGACTGTATGCCACCATTTCTGGCTCACCGTGGAAGATGTGTTCATTTATTCAGGTTAATTAAGAATTAGTTAATAGGGCTTCCCTGGTGGCGCAGTGGTTGAGAGTCCGCCTGCCGATGTAGGGGACACAGGTTCGTGCCCCGGTCCGGGAAGATCCCACATGCCGCGGAGCAGCTGGGCCTGTGAGCCATGGCCGCTGAGCCTGCGCGACCAGAGCCTGTGCTCCACAATGGGAGAGGCCACAACAGTGAGAGGCCTGTGTACCGCAAAAAAAAAAAAAAAAAAAGAATCAGTTAATAAATTACTTTTAAAATAAATTACATTCAGCATCACTCCCTCTAAATAAGAGTGTAAAATTTAAATAGATCCCAACGGATCAAATTAAGTATCTGCTTTAGTAGATTTAACAAAGCCTGATCTAATTGAATAATAGTATATATTTCAAAATTAAGTGTCATGTATATTTGTCAACATAGAATTTTTTTTTTTTTTGCGGTACGCGGGCCTCTCACTGTTGCAACCTCTCCCGTTGCGGAGCACAGGCTCCGGACGTGCAGGCTCAGCGGCCATGGCTCACGGGCCCAGCCGCTCCGCGGCATGTGGGATCTTCCTGGACCGGGGCACGAACCCGTGTCCCCTGCATCAGCAGGCGGACTCTCAACCACTGCGCCACCAGGGAAGCCCAAAATAGAATATTTTTAAAATTCAAAATGGATAATTAAAATAAGAGGAACAGTATTATTTAAAAAGTATTATTACAGAATTTTGCAAATGAGATTGACTTAGAAAATTAATCAAATTCATATTTACCAGTTTCCTGTTATAGAAAATCATATATAAAACCATTGTGAGTATATGTAATGTTTTATATCTTAATTTAACGTTTTGAATGAGATAGTAATCAAAAACATCAGGTTGTTTTGAGGAAAAAATGTGTAAATCTGCTTGTTGAGTGTATATTGAAAGTCATGCTTGTTTCATCCAAGCCAATTATTAGACAAAAAGCATCTTAGAGGAAAGTTATAAACTCTGTTTTGGAGGCCTGAATCTAATCCTTAGTAATTGGAGTGGATGGTTTCTTTTTCTACAAGGGCATTAAATACTTTCTGGTGTTTCACATATCATACTTTTCAAGAAATATGGCTTTGCCAGGCATCCTGTGAATAAGAGTCATAAGATTATTCTTGAGTTTAAAAAGATAATGGGACAGAACATAGATCATTGGTTTTCAGCCTCCAGGGGTGGGGGAGGGACTGACTACAAAAAGACTTGAAAGAACTGTTTTGGGTGAGAAGCCGTTCTGTATCTTGATTGTAGTGGTCATGGTGGTGATGGTGGTCGATACTTAATTGTATGCGTTTGTCGTAACTCAGACCTGTACACTAAAAAGGGTAAATTTTACTCTGTGTAACTTATATCTTAATAAATATAAGTTTTAAAATGTGAATGATGGCCAAAAGCATCAAAACCTTTGGCTCGCAGTAGCTTCGTATATGGCATGTACCTATCTTTGAGTAAAAGTGATTTGGTGAGTCATTGCTTGCTCCTCTCGGCACCTCACCTCTCCAGTGTTTTTAAGACCTTCTCTAAGTGGCACAAATACCGGAATCGAGTTACAGCATTTGTCTAAAATTTCTAACATAAAATTCAGCGCCTTTGCTGAATTAAACATCTGGGTCAGGGAGCATCAGTAGCAGCCAAAAATGACATAGTTTATCAAATGAACTGAGATTTCTCAGTTCATTTCATTTCAGTTACTTATTATTTTACGTTTGTAACCTTGGAAGCAGTAAATAGAGTTGGTCATGTTTGGAATGCTATATTATATGTTTGATTTTAGGTGAGTCTATCATCCTCGAATTGTTAGTTACTGAAAGTCTATATTAAGTGCCTAACATGTACTACTTTTCCACTTGTATATCCAGTAGGCATCTGAAAGTTTCTTGGTTCAAGATAGTAGATATTTCCTACTCTTCCCCATCTTGGTAAACTTGCTCAAGTCAAATCCTCAGGATACATCTTTGATTCCTCTCTGCCACACCTACTTCCCCTGTTCAATAGCAAGGCCTGCCAGCCATGTCTTCTCAATTTTCCGTGATTTCTGTCTGTTTCTGTCCATCTTTCTGCCCCAAGCCATGCAGCGCCACGCCACCCCCACTGCATAGCCTCTTAATTGTCTGCCTATGGAAGGAAGTTCATGATCCCCCGCAGTTGCTTCACCACTTAGCAGCCAATGTGATTTCTTTTATAACGTACATCAGATTCCGTTACTCCACACTTAAAATCATCCAGCGGTTTTCTGTGCTCTTAGAACAAAGTCCAAATTTCTCAGTGTAGCCTATACACTCTAGCCCAACCTGCTTCTCTGACCTCTTCTCCTCCTCTCTTCCCCTAGTTCACTGTGTGCCAGCCAGACCTGCCTGTTTGTTTTTTTTGTTTTTTTCCAACAAACCCAGCTGATTCCTGTCTCAGAGCCTTTGTACTTGCCATTCCCTGTGCATGGGGCTCTTCACCCCTGCTATAAACGTGACTGGTTCTTTTTTGTTCTCTGAGCTCAAATGTTACCTCCTCACAAAGGCCTGTCCTGATACTAGCCCTTCCTCCAGCTCATGTCCTCATCCCTCTGTCAGACTGCCCTACTTTATTTTCTTCATAGTACTAATCCCATTTTTATGTATGTGTTTGTCATTCCATAAGAAACTGAAACTGCCTTGTTCATTATACTGATGCAACAGTGCCTGGCACTTGGTAGCCTCACAGTACGTATCTTTGATGAATGGTCCAGTCACTGTGCATGGGTGAGCTGTGGGCCCTTCCCTCAAAGAGCTTACACTCTAGTGGGGGAGACAAATGGGAAAGTAATTATAATGTAGTGTGCCAAGTGCCTTATGGTGGTAAGTGAAAATTGCTGTGGGACTATCACAAGAAGAACTCAGTGGTTCATTCATTCACAGATACTTGTCAAGGACCCTAGTCTGTGACAGGATTTATACTGTGTGTGAGAAGTATAAAAGTAAGCACAGTGGACAGCAGTCTTGCCCACAGCTGGGTGGTTGCAGTGTGATAGGTCCTCTTTGGGGAGCTGGACAAGGCTTGAGAGTGGAGATGACATTTAAGCAAAGGTGGATAAGAGTTAATCAGTCAGAGAATAGGAAAAGGTCATTTTAAGAAGAGTGAAAGATTAATAAGTCAGTTGAGTGAGTGTCACATAATGTATATAAGGTTGAAATCTTTAGACTGAATTTTTATTAATTAGCATTTTAAATATAATATTTTCTTGCTATTAGAAATTAATGGGATCTGGAACTTAAGACCTGAATGCAGTAGCAAGGTAGTCATTTTTATAAGGTTAAATATTATGGATACTGTTAAGATGGCGTTTTGGGCTTTTCCTCTATAAACCCCATAAACAGACTTCTTTTCATTTAAATCCAATAGAAGTTAAAAGAAATGGACACTTAAATGTTTTACTGATTTATCGTTTTCATTCATGTGACCGGAACACCTAAAAGTTGTATTTTTAAAAATTTTTAGAAAAATAACATTTATTGAACTCTCCCTATGTGTCAGGCACTATTCTAAGTACTTCGCCTATATTAACTCATTTAATTCTCCTAACAGTTCTCTGACACAATACTCTTTACCGCCATTCTATAGATGAGGAGCTCAGAATCCAGAGAGGTCTAAGTAACCAAGGTCACAGAGCTAGTCAGAGTAGCATAATTCTAGTTCTCTTTAGAAATGTATCAGATTTGCCAGAATTAGATAACTCACTCAAAACTTCACTAGTAGTTTTGTTTTGTTTTTTTAATGTCTGTATTGCAGCAGGCACTGAAAGGGATGAATAAAATATAGCTGTGTCCTCAAGAAGCTTATATTTAGTTAGCTTCAAGAAAAGTGGACTAAAGAAACAACAGGTAGGCATGAAATAGAGAGTAATTCTGTTGGTGGAAAAAAAAAACTATTTAAAATCAGAAATAGTTTTTCCATCTCTTCAGCCTACAGCTTATTTTGGTGCTTGAGATTCTTTTAAAAAGCATTTAGAGGGGCTTCCCTGGTGGCACAGTGGTTGAGAGTCTGCCTGCCGATGCAGGGGACACGGGTTCGTGCCCCGGTCCAGGAGGATCCCACATGCCGCGGAGCGACTGGGCCCGTGAGCCATGGCCGCTGAGCCTGCGCGTCCGGAGCCTGTGTTCCGCAACGGGAGAGGCCACAACAGTGAGAGGCCTGCGTACCGCCAAAAAAAAAAAAAAAAAAAAAGCATTTAGGACTTACCTGGTGGCCCAGGGGTTAAGAATCCGCCTGCCAATGCAGGGGACACGGGTTCGAGCCCTAGTCCAGGAAGATCCCACATGCCGCAGAGCAACTAAGCCCGTGTGCCACAACTACTGAGCCTGTGCTCTAAAGCCCACGAGCCACAACTACTGAGCCTGTGTGCGACAACTACTGAAGCCCATGCGCCTAGAGCCCGTGCTCTGCAACAAGAGAAGCCACTGCAATGAGAAACCCGTGCACCACAACAAAGACCCAACACAGCCAAAAATAAATAAATAAAATAAAAATTAAAAAAAAAGCATTTGAACACAATTTTTTTTAGCATTTTTTATTTTGAAATAATTATAGATTCCAAGGAGTTGAAGAAATAGTACACAACGTTCCATGTACTCTTCACCCAGCTTCCACTAGTGGTGGTCTTATATAACCATAGTGCAATATCAAAATCAGAAAATTGATATTAGTACAATTCTGTCAACTAGACTACAAACCTTATTCAGTTTTCACTGTATTTCATATGTGTTCATGTGTGGTTGTGTTTGTGTATAGTTCTATGCTGTTTTATCCATGTATCAAGATACATAACTGTTCCATCACTGCAAAGGAACTCCCCTGTGCTATCCCCAGTCCCTGTTCCATGGTAGCCACTAATCTGTTTTCCATCACTATAGTTTGTCATTCCAAGAATGTTCTATAAATGGAATCACACACTATGGAACTTTTTGAGATTGACTTTTTCTCACTGAGCATAATGCCCTTGAGATCCATTCAGTTTTTTACATGTATCAATAATTCCTTTTTATTGCTAAATAGGATTTCATCGTATGGATGTATTACAGTTTGTTTAACCATTCATACATTGAGGGACATTTGAATTGTTTTCACTTTTCTGCTGCTATGAATAAAACTACTGTGAACATACATGTACGGGTTTGTTTTTTTTTTTTTTTTTTTTTGCGGTACGCGGGCCTCTCACTGCTGCGGCCTCTCCCGTTGCGGAGCACAGGCTCCGGACGCGCAGGCCCAGCGGCCATGGCTCACGGGCCCAGCCGCTCCGCGGCATGTGGGATCCTCCCGGACCGGGGCACAAACCCACGTCCCCTGCATCGGCAGGCGGACTCTCAACCACTGCGCCACCAGGGAAGCCCAATGTACGGGTTTTTGTATAGACATAAGTTTTTATTTATCTGGGTAAATGCCCAAGAAAAAGATTGCTGGGTCTGATAGAAAGTTCAAGTTTACTTTTATAAGAAACTGCCAAACTATGTTCCATAGTGGCTATACCATTTTTACATCTCACCAGCAATGTCTGAGAGATCTAGTTTCTCTGCATTCTCTCTAGAGAATTGGTATTATCAGTATTTTTTACGTGTGTAGGGATATACCATTGTGTTTTTAATTTGTATTTCCCTAATGGCTAATGAGGTTGAACATCTTGTCATGTACTTATTTGTCGTTAATATTTCTTCTTCACTGAAATGTCTGTTCATGTCTTTTGCCCATTTTCTGATTGGTTTGTTTTACTTTTGAGTTTTGAGAGTTCTTTGTATATGTTAGATGTAAGACTTTTGTCTAATATGTGGTTTACAAATATTTTCTCTCAGTTCATAGCTTGTCTGTTCATCTTCCTAACAGGGTCTTTCACAAAACAAAGATTTTTACTTTTGATGAGGTCTAATTATCAAATTTTCTTTCATGAATCGTACTTTTGTCATCACATCTAACAACTCTTCATCTAGTCCTAGATCCCAAAGATTTCCTCATGTTTTCTCATAATAGTTTTATAGTTTTATGTTTTACATTTAAATGTGTGAGTCATTTTGAATCAGTTTTTATATCAGGTGTGAGGTTTAGATGAAGGCTCATTTTGCCTACGGATGCCCAGCACCGTGTGCTAAAAACAAATAAACAAACCTTTCCTTCCTCCACTGACTTGCTTTTCCCCTTCGTTAAAAATCAGTTGGAATTCTTTTTTTTTTTTTTAAAAAAGAAGTTATTAGTTGGGTGTATTTGTGTTTATCGTTTCCTGGAATCTCTGTTGCATTCATCTCTGAGTCTTTTCCTCTGCTAATAGCACATTGCTGTGTTTGCTATAGCTGTATATAGTAAATCTTAACTTCTGGTAGAGTGATTTCTCCCACTTTATTTTTCTTTTTCAAAATTGTCTTAGATATTCTAGTTCCTTTGCCTTTCCATAAAAAGTGTAGAATAAGCTTGTCTATGTATACAGCAGAATTCTGCTGGGATTTTGATAAGACTTGCATTATATGTATAAATCAGTTTTGGGGAAATTGACATCTTCACTATATTGAGTCTTCCAATCCATGGACATGGTATGCTTCTCCATTTATTTAGATCTCCTTTTATTTTGTTTATCCAAGTTTTGTAGTTTTCAGCATCAAGATCATGTACACGTTTTTAAAATTAATATCTTGGTATTTTACTTTTTTGGAATAATTGTAAGTTATAAATGGTATTGTGTTTTTAATTTTGGTTTCTACATGTTCGTTGCTAACATATCAAAATACGATTGAGCTTTGTTTGTCTCATATCCTGAGATCTTGCTTTTTTAAATAGATTTTCTAGACAATCATATGTCCTGCAAATAGAAAAAATTTTATTTCTTCTCTTCCAACTAGTATATAATTTGTTTCCTTTTCTTACCTTATTGCACTGGCTAGGACTTCTAGTGCTATGTTTAATATGAATGATGAGAGCAGACAATTTGTCTCTTTTCCAATTTTAGGGAAAAAGCTTTCATTCTTTTACCACTAAGTATGGTGTCAACTGTAGGTTTTTTATAGATGCTCTTTGTCAAATTGAAGAACTTTCCCTTCTCTATTAGTCAGGGTTCTCCAGAAAAACTGAACCAAAATCAATGGGATAGGATTTTACTCACCCTTTTTGTTCTATTCAAGTGTTCGGTTGATTGGATGAGGACCGTCCACATTAGGGAGGACAATGTGCTTTACTCAGTCTACTGATTCAAATGTTAATCTTACCCCAAAATACCCTCACAGACATATGTTTCACCAAATGTCTGGGCACCCATGGTCCAGTCAAGTTGACACATAAAATTAACCATTACAACCTCTATTCTTAATTTATTGAGAATGTTTTTATTAATGACAATAGAAAAATTAATGTATTAATGACAAAATGAACTTTGTTACAAGTTCTTTTTGCATTGATTGATACAATCATAATTTTTTGTTAGCTATTGATACAGTACGTTACATTGAGTGATTTTCAAATATTGAAACAGGCTTGCATTCCCTGAATAAATCCCACCTGATCATGTTGTTTAAACATTTTTATATGGATTTCATTTGCTAATAATTCGTGTGAATTTTTATGATGATATTCATGAGGGATATTTGTCTTTGGCTTTTTGTTTTGTACTATTTTTGTCTGATTTTGGTATTGAAATTAAACTGGCCTTATAAAATGACTCACCCTCTTTGTTTTCTGGAAGAGACTGTTTAGAATTTATGTTAAAGCTTTTTTAAATGTTTGGTAAAATTCTCCAGTGAAACCATCTAGTCCTGGAGATTTCTTTTTCAGAAGTGTTTAGCTACAGATTATATTTCTTTAATAGACATAGGATTATTCAGATTCTCTGTCTCATATTGGGTGAATTTTAGTAGTTTGTGGTTTTCAAGGAATTATTCCATTTCATCTAAATTGTCAAGTTTATGTGCACAGAATTGTAATGTTCCCAGTTGTCCTCTTTTACAGCTTTAGGATCTGTGGTTATAGCCTTGGTTTCATTCTTGATATTGGCAAGTTCTGTTTTCTCTCTTTTTATATTTGTCAGTCTTGCTAGAGACTTACCAATTTTATTGATGTTTTCAGAGTCAGCTTTTTGTTTCATTTATTTTCTCTTATCTTTACTATTTCCTTTCTTGTGGTTGTTTGGGTTCATTTTGCCCTTCTTTTTCTAGTTTCTTAAGGTAGGGGCTTAGATTATTGATTGAAGACCTTTCCTCTTTTCTAATGTAAGCATTTAGTGTTATAAATTTCTGTTTCATCACTGCTATAGCATCATCCTACAAATGTAGGTATGTTATATTTTCATTTGGTTCTAAGTATTTTTTATATCCTTTGATACTTCTTCTTTGACCAATGGATTATTTAGAGTGCTTTAATTTCTAAGTATTTGGAGATTTTTTTCCTATTATCTTTTTGTTATTGATTTCTAGTTTGATTCCATTATGGTCAGAGAACATACTCTTTTCTTTATATATGTTAAAGTAAAGTGTTTTTTTTTGTTGTTTGTTTTTTGTGGTATGCGGGCCTCTCACTGTTGTGGCATCTCCCGTTGCGGAGCACAGGCTCCGGACGCGCAGGCTCAGCGGCCATGGCTCACGGGCCCAGCCGCTCCGCGGCATGTGGGATCCTCCCGGACCGGGGCGCAAACCCATGTCCCCTGCATCGGCAGGTGGACTCTCAGCCACTGCGCTACCAGGGAAGCCCTGTTAAGGTAATGTTTTATGATCCAGGATACAGTCTATCTTGGTGAATATATTGTCCATGGGTGCTTAAAAAGAACGTGTATTCTGCTGTGTGGTGTGTTGTGTAATTGCCCATTAGATCCTGTTGCTGAATGATGTTACTGAGCCCTTCTATATCTTTGCTGATTTTCCATCTAATAGGTCTACAGATAACTGTGAGAGACATGGAACATTTCGTTAGCCCTTCTAAAACCATGTCTAAATGGTCTCATTGATCTTGGCCCTTCATAATTCGTTCTATCCCCTTTTTCCCCTAGTGTAATGTACGTATTGATCCCACAGTCATATGAATTTTAAGTAGTCCTTGTAGTTCACTGTTTTGTCTCTCAAAACCCCAATATTTCTTCTCTATTGTGTCTTTTTAGTTTCTCCTAAAAGTAGGAGTCTTTGAATCGTTCTTTGAATAAGTGGGCTGATCTCATACTCTATTGAAAATATATTCCTGAGAAGAAATTTGTTTGTTTCAAGGTGAGGAAGAGAACGTTGAATTTGTTAGGTTGCTGATCATTAAACTAAAGTAAGAGGAATGCTCATGTTGAGGGGGAAAGATCTGTAAAGTTCTTGAGGGTAAAGGCCATGTATTTGTGTGTTTCCCATGGTCCCTTCCTAGAAAAGTGCCTTCCACATATTTGTGGAATGACTTAAAAATAAATGAATGAATACTGAATGATGTGAGTCATCCCCAAAACAAAGACACCCGCTCCCTAAACTGGTATTCTTCTCAGGCTTTATTAAGAGTCTGAAAAACCAGAAGCGTTTCCCAAGTCTGAAGTGTTTGATTACTGGCTTCCTTCCAGCCTGGCTGTTGTTAAATGAAATACTCAAAGAAAGAACTCTGCGTGTAAAAATGAAACCTAATTTAATTTTTAATCAAGTAAAAAAATAAATTTCAGATTCTACATGTATAACAAACTGGAAAGAAATGGACCATTTCATCCTAATACTCTGCCTTTTTGCCTGAAGCTGAGGCTGATTTAATTCACTATGACAAATTTAGATGTATTTATTACATGTACACTCGTGCTTTGTATGAAAAAGCCATTATTTTACTTAGTCATTTTTTTCCATGTTCTGTATCCAGTTTGAGCTGTGAAATGCCTAAGTTCATAGCAGTAGCAAGTTGATGACATGGATAATGGGTTGTTGTCCATAAATGGGATACTATGATTTTTTTCTTTTAATTAGGTATTTTCTGTGGTGAGCCACAACTGGATGGAACTGGGATTACCACTGTTTGCATAGTATATAAAATTTTTATTGCCCTGTTGATTGACATGTGTTTCAAACATTAAGAAGAATCAATTAACTTCTTGTTGATATGCCAGAACCCTTACAGGAACTTTGTTTTTCCCCTTAATTGCTGTTGGTTTGATTCTCTTTATGTAATGACCTTCATCTGGTATTATATTTTTTGGTGATCAAAACCTTTATAGCATGTTCAAAGGAAACTTAGCTAGACAAAGAAAAGGTCAGCGGGCCCAAGATGCCTATCTATAAATGGAGTTAAGTGAGAATAAGATTTTTCAAGCCAAGTCAAATAAGAAACAATTAGATCGCAATCATCTACTGCTTCTTGTTTTCCAAGATTAATGAAATCATACTTGGGAGCCATTTGTTTAAGCTTGTTCAGTTCCTGTCCCTCTGTTGACCAGTCCTCTGTAACACATTAAAATAATACCAAGTGTTACTTTTTCCCAGTTTGTATTTCCCCTCCTTACATGTACTGTAAATTTAGCAGCTTTCCTAAAGATACAGAAGAACCAGCTCAGTATTGTACGTTCATTTAGCGAGTCTGATGAAGGTCAGAGTCCACCGTGAGGAGTGATTTTATGTGAAAATCCTCCCACATATCTGGTTTCTTATGACTGACAAACTGCATTTCCCAGCTGCATGGTGAAATTGCCAGCTGTGCCACTGATACATTGGCTGGGTGACAACCTGTAGCTACTTCCATCCACAAATGAGCTATTTAATTTAAATGTTATGGTTTCTGTTTCACATTTTGAATGACCTTAGAACAAAATCTGTGTCAAAATTAGGCTGTATATTATCAGTTAGAGATGGCTTTGAATTATTTTTCTTTTTCTCCACTTTGGGGGAATTCTCTGAAGCTTGAAAATGATTTTTCTTTCTTTTCCGAGTTGATCCTTTTTCCACTTGGCAAACGTTACGTTTTTCCTCTCTGCAGAAGCCAGTGTGGCTTTGCCTACCGTTTTTCTCTTGTTTCGCTTTGCCTGCATCACTCTCTGAGTTGTCACTGTTTCAGCCCATTACAGGCACATATGAGATCTGGGCCTGGTGGGGCCTCTTCCTTTCAAGGTGAAAGCTAGTGTGTTTTCCTAAGAATAACAATGTGGCTACAGTGGAAACAGAAATAAAAGTTGAAGGTAAAGAAATTCAGTTGTGAAAGGATAAGAATAAGGGAAGCAAGCATGATGGAAACAAAGCTGTTTTCCAAGAAAGGACTGATACGTAATCAGAGACAATGAACTCAGAGAGACCTGGCCTTGTACAAAAAGGTGATGGGGGCACCAGTGGCTAAGTGAGAACAGAGGGTGGGATCAAGAGAAAGGAAATCTTTGAAATGATCTTCAATTTTAATGATTCCTGGAAGCAGCCAGTTTCACAGCCTTACGGTGCCTATTTTAAAGTTTCATGTGAATCAGCATAGCTCTATTTTTATAGTATCTGAAAATCACTAAAGTGCTGTTTTTGTTTAGAATTTTAAAAATCTCCCTTTGGTCCGAAGGAGAAAAGAAAAGAAAGGAGCACAATCAGAGCACAAATAATTGAGTATGGAATGTGAGAGCTTAGGAAGGGCTGCTGCAGTCCAAGTCAAGTGGAGTCATTAAAGATTTGGAGATGTCTGGAACTCGAGTTGGTGTGGAAGAAGTAGCTTGGGGAGTTTTTTGTTTTTGTTTGTTTACTATTTTTATTTAAAATTAACATGTCAAGATTATGTTAATTTTACAAATAGATTGATAATTTTTAAACCTAGTCTCTGAAATATTTTATAAAGTCAGCTGTAAGACACATCCTAGACAAATCTAAGACACTACTAGATTTCAAATATGAAGCTAAACTCATCAAGGCCTTCAATAATTAATCATTAAATGATTAATAATTATTAAATAATTTACATAAGCAAAATAAGTAGACTGAGGCATCAGACATTTTAAAAGCAATCTAAAAAGCAGAGGAACAATATGTTTTTCAAAACTCAATGAGAGAAAGTGTAAACCAGTGATTTTATATTCAGCTAAAGTGTCCTTCAAAGACCAAGGCACTGAAAAAACAATATTCAGCACATAAAAACTTAAGGAATTCTGCATTCATCAGCCTTTCCTAAGGAAACTACTAATGAATGACTTCAACCAACCAAAAGATGATTGGGAAGACTTCAGCAAAAAGACAGATGGTCAACATTTTAAATTCTATAAATGTACACGTAAGAATAAAACAGAGGTGGAGTGAAGATGATACGCTAATGCACAAAGGTTATGTATTGTGATAAATTTGAAATAATGCAACTGAAATATGAGAGAGAAAGAAAAGGAAAGAGAGAAATGAAAAAGCTTATTGTACGGGCAATAGATGGACATTAAAAGATACTGAAAATAACTGATAAACCTGACAGTAAAGAATAAAATAATAAAACAGAAGCCTAAGCCAGATTTAAAAAACAATATAAAGAAAATTGCAGAGAAATATAACTCATAAATGTCAATTCAAAATCACTAAGTAAAATATTTGCATACAGAATCTAACACCACATTAAAGAAAATAATACACCATAATCAAGTGGAGTTTATTGCAGGAATATGAGGTTGTTTTAATGTTAGTTAATCCATTAACATCATATGCCGTATTAATAAGTGTAGGAGAAAAAGGTCATATAGCTATATTAACAGATACTTAGCAAGTCTGACAAAATTCAACACCCATTATGAGCAAAATATTCAAGAAAATTGGACATGAGTAACATGAGAAATACTTAGCATGATAATATATAATAATATTTTATATATGTGTATATATATAAGAAGAAATGCAGGCAGTTTCTTATTTAATTGGAAAACACTAGAGGCATTTGCTTGGGGAGTTTTTGAAATTTGAATGCAAACTGTGAACTCCTTGAGGAAAGGTAAGATGTGTTACTCATCTTGGCAATCCTAGCACTTATTAAAGTGCTCGGGGGCATGTAGGATTTCAGTAAATATTGAAGGAGAGAAGTTGGTAGGAGGAATATAGGAAGGAAAGAGAGAAGCTATTAAAACTTAGTGATGACTGCTTAGCACTTTTAAGGGGGTGGAAAAAATAGAATAGGGGAAAAAGCATTGCATAACTGCTCCTTGGCTAACCTTTGCACTGACTGAATTAATCCCTGGAATTCATCTAAGGATTTTCTTGATAGCACGTTTCTGAAGTGTTAAATATTTTCTTTGTCGAAGCAATCAAAAGGAAATGGCAAAAATTTCTCTTTCATCTCAAGCAGAATACAGTTGCTTTACTTTTTTTATTGAGATGAAATTCACATAACATAAAATTAACCATTTTAAAGTGTACAGTTCAGTAGCGTTTAGTACATTCACGGTGTTGGACACCACCTGTATTAGATTCCGAAACATTTTCATCAACAGTTGCTTTACTTTAATGCCTGAGTATCATGAAACCACTTAGAGTTTTTTACTTTATTTTATTTTTTATTTATTTATTCTTTTGGGGGGTACGCGGGCCTCTCACTGTTGTGGCCTCTCCCGTTGCGGAGCACAGGCTCCGGACGCGCAGGCTCAGCAGCCAGGGCTCACGGGCCCAGCCGCTCCGCGGCATGTGGGATCTTCCCAGACCGGGGCACGAACCCGTGTCCCCTGCATCGGCAGGTGGACTCTCAACCACTGCGCCACCAGGGAAGCCCCTTTTTACTTTATTTTAAAAAGAAGACTGAAACCTAGTCAGTGTTTTCTAACAGCCTCTGGAGACTAAATGCCATCTTCTTCATAGTCTGTCTTTTAAATTTCTCATTTCCCTCCCCACGAATCATTGGGTAAAACTTACCTCTTTAGGCTGGCATTTCCTCTTTGGTAGTTTGTTTTTTGGTGATTTGTTTTTCTCCTGGCCTCCTGGTATAATTCTTACTTTTTGTAGCGTGAATACAGCGAAGCCTCCTGGTCAAGGATTTCTTTTTCTAGTGCTAAACATATTGGAAATTCAATCAGCTCCAGAAAGCTTATCACTTCTCTACATGGAGCATGAGATTTGAGATTCCGCTTACACCAGGACAGCATTCTATAGGAGATGTAAGTCAGGTGCTTCTCATCTTCCATGGATCCTTGCCACAGGATAAAAAGGGCAAACTCTGATTTTCTCTAAGACACATGGACAAATAATTATAAAAATATTCAAAAGGACCTTATAATCAGGGATGAGGAAACTGTGATTACTCTAGATTTACTAAAGGAAGGAATAAACACCTTACAAATTTCAAACGTTGTAGCTTACAGAAAAAGATATTTTAGCATTATTGTTTAGAGGAGTGAAAATGGTCCAATTAGAAACAGGTTAGAGAGCTTGAGAGCTCTCTTAAAAATAGCAAAACATTCCCTGCTGATAAGACCTTTGAATTACAGAAAGAACATGTCATGACTGATCATTCCTTTTAAGAAATGTGAACAGCAGATTTATAAGTTTCCTATGTATATGATGTCAAAATTTCCATATTCTGCCGTAAAGAATGAAATCTGCAGTGGGGTCAGCTGTAGAATTGCAAAGGGCAGCAAATTCCATTTGTTAGCAGAATACTGTCTTGCATTCTTGGTCTTCCTGAAATCATACTTAAGCCATTTATACAAATCTTTGACAAAGCAGTTTTTAAAAAATGTTTATAGCTGACAGTTTGTGAAAACAGGTTTGCACTTATGGGCTAAATAATTACTTTTCTCTAAAGACAGGTGTGTCATGCTCAAATCAGTTGTGTCCACATCTTCAAAGCTCCAGATGCTATTTTTCAAAAGATTTGCTTACACAATACAGTATTTTGTAGATAAGTCTCATTAGTGGAGGCAGTGCCCACAGCTCAGGGGACTTAGTCTGTTGCTGTTTTATTATTCCCAAGCCAACTTTCCTGTTTCAGCTTTTCAAGGAGCCATGATTCATCTCTGTGAAGTCATACAGGGAGAAAAAAATCCCTCCTTGCTCAATACGAAGGGAGAAGAGAATTGGGGTGGGGTCGAGGCTGGGAGTGGGTGGGAATATGGATTTCCCTCCCTCTGTGGGAACTAGGTGAGGCTTGTGTGTGGCGCAAACTTCCAGTCTTCAGGTCACGAAGAAGAGTTCCTCATTTTTGTTATATAGGTTTCATCAAGAATTCATTTTGCGTATTTGCTTTACATTTTTGTCTGAAAGTTTCCACATTATTGTTTTCTCTGGCTTGCATCCACTATACCTTGATCGTGGTAGAGGAGGAAATATGCCATACTGGGAATCAGGATGTTCTTGGTTTTGCTCTCAGCTTTGTGAATAATTAGGCATGTGACTCGAAGCTAATCACTTAGCCTGTCTGAGCTTAGCCTCTCCTCCAATCAAACGGGAATAATAGGAAGGCACAGTAGCAGAGCACAGATGTCAGATCCACTTGCTTTTGAACAGGCCACTCGCTCTGCCGGGAAGGTGATTGATTCCCTACCATTCAAAACCACTAACTCCTGCTCACCTGGTGTCTGAATGACTGGCGCTGGTTGGAGCTCCTGCACCTCATAATATCTTAGATATAGTGGATGCCCAAAACATATTTTTTAAATTATGGTGGTGACTTAGCTCTGAGATTATTTCTGGGGTTCCTCATAGTTTATTTAAGGAACACCTGTCACCCATACACATGCATTCGAAAGCTTGGCTATCCTTCTACTGTCCCGCCCTATACAGCAGCGTTCTCTCTTCTGTCTCTTTTCGTACTTTGACCTTTCTTTCTCTTTCTTCCTCTTTCTCACTCACACCTCTGCCCTCCCATTGGGATTCATGTTGATGGCCCCGGGGTTTGGCCCATTATCTTCCACTTTTCTCCGGCTGCCTCGATCAACTTCTGCTGCAGAAATTCTTCTTCCCTTAGGTCTCCTAGGAGATAGAACTTTTTTTTTTTTTTGGCTGTGCTGTTCAGCATGTGGGATCTTAGTTCCCTGACCAGGGATCGAACCCGTGCCCCCTGCATTGGGAGCATGGAGTCCTAACCACTGGACCACCAGGGAAGTCCCGGATAGAACTAAATTTTAAGTTTTCATAAGTCTCCCAGTTTTTTGTCCCTGAATTAGCACACTCACCTTTGTTTTAAGGGCTCTCTTACTACTGACTATAGGAAACAGATGGGTATTGACAAAAGTTGTAAGCATTATCAGAGTTAGATGTGTAAGAGCTTATGCATTACTGATAGACTTTATTCAAATAAAATGGCTAAGGTCTTTCTCAATGCCTTTTCTTTGTCTACTTCAGTGAGCCCTTTTTAAAATATTTAAGACTAGGCCTCCTGCGTTCTCTTTTTTTATCAGCTAATTCTGAAGCAAATTGATGATCTTGGATCACAAGTAGATACAAACATGTTTTGTCTGATTCACATAGCTGGTCGGCATTGGTACCACATGGTTGTTTCAGGTATTTCATGTTGCACAAAAATCCATATTTCTGGCTCTTTTTGAAAAATTGGAAGGGCAGGCGACGGCAGGGCAGGTATCACCTAGAGCTGAGTCGTGACTGCTCTGTCTGGGGTACATGCTCTCTTACCTCTGGTTGTTTCATTTATATAGGTTCCCTGAGCGGATTATGTGTGTGTTCAGCTTTCATGCCTTTCCCAGCAACAAAAATGGGTGGTAGCAGTGCGAAAGGGTGGTTTGTAGCCCTCATCCACGTGGGGGGCTAGATGCAGGCTATGCACATGAAGGCGGTGGGCTCACTGTGCACGGTGGCAAGACAAACCTGCCGCCCCTGAACCCTTCCTCCTTAAAGTCCTGGCTTTTAAAGTCCTGAGCAGCTGCCACTGCTCTTGTGGCAGAACTATTTATTAGATTATTTATATCCTGGTGGATTTCTGTATACAGCCATCAATGCGTGTCTCATATTCCCCCTCCTCTTTTTATTAGTACAGTCATATTAAGTCATTCCCTGGTGGGGAATCCACTTGTACTCTTAGAATCATAAACTTACACAGATAATACCTTAGCAATCATTTAATCCCACATCCTCTTTATAAAGTTTAGATAATAAGTTCTAAGACTTTAACTTTATAAAGTTTAACTTTATAAAGTTCTAAGACTTTTAACTTTATAAAGTTAAGATAATAAGTTCTAAGACTTGTCTCGAGTCTTAGAACTAATAGCAAAGCATGGATGAAAAACCCAGTTCTTCTCACTCCCAGCTCCAGGCTCAGCTCTAGACCACACTACAAATGAAACATAGATTTCTTTCCTCTCTAAGAGCAACCAAGTGTGTACTCTCTACATGAAACAAAGGAAATGGGCTTGGGCAGCATGTATAGTAAGGTTCAGAATCTAGGTCTGCCATTCTAATATTTGGGCAAGCTTAAGTGAGCTATTTGATCTCCATAAACTTCCTTTTCCTCATCTGTAGAACAGAGACCATGAAACCTACTTCATAGTCTTATGTGAATATAACTCGTATGTACACGAGGGGCCTCCATGGTAGGTTCCTAGGTCCTTCTCACCCCTTTATCACCAGGTTCAATATTCTCTTCCAAAACTTGAGAGGCTAACAAGGAGTTAATAAATATTTTTAAACTTAAGCCAAGGAATGTCTGCACAGTGCCCAGTTTGGATGACGTGGTATGTCTAACTGTTTTCATGTTGATTTTCATGCCACAGGGAGCCCCTTCAGGCATGAAAACAACCAAGGATTATTTGCTTCTCTGTCCTTTCCTTCTCGGCCCTCTTGTGTTTTCGTCACATACTCCAGCCTTTCTAAAAGCAGTCTGTCAGGTTCTCTCTCCTACTGGGCCACCGTTCAACGACATCCTTCTGAATCTGCCCCCCTCAAGGAGCAGCTTGTGGGCATGGGCCTGATTCTCAGTTACACAATTCATATCCTCAATTTCTGGAAGCTTCTTCTGAGCTGTGTCTTGGACTATCAGTCCATCCAGATCTTTCCCACCTGTGAACTCTTCAGACTAACATTTCACTGTCACTGGTCATCTCACTTCCATTCATTTTCTCCTTCCCCAACTTACATTATGAGCACTTTAAGGGCCAAAACCAGTCTTCTGGCTGTATTATTATCTGCCAGGCAGCTTAGCAGTGTGTGGGTGCTTAGGGAGGTCTTTCATTAGTAACTGGATTGTAAGGAACTGGAAGACACCGTGACAAATACTAGCAGCTCCTGATCCCAGCTGACCCCAGAGTGCTGCACTGTCTTCCTTCTCTGCCAGTTAAATATCTCCTCCTCGGCCACCACCCTCTTTTCCTTCTTAGGTCCCACTCAGAGGTGAATGACATTCAGGGGACCCTTGAACTGCCTCCTGGATCACCTTTATTCCTGTGCCTCTTTCCCTCCCCACTAGCCAGGTGTGCCCCTTCCTCTTAGTTATCAAAGAGCATGGGGGACTTCCGTGGTGGCGCACTGGTTGAGAGTCCACCTGCCGATGCAGGGGACACAGGTTCGTGCCCCGGCCCGGGAAGATCCCACGTGCCGCGGAGCAGCTGGGCCTGTGAGCCATGGCCGCTGAGCCTGTGCGTCCGGAGCCTGTGCTCCGCAACGGGAGAGGCCACAACAGTGAGAGGTCCGCGTACCGCAAAAAAAAAAAAAAAAAAAAAAAAAAGCATGGGAACTTGGACCTCCCCTCTTCTAAGAGTGCCGTGGCAAGTCTAAAACTGTGCAAAGCTCTCTTCATATTGAAAAGGATTGGGAAGCATAACTAAGCCTGAGGAACTTGGGTCTTCCTCTGCTGTCATTCTGCCAAAATACCCACTTGATTCTTAAGGAAAATGTTATTCATTGAATTACTTTTTATTTTTTAAGAGGACCTGAAACTATCAATGCAGAATTGCTTTCTGATGCCACTTCTTAGGATCATAAAACCTAGATATCAGAGCAAGATTTTTTTTTACTGGTTATAATCTGAATCTCTATCCTTTGAAGTCATTTATTCCTGAATTTGTTATTATTTTATAAACTTATTTACAAATAAAAAATTATCTGTAAATAAATTTACAAATAATTGTAATTTGTCTATAAATAACTGTAAATAAATAAATTATTTACAGTGGTGTTATTATTTTACATTGAATAACTGCTGTGAGCTGAGACCTGAGCTGGGCACCGCGGAAGAAAGAGGTGACCATGAGAGATGGGTGGCATTCATGCTCAGAAGAGTATATAATTTAGGAAGCAGGCACTGCCCCAAGTCCAGGATTAGGAAGGAGGGATCATGTGAACTGGGATCTGAACTGACGGCCTCAAGGTTCAAGACAGAAACACCAGTGTGATTATTCGGAGGTGTTTTAAATCCCAGGCCCTCTTTTGGTGGTGAGAGTACGTTAATGAGCCATTATCCCGTCGTTCACAAACCACGCAGTGAAGAATATGGCATAAGGCTTCAGGATGTCTGACAGCGTAGTTCCAGAAGGCGGGAGCAGCAAATGTACTTCAAAGAACCCAGAACAAATAGCCCTTTAGGTCAGTTTTTAAATCAATAACAGATCGGGCACTACAAGAGGAAGCCTGTTTCCCAGCCAAACAGTGAACAATGCTAAAAGCCCCGCTCCCACAGTCTCCGGGGAGTAATTAGAACTTGTTCAGTAATCAGCCAGTTTGGATTTCTGAGAATGATTCTAAACACAAAATGATAAAAGTTGGTAAAGTAAACTAAACTGTTGTTTCATAATCGAGTTTCATAATTTAATTAGAGAATCATAAAGTTAGAAATGCTGGAAGGTTTTTTGTTTTGTTATTTTTAAGGAGAAGTGATTTAAAGGCAATGCTATTAAAATAAAAATAATTCTAAAAATATATGCTGAAGCCTTTTATCTTACTGAGGACCAGAAACAGTAGAATATCCAAGTTGGAGTCTAGTCCTCATTAGACCAATAAATTAGTTTTGGAACTCTGAAGTAGTTGTTTGATTTCTTTTGTCTACAGAGCCAGTGCAGCTTTGGTGGATTGCTTGTTTTAATTGTTGGCAAAGCGCTGTAAACATCCAGGTTCTGGTTGCTGTATTTTTATTATAATGCACAGGAAACTTCCATCAGAAGCATTAGAGGGTTAGGATAAATTGTAAATTAACAATAGTTTTTGGTCAAGTTCAAATATGGCCTGTTACTTATCCTGCATTGGAAAAATGAGACAATTCTATGATTACAAATATATGGCAACTAATATCTTTGATGAGAGGGAAAGATTCTCCTGGATTGTTTTTTGTTTTAGTTTTTCGTTTAATCAACAGCGCAGACACAGAGTTGGACAATATCTTACCAAATTATACTCTTTCCTATGATGTCACTTTTGATCTTTAAGGTTCCTTCCAGCTTTGAGTCTTTGATTCACTGATTCTAATTTGATACACTAGGAAATTCCACCAAAGCAGGGCTGCCTGGTACAGGCCCTATTGGCCCTGGAGTATAGATGTTCTCAAGGGGAAATCCAGTGTATGATGATGTAGTGTGTGACTGACCTGCAGAGAGGATTGCCTGATTAGAGGTACCTCAGAACTTGCCCTAACGCTGTCAGCATAGCCTTGGTGACCACCGAATCTGGCATTTGTATTTTTTTAGTAACAAATGTGGAGGACTCATTATTACTTAATGAGCAGCAAAATCTTACTGGGCTCTACTATAATAACTTGGTAGCTTTCTCTAATAAGACAATACAACTGGAAAATAGTTGATATAAGTTTAATTCCAACTATACTTCTCACCAAGTTGGATGGTATAGTATTTCCCTAAACTAGAGATTTTGGATTACCATGACATTCACCAAAAGATCCAAACCATGTTTACATGGAAGTTCATATGATGAAATAATAATTAAAATTCACTTTTTTAAAAACTTTTTATTGTATAGTGAAGTATAGCCGATTAACAATGTTGTGATAGTTTCAGGTGCACAGCAAAGGGACTCAGCCATAAATATACATGTATCCATTCTCCCCCAAACTTTTTATCACTTTTACTCATTAGAAGTGAAGACTAAAACGATGATCAAATTTAGTTTTTGAATTTCAATAATAAGGAATAATAAAGAATCTTAATCCTGTTTTATATGGAAGTAATTAGTATCTTTAGGTTTCTAGGCTAATTTATTTATTTATTTATTTTGCGGTACGCGGGCCTCTCACCGTTGTGGCCTCTCCCGTTGCGGAGCACAGGCTCCGGACGCGCAGGCTCAGCGGCCATGGCTCACGGGCCCAGCCGCTCCGCGGCATGTGGGATCTTCCCGGACCTGGGCACGAACTCGTGTCCCCTGCATCGGCAGGCGGACTCTCAACCACTGCACCACCAGGGAAGCCCTAGGCTAATTTAGATGCACCCCCCATTCCTCACTCTTTTCTTTTTTTTGAACTTTATTTATTTTTTTATACGCCTCATTCTTTTCTGAGTTGGCTTTCTGATCATAGTGTGGCCCTCTGGCCACACAGTATTCTAAGTTTATGATAAGAACAATTCCTCTGACTTTATTCAATTTCTTTGTTTATATAATGAAGCATGTTGCTTGTTTATGTTTCTGCTAGGCCCTGTTGGAATTTTCTCTTCCAAATTTGTAGAACTTTTCTCTAAATATGGAAGGATATGGTGATATATTTTTCCCTTCCAGTCAATAAGAACTTTCTTTTCTTTGTAGAACTTAGGAATGGCAAAAAGAACTAACTCATTCTTGTGGTATTTTCTAAATCCATAATACACAAATGAGTAGTCACATGGCTGATAGAAATATCAGTATACTGTAGCTTGTTGTTTCTTTCTCTCACTTTTTTTTTTAAGTAGATTTTATTTTTTAGAGCAGTGTTAGGTTTACAGCAAAATTCAGCAGAAGGCACAGAGATTTCCCATTTACCCTCTGCCCCCACAGATGCATAGCCTCCCCCGTCATCACCGTTCCTCACCAGAGTGGTACATTTGTTACAATTGATAAACCTACATCGACACCTCATTTTCACCCAAAGTGCTGATATTTATATTATTCTTCACTCTTGGTGTTACACATTATATATTTTACAAATATATAATGACATGTATCTGCCATTATATTATCATGCAGCGTAGTTTCACTGCCTTAAACATACTCTGTGCTTTGCTTATTCATTCCTCACTGCCCCAGCTCCTGACAATCACTGAATTTTTTTTTTTACTATCTTTATAGTTTTGCCTTTTCCAGAATGTCATATAGTTGCAATCATACAGTATGTAGCCTTTTCAGATTGACTTCTTTCAGGTGGTAATATGCAGTTAAGTTTCTTCCATGTCTTTCCATGGCTTGATAACTCATTTCTTTTTAGTGCTGAATACTATTCCATTGTCTGGTTGTACCACAGTTTAGTTATCCATTCACCTGCTGAAGGATACCTTGGTTGCTTTCAAGTTTTGGCAATTGTGAATAAAGCTGCTATAAACATCTGTGTACAGGTTTTTGCGTATACGTAAGTTTTTAATCCCTTGGGTAAATTCCAAGAAGCACAGTTACTGGGTCATATGGTAAGAGTATGTTTAATTATCTGAGAAACTGCCAAACTGCCTTCCAAAGCGGCTGGACCATTTTGCATTCCCACCAACAATGAATGAGTGTCCCTGTTGCTCCACATCTTCATCAGCATTTGATGTTGTCAGCGTTCTGGATTTTGGCCATTCTTATGGGTTTGTACTGGTCTCTCATTGTTTTAATTTGCATTTCTCTAATGACATATGATGTGGAGCATCTTTTCACCTGCTTATTTGCTATCTGTGTGTCTTCTTTGATGAAGTATCTGTAAAGATCTTTGGCCCGTTTCTTAGTCGGTTTATTCATTTTCTCATTGTTGAGCTTTAAAAGTTCTTTGTATATTTAGGATAACAGTCCTTTATCAGATATATCTTTTGCAAATATTTTTTCCCAGTCTGTGGCTTGTCTTCATTTTCTTGATAATGTCTTTTAAAGAATAGAAGTTTTTTATTTTAATGAAGTCCAACTTTTCAGTTGTTTCTTTCATGGATTGTGCCTTTGGTATTATATCTAAAAAGTCATTGCCAAACCAAAGGTTGTATAGAGTTTCTGTGTTATGTTCTAGGAATTTCATGGTTTTGCATTTTACGTTTAGGTCTATGATCCATTTTGAGTTAGTTTTTGTGAAGGGTGTAAGATCTGTGTCTAGATTCTCTCCCTTTTTTTTTTTTGCATGTAGATGTCCAGTTTTTCCAGCATCATTTGTTGAAAAGACTGTCATTGTTCCATTGTGTTGCCTTCACTCTGTTGTCAAATATCAGTATTTATGTGGCTTTATTTCTGGCTCTCTATTCTGTTCTTTTGACATACTTGTCTCTTCTTTCACCAATACCACACTGTCTTGATACTATAGCTTTATTGTAAGTACAAAGTCAGTACGTACTTATTGAAGTCAGGTAGTGTCAGTCCACTAACTTGTTTCTTCTTCAATATTATGTTGTCTGTTCTGTGTCTTTTGCCTCTCCGTATAAACTTTAAAATTAGTTTATTGATATCCACAAAATATTGATAATTTGTTGGGAATTTGACTAAGATTGTATTGAACCTATAGATCAAATTGGGAAGAAATGACATCTTGGTAATACTGAGTCTTCCTATCCATGAACATGGAGTATATATTTCATTCTTATTTGATCCTGTTTTTCAGAGTTTTATAGTTTTCCTCATATAGATCTTATACATATTTTGTTAGATTTATATCTAAGTATTTCATTGTTTGGGGTGCTGTTGTAAATGGTTATGTGTTTTTAATTTAAAATTCCAATTGTCCAATAGAAAAGTGATTGGCTTTTGTGTATCAACCTTATATCCTATAACCTTGCTATAATCACTTATTAATTCTAGGAATTTTTTGGTCATTTCTTCCAGATCATGCCATCTGCCAACAAAGACGGTTTTACTTCTTCCTTCCCAATTAGTACACCTTTTATTTCCTTTTCTTATCCCGTTACATTAGCTAGGACTTTATAGTATAATGTTGAAAAGGAGTGATGAAAGGGGACATCCCTGCCTTGTTTCTGATCTTAGTGGAAAAGCTCCTAGTTTCTCACCATTAAGTATAATGTTAGCTGTAGGTTTTTTGTAGATATTTTTTATCAAATTGAGGAAGTTCCCCCTCTATTCCTAGTTTACTAAGAGTTTTTTTTAATCATGAATGGATTTGGATTTTATCAAGTGCTTCTTTTCTCCATCCATTAATATGATCATGCGATTTTTCTTCTTTAGCCTGTTGTTGTGATAGATTACATGAACTGATTTTCAAATGTCGAACCAGACTTGCATACATGGAATAAATCCCACTTGATTGTGGTGTATAATTATTTTCAAACACTGTTGGATTCAATTTGCTAATATTTTGTTGAGAATTTTTGCATCTGTGTTCGTGAGAGATATTGGTCTATAGTTTTCTTGTAAAGTCTTTGTCTGGTTTTGGAACTAGGGAAATTCTGGCCTTGTGGAATGAGTTAGGGAGTATTCCCTCCAGTTCTATCCTCTGAAAGAGATTGTAGAGAAATGGCATAATTTCTTTAAAATATGGAATGCTTTTTATTTTGCAATCATTTTAAACTTACACAAAAGTTGCAAAAATAGTAGAGAATTCCTGTATATCATTCATCCAGCTTTCACTGGAATTAATATCTTACATAACTATAGTACAGTTATCAAGACCAAGATATTAACACTGGTATAATAACTATTAACTAAATTACAGCCTTTATTTGGATTTCGCGAGTTTTTCCGTCATCATACTTTTTCTGTTCAAGATCCAATCCGAGATTCCAGTCCTGGTTACTTACCAGATCTCCATCGTCTCTTCTAATCTCTGACATTTCTCCAGTCTTTCCTAGTCTTTCATAACCCTTACACTTTAGAAGCAAACTGATCAATTATTTTGCATACAGAGACTACAGGTGTATGATTACATAGTGGGATTCATTCTTTCTTTATTTCTGAATGAAAGTTTGAGCTTTCTAAAGAAGACTGTATTTTGTGTTTGTGAAAATCCTGGTGTTTACATTTTAGCAAGTTGCAGTTATTGTCATGTATTACCTTCTTGGGGATCTATAGTTATTTGGAAACTCCTCCTTCACTACAAGGAAATGATGTATCCTCTGTTCTATTTACTACAGCAGTCTTTCTGTCTCCAGTAATGATATGTGAAGTATCAAGTGAGGAATAACTTTCTTATTGCAGAATATAGTTCCTAAATTAATAATTTTTTAAATTTTATAAGTTATCTTTAAAACCCTTATGTAGGTTCCTCAGAAAGTTAAACATAGAATTACCATATGATCCACCAATTTCACTCCTAGGTTTACCCAAAATGATTGAAATCAGGGACTCAAACAGATACTTGTACACCAGTGCTCATAGCACACTAGCCAAAAGGGGAAAACAACCCTAGTGTCCATCAACAGATGAATAGATAACACAATGTGGTATATACATACAATGGAATATTATTCAGCCATAAAAAGGAATGAAATTCTGATACATGCTACAACATCTATACTTGAAAACATTATGCTAAATGAAATAAGCCAGACCAAAAAAAAAAGACAAATATTGTTTAATTCCAGTTATATGATGTACCTAGAATAGGCAAATTCATAAAGAGTAGAATAGAGATTACCAGGGCCTGGGAGGAGGGGATAGTGGGGAGTTATTATTTATTGGGTACAGAGTTTCTGTTTGATATGATGAAAAGGTTCTAGAGATGGTTAGTTGTGATGGTTGCACACACTATAAATGTTCTTAATGATGCTGAATTGTACACTTAAAAATGGTTAAAAGGGTAAATTTTGTTACGTGTATTTTACCACAATTTTTAAAAAGCCTTATCCAACTATTGCTCTCCTTCCCACCCCCCACTTATTGGATCATTTTAATCCAATATATATCTTTTCCATATTTCACAGATTAATTTTTTTCTGAGAAACCTTAAATAGCATTATCATGGTAAAGCTGACATTATAAAAACTGTATTTCATCCGTCATTAGAAGTTTGAAAAAGTTTCATCTCAAATTTATTTGAATGTGAATAAGATAAATTATGACACTAGTATTTGATTAGTTACGAAGATCAATAATATTAGAAGCATAAGCTTAGAGATTCATTTTGTCCTATTGTCTTGGGTTTTGTGATTGACATTCACATAAAGTTTAGCCTCTGAATGATCTAACTGCAAAATGTACCACTCACATTCATCAAACCTCCTGACGTTGTGCCTCGGATTCTCCAGAAGTAAGAAGGAGTGCAGATACCTGCTTGAATTGTAGGGAATCTAGGGGCTAGGGACGTATGTAGACTAATAAGCTCCAGACTCGTAACACCATTTGCTAGCTTGTTCAGTCTCATGATTGGCAGCACGATCAAGAAGCGGTTCTCAAAAGAAGAGAATACTGGGCAAAACAAAGATAGATATCTGCCATACCAGGTCATTTCATTAATTCATTCAACAAATATCTGTCGAGCAGCTGTTATATGCTAAACACTGTTCCGAGGGCTTGGGGTACATTAACTAACAAAACAGACAAATAACCCAGCTCTCACATAGTTCAACTTTGAGCTGGTCTTTTCAGCAGCAAAAGTGTATTGGGACTTGGGCAGCCAGCAGATGTGACATAAAGTGCTTAAACTTCTGAGGCTAACCTGTCCCCTGTTTGTTGGTCAGTTAGTTGAAGGCTTTGCATTCAGGGTGGATAGCAAGCTGGCATTTATGTCAGAGTGATGTTCTTCTGCAGAGTTCTGCTGTAACTTCCAAAGATTCAGACCAGTGGATGGTGTCACTGTGGTTCAAGAGTCCTTAGCATCTAGAATGAAGAGATGAGCTGGTACTGTTTCAGTCCGAGGGGACAGAATGTTGGTAAGAGCCAGTCAAGTTATTGCAAGGTTTCAGTCTCAGACCAAAATGGGATGAAAAATCAGGAGCCTAGATGGAATTATGCATGATGGGGCTCAAGCTGACGTTCACTAGACACACAGGAATGCAGGGGCTTTCCACACACACCAGGTCCATGCTTAATGCAGAAATACTAATTCCAGTTTACAGGCCAAGCCCCTGGAAAGGGTGGCACACTTGCCAGTCTTGGTTAGATTGACCTGGGACATTGGCAGACAAGAAATGACTATAAGATGGTGGTAAACAGATGCTATTGGCAAATAAAAATAATTGTTAGTGTTTATTAGCCAAACCCACATTTTCATTGTATCCTCAAAACAAAAACAAACTAGGAAGAAAAAGAAAGCTTTTTGAGATCAGAACTCTATTTGTGACTATTAAAAATTCAGATTTAACTTGTTTAAACAAAAAAGGAAAAATTTTCAATACTGGAAATACAATGATGATTAAGACAGATCTCCCCTGTTCCCTCCCCCATCCTGATCTCACTGTTTGGAGCAGTAACATTTTCCCCTTTTGGGGGGATATTAGGAAATACAGTTATATATTTCAGTGCTGGAAACCACATACAGTTCTAGGCACCACACTTTTAAAGGGCCACTGACAGATTGGAGCATGTTCAGAGGAAAATGACCCAGATAGTAAGGGAACATGAAACCAAGTTATATGAGAAGCAGTTGGAGGAAGCAGGGAGATTTAGCCGAAAGAAGAGAAGATTAACCAGAGAGTATTACAGAGACCACAGTTTTCAGATTCTGGCAGAGATGCTGCGTAGGATAGGGATTCATCATGCTCTGCCCACTGGAGCCTCCCAGAACGAGGGTCACTGAGGGGGAGATACAGGAAGAACATCGAAAAGAACTTGATAAAAATCAACGCCATGGCAGAAGGAATGGACATCATTGGAGGCAGATACCAAGCCCCATATCTCTGGAATTATTCTAACAGAGGATGTCAGTCAGCACCTGCTCACATCATACCTACTCCATGGGCCTTCCCAGACCCTACATGGCCAGTTATATCTCTTCCCCTGTTCTTCCTTTGTACTTTTAGCTCTCTGAGGTGCTGCCATGGTTTTCCTTGTACTTCAGTTCCGTTTATATATGTCTCTCTCACTAGTGATTCTCAACCCTTTCAAACTGATGTATTCTTTTTATAACAAATATAACACACCCTTCCCTATCCTGAAATGAAATTCATAGTTAATATAACCCACCTACGCAGCACATAATTTCAAAAATACAATATAATGCCCTAGTTGCAATTAAAGGTAGAAAGAAAAAGAAAGTAATTTGTAATCAAATTACATGTTTTACAGTATCTCCAGGTATGACCACACCAGGAGACACAGTAAAGTAGATATTTAGAATGTGGGAGTAGCACGATTAGGGCAGCTACAATGCAGACTGGTATAGGCACATTGCATGGGTAACTTTTCAAAAACTATGAGTAGGTTTGCTGCCCATGATGTAATATTCTTTTTCTTTTTCTCTTTAATTTTTTTCAATTTATAAATTACTTTATTTTAATATATGTAACATAAAGTATATCATTTTCATCATTTTTAAGTGTACAGTTCTATGGCATTAAGTACATTCACATTGTTGTGTAACTGTCACCACCTTCCATCTCCAGAACTTTTTCATCTCCCCTAACTCCTGATGTAATTTTCTTAAGTAGTGAACACTCTTGGTAAAAGTCCAAACAAAACAAAGTACAACAGTGTTCCTTCAGTTTCCATGGTAGTTCTATTCGGAAAAATTCAGTGTATATATAAAACAGGCAAAACAATTTTTGTTTTTCTTTGTCAAACAGAATTAGGTTCTAAGCTCAGATAATTGTAAATGGATTATCACCCGTATGGATGACCAGTGAGATACAGGATAGTGCTTTGTTGTATGAAGCAGACTAAATATTGCAGAATATCTGTATCACTGGCACCCGTCCACTAAGCGCAAGTAGCACCCCTCAGTCACTGTAACAACCAGAAATGATCTTGTTAGTTCCCTAATATATTACCACCATTGAGAGCCAGACTATACAGTACATGAACTCTGAAAAGGCAAGCCCCAGTTTTGTTCTCTTTTAACTTCCTTAGTACTTGGTACAAGAGACTCTCAGTGTTTATTAAAGTAGAGAGCGTAGTAGAGAGGATGGCTAGATATCCCTCAAGTATCTGTAACTCAGCTTTTCTAAAACTAAACAAGGTATCATCTTCCTCTTCTCTAACCCGCTCCTCAATCTGTCTTACTTCCTTTATTCTCAGTCTTTACAGTAGTCTTAAAAAGCTAGAAACTATGGATTCATCTCCCTCACTGTGCACATCCAGTGGGTCACAGGCCATCACTTCTGCTGTCCAAACAACAGCATCCTCTGTTTCCCCTGCTCCAACCTTCCTTTATATCTTCATCCAGACTATTATAATATGCTTGTTTGCTGGCCTCCATGGTCTCCCCCCTTCAAATATACCGTGAACTCTGAACATTCCATCGACATGCCAAGCCCTCCATGTTTGGGTAGTGTAGTTCCCTATGCCTAGAGAAACTGTTACCTTTTTCACCTTGAAAAACTCCTCCTCATACATCAAGACCCAGCTTAAATGTCTCCTCCTTGGGTCCCAGACCTGAGACAGAATTACTCACTCTGCGTCTCTGTTCATATCTTGGTTGTGTCATATTCTTGCGTTAACCTTTATTTGTTCACGTGCCTGTGCTTTCTGCCAGACTGAGAGTTCCTTGAATAGAAGTTAGTTGCTCAGGCTTTGGAGTCAGTGGCTAGAGTTTGAATCCTACATGACTTGGCGATCCTATGGTCTTGGGCAAAGTCCTTAACCTCTGGAAGCCCCAGTTTTCTTATCTGTAAAATGGGGATAATATACTGCTTATAAAGTGTTTAGAACAAAGCTTGAAATGTTAATCATTTTCATTGGCTTTGTATCTGTCCAGCACCTCATAAGAAGCAAAATAGAGAGGGTGCTTTACCAGCTCTTTTGAATGAAGGAAGGACGGACTGCTGATATTGTCAGATTTGGAGATTTTATTGTTTAGTCGTGTTCAAACGGATGTTATATTTGGCACGTATAGCCAATTTTATCATGCATAAATTTATCCATGGAAAATATTCTTAAAAGAAAAAGGGGATCTGTTTTCTGCTCTGACTTTTTATAGGTTCATTAAAAAGCATTCATTCTGAAACAGTAATGTAAAAATGCTTGGGCTTGTAAAGTCCATGCCCAGTGTGGAAAATTATGTGCCCAGAAACTACTGTTTTCTGGATTTTGACTTGCATTTTCCAAAACATGAAGTGTGGGGATTGTCACTTGTCTCTTATTCATCTGAACAGGTGAAGATCAGCGAGCACCTCTGGCATTGTTGAGCCAAACTCTGTGACTGTCCTACACTTGTCTCATCTTCAGTACAAAATATATATTCTTATTCAGCTTATGACTCAGTTGTTTGTTTTAAAAACTTTTAAGTGCTGTTTGCAGTGTAAAACCAAATCCTAAATTTTAAAAACTTCCATAGCTAATACTCTGCTAAATGTTTTCAATCCTGACATTTAATCTCCATGAACTGGAGCTCTCTGATTTCACTGTTTGCAGCTAGTAAATGTCACTCTAAACATTGTTGCTTTCACTCACACTTAAGCACTTTCATCTGCAGTGGGTGCAGTGTGTCAGAGAATTCTTTGTGTGCTGCTCTAGTGAGGGGAAAAAAAGACGAAGTCCGGCCTTTAAACAGACTGAAAAAAACTGCTTGGAAGGCAGCGATGACCCTGTTTTTTATATGGTGTTTGTGAACACACAATCCTGAGTTCTACCAGATTCTCTTAAAAAGCAACTATATTAGCTCAGTCAGAACAGGGTCCCCGCTGAGGTCATACGTGGTTGTCCGCCAAGCAGCTCCTCCCTCTTTTGTGACTGGAGGGGGATCGGTGGGGAAAAGGGGTAGAAGATGCGGTCATTCCTTTAATTTCACTTTTGCCTGCAGGAGGAATCTTGTCATCCTCTGGCTCCCCAAACTATTTTCAACCTGGGTGTTTTATTTCTTAGTTCCTGAAGGCTGCTGGCACACAGGACAACCCTCACTTTTCATCATCTTGACATGAAATGGAAAATCAGTTTGTGGCTGTTTTCATAGCTAGTGATTTACTCTCGTCCTTTTATCTGCCTCCACTTTATGCTCTTTGTTTGGACATACTTTTATTTCCTGTCTCTATGGCCTTTTGTTCTCCTGGGATTTTTCTGTTCATTCTTCCTTCCCCTGCCTCCTTCCCATCCTCCATTCCCTGAAATCCCTCTGGGCCTCATTCTCCCCTTGGTCCCCAGGCCCTTGCCCTGCCCCTTTTGTGCACATCCTGCTTCATGCTTGGCTGCCTGCCTTTCTCCTCCCTGGTCTGTTACATGCACTGCTGGTGCCACCTGCACTGCTTCTGTCATCCTCCAGGTCCCTCTTCATGTACCTGAGGGCTCAGTCAGTACAGCGGACAACAGGCAGACAGGCTGAACTCGTCCCTAGTCACTGCTGTAGACAGATTATCAGCTAAGTTCTTAGGCAGACATGTGTTTTTAAGGTAGTTAATGCCTACACCAGCCTTTGTTTCCAGTTTCCTGGCAGCCATGCTGAAGCATGAATTGAAGCCTGGAAATAGAACACTCTACAAGAAGCACGGAAGTGGGAATTTTAGAAAACCATGGGCTCTTCTGTCAGACATAGATTCAAGTCTCTGTGGTTTTTTAGCTTTGTGGCCTTGGACAGATTCATTCATTCATTTAACAGATATTTATTGAGTGCCTCTTATGTGCCTGTATTTGGCTTTTCGGGAGCCAATTAATAGCCCTCTGTCTTCCTCTCTTATATTCTCAACCAATTGAGAAATAAGACAGTAGAAATCAAAATATTAGCTTTATCAACTGATGAAAGCCAGATTGGAGGATGTGGCTAATATATGCAGCCACCATGGGTTTCCGTCTCTGCTAAATTAGGCCACAGGCCCGCCTCTCTACTTAGCACACAAGCCAGGTATAGAGGATAGATGTTGAAGACAGACAAGCTGAAAAGAAGAGAGTGAAAAAAGCCCGGGGGGCCTGGCTGAGCTGTGCATCCTCAGCTGTTCTCCTAACCTAGTCACTGATGGGTAGGCCACTCCTCCCCCCAGGGAAGGGCTGAGTGAGAAGACCGAGCAGAAACTTCACTCCTCCTTCCTGGGACCTGGAAACTCCCTTCCTTCCAGGGAAACAGGAAGGTTGAGTATTTGCCCTTAAAACTCTAAGTGGTATACTTAACCAGCGATTACCATAGGAGACAAAATAAATATTACCGGTCTATTTCCTCACCTATAAAATATGAATAATCTTACCCATCTCTTATTGTGGCTGTGGAGACTAAGATGAAATGAGATACTGTTCACAAAGAATATGAGTACCTGTTAGCTGTCATTCTTTGACCAGGACCAGCCTAAAGTAGAATTAGTCATTCAGTGGCTTGATATGTCTTTGTTGCCCTCTGTCTTCTCTTTTTGAACCCCGGTTTGGTCATTTTTCCCCTCCTCACTACTGCTTAAAAAAAAGGGAAGGAATACTGGTCCTACAGCTTTTGATTTCCAGTAAGCACACTGGCCAGATCTTTTCTAACCCTGGCATATGTGCTGCACAACTCATTAATTTGGACAAAGCAAGCATTTTGGATAATTAAG
The DNA here is from genome assembly GCF_963455315.2 of Globicephala melas. Classification (NCBI taxonomy): domain Eukaryota; kingdom Metazoa; phylum Chordata; class Mammalia; order Artiodactyla; family Delphinidae; genus Globicephala; species Globicephala melas. The sequence goes on from NC_083314.1 coordinate 104,597,548, forward strand.
TCTACTTTAGAACTACAAAACGACTTGTTCCTGAAGGGCCACCAAAGTACAATACATGGCTACAAACAGGTATGTTATTACATGAGAAATGTATGTCTTGATTGCTCACATTTATTATTATATTAACTTAAACGATATTCATGAGTTTCTCTATTACCATAGAAAATACTGCAGGTGAGCCTTGAAACCACAACGATGAAGGAAAACAGTACAGATAGTGAGTTTTAGGGAAAAACTTTTTTTTTTTTTTGCGGTACGCGGGCCTCTCACTGTTGTGGCCCCTCCCGTTGCGGAGCACAGGCTCCGGACGCACAGGCTCAGCGGCCGTGGCTCACGGGCCCAGCCGCTCCGCGGCATGTGGGATCCTCCCGGACCGGGGCACGAACCCGTGTCCCCTGCATCGGCAGGCGGACTCTCAACCACTGCGCCACCAGGGAAGCCCCGGGAAGAATTTTTAATTCAGGGTATTTGGACTTTATTTTGAGGGCAGCAGGAAGCCACTGATGATAAATGCTAACGGGGTCAGATTTGTATTTTAGGAGAAAGCCATGTAGCAGCACTACGAGAGTGAAACGGAGGAGAGGGCGGGGCATGCAAAGCAGGGAGGAGGTGAACCAGGTGAGAGGGGAGTTGGCCCACACCAAGTAGTGGAGATCAACAGCAGCGCCCAGATTTAAGAGGCTTTAGGAGTAGAATTGGCAGGGTTTGGGTGAGAAGGGGGAAAGAGAGAAATGTATCTGGTAAGAGGGCTGTTTTCTAAAGTTAAAATAATAAGAATTCAAATGGCAGTGCTGCCAGAGGCCCTTCCTCAGCAGGATTAGAGGGTTAACATGGGGAATCCAGCCTGAGAGAGTCAGAGCCAAAAGAGAGATTAACTTGGCCAGTAAGAGGGGCTGGACCAGTCCCCCAGGAGAGAGCAGAGAAGGAGCCCTCTGGCAGGTTAAAGCTGCAGGGTATGGCATAACAGATTTGCCTTCCACTAACGGGAAAGGGAGAGGAGGAAAAAGGAAGGCAGAAAAAGAAATAAGCCAAAGTGTTGGGGGCTTTGGGGGGCCACTGTCAAGAGTGCCATGATGTTGCAGATTCTCCTGCCTCGTGCATAGTTATGTCAACCATTCACACAATAAGGCACATGAAGCCTTATTTCAGTTTTTCCAAAAAACAGGTCTCACAAAAGTACTTAGGTGGATACTAAGCTAGATGTTTTTTGTATTGTGAACTATATTTTCTTTGGGGTTTTTTTCATTGCATTCTTTTATTGCGTGGGATAGAGAGAATTCAATCCCTGGGACAGGCTCTCTCCTTGTAGTATGTTTTTATAGGATGTTATAGAACTTTTCAGTTTTAAAACAAGGGTCTGAAAACAGTAAACAAGAAAAGATCAGTGAATACTTTTGCAAGGTGGAAGGGGAAGGAAAGGAGAACGACTTTATGGCTTTAGAACAGTCCATGATGTTCTTCTCTCACCCTTTTATATCCATAGATTGTATTAATTGGACATAGCACTCTGTGCCCCTCATAACAGAGCAGTATTGGGCATATCCATGGTGAACATATATTTTAGTTTTGTAAATGATTACATAAAACAATGGAAAACTATTTTCTCTGTTTAAAGACTAAAGTTTTTCCCGCCATTTCCTAGTTTTTAAAGACTCAGTATTGGAGTGGGGAATTTTAACTAATGACATACTATAAAAGGGTTTTGTTCAGTATTTGTAGAGGCAATGTTTAAAACCATTGTTTTTTCTGAGGTATTTTGTTATGTTAAACTGACCACAACTAGAGAGACCCAGCAGTGAATCAGCAATTTCTGCCAGCTCCCCTAAGATTTTTGTTGTGCGCCGGTTTTGTGCAAAGTGCTTGACGGGCTGAGTGCAGTGCCACATTTCTAGATTGTGGGCTCCCTGATTGCTTACTCAGCTTCCCAGGCCCAAGTGCTGAGAAAAATGCCAAGCATCATTATAATACCTGTTGACCGTAAACAGACTGCCAGTTACTTCTCCGGTAAAAATGAGTTTACTTGGGATCAGCAAAGAATTGCAATCTGAAGGTCTGCAACCATGGTCAACTATGCGCAGATCCCTGCTGCCAGGCCACAAGGAGAGGGGAACTCTTTTAAAGAGGGGAAAAGGAAGCTGGAAGGGCCATAGTAAACAGAGTCCATCGGAGGAGTTGGAAGAAGAGTGGCTTTTCATTGGCTGAGTTGTGAGCTTATTTATTTATTTACTTATTTATTGCAGTACACGGGCTTCTCATTGCAGAGGCTTGTCTTTGTTGCGGAGCATGGGCTCTAGGCGTGCAGGCTTCAGTAGTTGTGGCTCATAGGCTCTAGAGCACAGGCTCAGGTTGTGGCACCCGGGCTTAGTTTTTCCACGGCATGTGGGATCTTCCCAGACCAGGCTCGAACTTGTGTCTCCTGCACTGGCAGGCCGGATTCCCAACCACTGCGCCACCAGGGAAGTCCCGGGACATAACTATTGAATTTATGAATAAATTTCCTAATAGGGTCATACAGATGAGACCACGCAGAATGATGGGTTAGTGGTAGTTATTAGAATTACAACATGGATTTTAAACATACTTGATTATAATTAACATCAAATTTAAAGTTAGCATCTGTAACATGTGTGAGTGTCTGGCTCCAGTTCCCCTCCAGAATTCCCACTGCCAACATTTCCCCAGACCAGAGGGAGCCTAGTCTTGTTTCCGCACCCAGCTCTCTGTTTCAAAGACTCAAACCGCAGTGGGCCAGGCGGGGGAGGCTGAATGGGGTTAGACAGCCAGTGGGGGTAGGAGTCATGAGCAACAATGAACGAGTGGCATTAAGGGCTGCACGGCGCTTACTCTCCGTGGAAACGCTCTGTCACAGTCAGGAAGTGTGATTTAATCCTGGTGAAGATAATTCCATTTTATACCCTGAATGGACTGTCCCTCTAACAGAATTTTATTTTCAGTCTTGCCCTGGGAAGCCCTACCAGTAATAATTCGGTGTACATTATTTGCCCTGTTAGCTGAACTGTACAAAATAGGGGGTTGATTCATCTGCCATCCCACCTCCTTTTCCCTTAAAAGGCTCTTAAAAGAGGACCTGAGAACCTGCTACCCCAACAGAAGATGCTTGGACTGTGGCCCAGCAGTGCCCTCGGCAGGATTTGTGGGAGGAGAGAAGACTGCAGTTCAGTCAAAAGAGCCACTGTTGATCTTGAAAGAACACGAGCCATACAGATGACACAAGGATTCTGTTCCCCCTTCAACTCTAAGACCCCTCTTTTGGTCTTTGTCGTGAAGCAGCCTTAGGCAGAGAGACTAAGAAAAATAATAGCAGCAAATACGCATAAGGGACTTGCTGAGTTCTAAGTGCTTGTCAAGCTCTGTTTCACTTAATCCTCACTATAATGCTATGTGGAAAGCACTGCTTGAACCCTCATTTTACAGATGAGGGAACTGAGGCACAGAGAGGTGAAATAACTAGCCCAAGCTCACACAGGTAGGAAGCAGTGGAGCCCGGATTCACTCCCCGGTGGTTTGGCTCCAGGGTCCATCCTCTCATCACTGCCCTTTCCCTGGACTGTCAATGACTCAGATACCCCATCTTGTTTACCATAAGACAGAAGCTTGTTTCAAGAAACGGTGGGGGTGGGGGGCGGTGCTCCACATTTGAATTAGAAAACCTGCAGTTTTGGTATTCTCTCCATAGTGGTTAAGAATCTCTTCTTAACAAAATTTGGCTTCTGGTCAAGCAAGATGTTTCCCAGATCACCTGCTGGATTAAAAGCTGTTGCCCTGCCCTTAAGATGACTCTGGTAGAGGACTCACTCTGGTGCTACTGACAGACTGAGCCCCACCACTGAGGCCCTGCTTGTCCAGCCCTCCCCTCCCCAAAGACCCAGACTGTGATGCAGAGAAGTGTGAGCAAACCATTCTCCACGTCTGCAGAGATGCTCCTTCAGCACCAGTGGGATGGGGCACCTTGACAGCTAGGGTGACTTTGAGTGGCAGAGGATATGCCGCCTTGCCACCTCCCTACTAATGTCCCTTTCTGCCATCCTTCAGGTGCCTTCCTTCCCTGTAACCTGTCCTTATTCTCGCAATGTTGTCAACTAATCATTTTTAAAGAATTAACAGATAATTAGGGAGCTAACGTCTAGTCTTTAAGATAGGACTCCTCCCAGGGACGCTAGCTGTCTAAGAGGGAGTCTCTAGATCTAGACAACAGAGGGAAGGAGGGGCGTCATGGTGGAGCTCCTCAATTCCTGGCAGTTCTCCCTGCTATTAGGAACCTCAGGCTCACTGAAAAGCTCTTCCAGATGAGTTCAGCTGGGCTGCTTGTCCCCGAAGTGGTTTTGAGCAGGATGAGAGAGAGAATGGCCTTTGATGGCTTACCAGTCCCCACGTTCCCTCCGCCGCTGCTTTCTCCCTCAGCACACACAGACCCCTTTGCAGGAAGGTAGACAAGGCGCCACTTATGAAGAGTGCCAGCCCCCTTCCTGTAGTGGTGGGCAGAGGTTTCCAAGTGCTAATTGGTACCGAAACACCTGGCAGTTTGTTTAAAATGCATATTCCCGGGCCCCAGACCCAGAGATTCTGATTTGGAGAGAATCTGCATTTTATTTATTTATTTATTTATTTATTTATTTTAAATTGAAGTATAGTTGATTCACAGTGTTGTGCCCATCTCTGCTCTACAACAAAGTGACTTAGTTTTACACATATATACCTTCATTTTTAAAATATTCTTTTCCATTATGGTTTATCCCAGGAGATTACATATAGTTCCCTATGCTATACAGTAGGACCTTGTTGTTTATCCATTCTAAATGTAATAGTTTGCAACTACCAATCCCAGGTTCCCAGTCCATCCCCCTCCCTCCCCCAAGAATCTGCATTTTTGACAAGTATCCCTGGGTGAATGGGATGTGAAGGCCTGCAAAATACTAACATGGGAGTCACTTCTCTACCTGCTGGTTTAAAGGGGTCCTCTCTGAATAGAACTGGGACAAACCTACCACTTCTCTCAGTTCCTATCAATGCTCCTGTCTTCTAAGAGTATAATAAGAGAGAGTCATTAGTACAGCCAAACACACCTAGCAAAACTCAGCTAAGCTTGAAGGCAATAAAAACCTCCAAGAGACACCCTGATTTTGACAAGAAGTGTCATTCTACTTCTTCAAGTTACCAATGGAGTCAGGTGCACCAATGCTAAAATCTTGATAAATGCATGGTGGACGATGAAAGGGAAACACCTTTTGAATGCCTAAATGTGCAGAGTGAAGCACATGTTCTGTGGAGAACCCTGCCCGTTCGTTGTAGGTGTGGAATCCAAGCTCGGCTCCAGAGTACCATGTTCTTTAACCACAACGAGGTACATCTCCTTAATGCATCTCACTCTGTTGGATTCTATCTTCTTGCCTCCATTTCATTGTCTGTCTTTGAGCATCTATGTCTACCTCTCTTTTCTACACACACAACCAGAAACTCACAAACAAGTGTTTTTATGTATCCTTTTGGTTTAGAATTAAGGAATTAGATACTCCTCTATAAAAAAAATTTGTAAGCCTTTTTTAATACTGCAAACATAATCTGTACATAAAGAAATTATCTAAGGAAAACTGCTGACTAGTTTTCAGTTCAGCAAGATAGCAGTTTTATTCATAGGTAGATGTAAAAAAAAAAATTAGGGAAGGATCACGAATAAAATATCACTTATCTGCCTAAGAGAGGGCCTTGACAGAAGTCAGGAGTTACATAATTGCTTTGAATCTGAGCCAGTTCTTCCTGTTTAGAAAGGATACTCCCTTTTCTTTTGAAAATGTTAACCATTTGCCCCCATTTTATCTGCTGAAAAGCTTTCATAATCCATCTTAGTCCAATGACATGTTATAGTCTGCCACTAATTTCTTTATTAAAGCTATAAAATATTAATAACAATTGCCAGAATTTTACCTTCAATTAAACTCCCTGTGTCACATCTGCCCTGGAGCCTACCTTGCCTTCAGCCCACTTCCAACTAATGCTGGTCCTGACTGACAGGTGCAGGACCAGGATGGGGGACAGGAGAGCCCCAGGCTTGTTTTCTAAAGCTGGTCTGCGTCTCAGCTGTGTGATCTTTCATATGTCACTTAATTGCTCTGGTCTTGAGTCTCCTTGTCTAAAAAATGAGGATAAAGACATCCACCTCAAAGGGCTGTTGTAAGGTTTAAGAAAAGGCTCATTACGCAGAATGCCACACTTATGCTCTGGGCCTGGCAAGTAGTATGTGCCCTGTGAATGTCAAGGTCTCCGCCTTCCTTCTCAAGCTAAAGGGCAAGGATTGAACTAAGTGACTCCTGAGACTGCATCTAGCGTCAGCAATCAGGGCTTCTGCGAGAACTGCTGAGTATACGGTGTGGGGAAAACAAAAGGAAAAAGTACTGGATTACTAGGATTCAAAGACCTCCGTGAACACATTTCAGAGTGTTGAAAATACAGTGAAAACACAAAAAGACCAAGAAGTCAGGAAGTCGTCACCTTGACCATTTGGCCCAGAGAACAGGAAAACTAAAAGATTCAGTTTCCTCAACTGAAAGTAGAATCAGCCAGGAAGGTTAGGAAAACAATGTTTGGCTGGCCTGACGTTGATCTTTAACGATGATGCAAAGTAGGTACAGCTTAACCATTCAGAGAAAAAAAATTTTTTTAAGTTTTAATTTTATCTGTGTATCTTTTATGATGGATCGTCAGGGCAAGAAAATCAAATGTCACCCCAGTGTGGGCACCGACAACCTCTGAGCTCTTTTGCCTACTCTGCACTTACAGTTGGAGGAGCCATAAACATACATGGAGTGGCCAAACTGTGTGAGGAGCCATAAACATACATGGAGTGGCCAAACATACATGGAGTGGCCATAAACATACATGCAGTGGCCTGGGTCTTGTAGGATCTTGTTAACATGCATTCAGACTACAGGTGGGCATCCCAGAGTTGGTGGAGGGGACACTGGAGTCTGCTGTCTGTGTGTCTCCACCTACATAACTTCCACCCCTGTAACTCAGCCCAAACGCAACAAATCAGGATGGTCGCAGAAGGTTGTGAAGTCTAGTTTCCCCATACAAGGGCAAAATAGCCGACCCTTGTTTTGAAATGAACAAGATCAGGCTTACTCACCAGGTCATCAGGCTTGTTTACCGTGTTATGGCCACGGACTTTCATGGCCATTTGGCTGAGAAGGACACTACAGTGGCTCCCCAGATCCAGAGCAGGGGAGCTCAAGAATCCTTCACTCATTCACCACGTGTGGAAGAAGAGAAAACACCGCTCCGGGTAATCAGGCTCCTTCCGTCATTTTTTTACATAAGCATCACGTGGAGTGTATCAGGCAGAGCAAAAAATATGACTTGAAGATAAAGAGGCTAAAATGGATGGTTGGGTCAGTCTTATAAGGTACCCTCTGAAGGGTAGGATAGGTAGGGTAGGATAGATCATGCCGGGTCAGTGCCATGTCTGTGACAGAGTGAGGGACAAGCCTTCTGCCACATAGTACTCTTAAGAATTTGAAAAATGCCACAAGTATTCTACTTGACTTTTGGATGGATTATAATAATAGCTGGGACTTCCCTGGTGGCGCAGTGGTTAAGAATCCGCCTGCCAATGCAGGGGACACGGGTTCGATCCCTGGTCTGGGAAGATCCCACATGCTGCAGAGCAGCTAGGCCTGCAAGCCACAACTACTGAGCCCACGTACTGAAGCTACTGAAGCCCACGTGCCTAGAGCCCGTGCCCTAGCAACAAGAGAAGCCACCGCAATGAGAAGCCCACGCACTGCAACGAAGACCCAACGCAGCCAAAAATAAAGAAATAAATAATTTAAAATACATATATACATAATAATAATAGCTACCATTTATTGAATTTTTACCATGGGCAAAGCACTATGTTAAATGCTTTACATGTGTTATCTTATTTGATCTCCACAGCAATACTAAAAAGTAGATATACCGTCTTCCCTGTGTTTATATTTGTTTCTGGTTGGATTACCATTCCCCACTCCTGACATTCTCTACCTTACTGTTGCTAATTCCCAAGAAGGAGAATACATTAGAACTTACTGCCCACCTCCCCTGAAGGACCATCAGGACCAGTCTCATCTTGCCCTTATATATATGTCTCTGTTTACCTTATTCACCACAAGAAGTTCAAGCCCCTGAGAGAGAGTGTTACCTGGACCTAACAGCTCTGTTGAATTATAATCTGTCTCAAGCCCACACCCCTCCCCAACCTCCTAAACCCTTTTTGCTGGCCCAGACTTACGGTCGGTTCACAAAATCTACATCATCTTCTCTCCTCCGTCTTGCTCTAGTTGCTGTCTGATTTACCCAGAATACCATACCACTTCATCAGTTACTGGCTTCCAGCTCACCTCCTCCCAGATCTTCTTTGACCTCCATATCTCCCTGTTCCCTTATCCTACTTTATATTATATAAACGTATACCTATTATTTTTTGTCTTCCCACTGGAATGTAAACTTTGTGAGGGCAGGGACCTTTGTTCACTAGTAGATCCCTAATACCCAGAAAGTACCTGGCATATTATCTTTGCTCAGTACCTATTTCTTGAACAAATGAATCCATGAATGAGAAAACTGAGACATAGAACGGACTGCTCACGTTGCTGTTAAGCAGACAGCCCAGATCTGTGTGACTGCAAAGCCCTGGCCCATAAGCACCATGTTGCTCGGCTCCCTGATCGATTATGTGAGTGCAGCAGGAGCAAGAATGTTCTGGCTGACTGGGAGTAATCAGTGTTGGGGTGTTGGTATAAGGGACTTACCAATTGGGCAGGATCCTACAGGGCCAAAGTTTACTGTTCTTTATTTGATTACATTCTATGATTACATGATTTAAAAGAAAAATATATATTTGGTTATTCAGATGACCAAAATATATTTTTTGTATATATTTGGTCTTCATCCACAGTTCCTGACTCACAGCTCCTAAAACCCTTGGAATTTCCTAAGTGATGAGAGCAATAAAGGTGCCTGTTAAGTTAATGAGGTGACTTTCGGAAAGGACCCAAGAATGGGGACTGGTTACCAGGGGAGCCAACTGTGTCATTAAAGGGTTGGAACTTCAGTCCCACCCCCAGCCTCTACCTCTGGGGAGGAGAGAGGGCCTGGAGGTTGAATCAGTCACCAATGGCCAGTAGTTTAATCAATCATGACTATGTAATGAAGCCACCATAAAAACCCAAGAGGACGGTGTTGGGAGAGCTTCCAGGTTGGGGAGCATGTGGAGACTTAGGGAGAACGGCACACTCTGAGAGGGCGTGGAAACTCCACCCCCTTGCCCCATACCTTACCCTATGTATCTCCTTATCTGGCTGTTGGTTTGTATTTTTTAATATCCTTGGTAATAAATCAGTAAGCTAGTGAGTAAATGGGCCTTCCTGAGTTCTGTGAGCCATTCTAGCGTATTAATTGATCTCAAGGAGTGGGTCGTGGGAACCTCTGACTTATAGCCAGAAGTAGAGGTAGCAGCCAGGGCTTGTGACAGGCATCTGAAGGGGGAGGGCAGTCTTTGGGACTGAGCCATTAACCTGTGGAATCTGATTCTATATCCAGGTAGGTAGTGTCAGAATTGAGCTAAATTGTAGGACAACCAGCTGGTGTCCAGAGCATTGTTTGTTGTGAGGCAGCCTACACGTGCGCACGTGTACACACATTAGAATTGGGTCCAGTTGTTATCAAATGAAATGCAAGTAACTGATATTCGAGGAGCCAGCAATAAATTCAGCGTCTTTACAACGTAAGCCATTAGCCTAGATAAAAACAATTTATAACTTTACTTACCTTTTTGATATGACTTAAAAGAAGATGAAAGCTATGCCTGGGTAAGGACAAGTAGGGAAGGGGCTAGGTGGGCTGTGACATGTTCAAGCAGTGAAGCAACTGAGGCCTATATAGCAACATGGAAGGAAGAGTGGTATACTTGGAAAAGTAGACCTCAAGATGCTATACACAGTGATGACAACTCTGAAGACTCTGTGTGTTAGCAATAGAATTGTAAGAGACCTTGAAGTTCATAAATATTTGGTGATTCCAGTGTTTAGGGCTTTATTTGGTTATTTCATGTTGGTCTTGATATTTAGATATTCCTGTTTAACTGTTACTACTCAGATGATTAAATACACATAAAAAAGAAGAAATACAGTGTACCGTAATGTGAGCCAAGCGAACACGTCATCCCATCTGCTCTGCGTCCTGTTCCTTCCTGCTGTCCACCTCCACTGAGCGCTGACATTCAGTGCTGCCTTTCCTCAGGCTGCACCCCCAGCCTTCCGGTCCTCTGACGATATCCTCTACATGTTATAGACCACCTGCCCTCCAACTGCATTTTCTTCCTCACTCTCTTGATTACTCACAGATGCTTCTCTATCCAGTTTTCTACGGCTTTTATCCCACGGCTCTTGCCCTCCTCCTCTCTTGGATGACGACTTTTGAGTATCCTTTCCCTACGCCAAAACACTCACCCTGGGTGCTTTTTGCTGCTTGGTCCTCATCCTTGTTTCACTCTGCCTCTTCCTGTGCTCACCGTGCAGCGCTCTGAGCCCTGCTTGAGGAAATCCTGTGACTGTTCTGACGTGACCTGTTCCTTCTGTAACTCTGCATCTGCTGCTCTCAAAGCCTTTGTTTTTTTTCCATACCAGTCAGGTTCTTGGTAACGAACCATAAAAATCCACTCTGGCTGACTGAAACAGAAAAAGAATTTAGGGAAAGATTATTGAGAGCTCTCGGAGTTACTGGGAAAGCTAATGAAATAGGATTAGTAAACGTGGAGGGACAAGGTGGGAGCTGAACAGCTAGAACCACAGCCCAAATTCCATGGCCTCAGAGCTGCTTTGGGGGAACACTGCTGCCACCACTGCTGGATAGTGAACAGTGTAGCTGGCCCCGCTGGTACTGGATGCCAGACTCTGCCAGTGGCACCTTTGCCACCAGAACAGATTCTCCTCTGGCCTTGCTTCTGTGCACCACCAGCACCTGATCAGACCTAGGCAGAAACATCTGGCCAAGTCACGGCCCATCCACTAGCTGCAGAGGGAACACAGAAAGGAGTATCTCACTTGTGAGATGGGCTCTGCCTGCTGTCACAACTCATACAGTGGGAAATCACTCAGTTTCCACACAGGAACAAAAACAAAACAAAACTAAAGGCCACATGGCCCATCCCCAACTCAGGACAGTTGTTTTATTAAACTTTCTACAACTTCCTTAAGTCCTTGAAGCTGTTTCTTCTGACCTCTCACTCAGCAAGAACTCTGGAACACAGTTCAATGCAAAATTAAAACCTTAGGGGTCACAGATTTATATACAAAAATGTTCATAACAGCATGATTTAGAATAGCAATAAAAGGAGTCAGCCCGAATTTCCAACAATAAAGGAATAGTTAGATGAATTATGAGATATCCATAGGATTAAATATATGCAGTCATTAAAAATCATGAATTTAAAAAATTTTCCACAACACACGAAAATATAACAACATTTCAAAAAAACACTTTACAATATTTATATATAAGCTCTCAGATTATGTATGTGCATACGTGAACATATTTTATAGTGAAATATAAATGTGTATATGAAGATAATACACCAAAATGTTAACAGATTGATGAAATTAGAAGGATTATAATCTTCTTTTTGCTTTTCCGCACTTTTCACATTGAGCTGGAAAGTTATAAATATTGAAAGAAAAATCCGTTGAGGGCAAACTTCCTGTGCCACCGTTTTTATCCTTTGTCATGTTCTCAGAAGGTACATTTTTTCCCAAACCAATCTCAAACTAAATACTCTGAATTCTTACTCTTTTCTCCTGGTGTTGAAAGAACTCACTTTTTCTATATCATCAGTTCCCCTCTCACCACCAGTTCGTTCCCGCAGTCTTTATGTTCATGTATAGATCATTCGTTCCATTCTGTAAGCCTTTCCCAGCCCTGCTTAGCTCACCCAGCTCCTATCTGAGCTTTCCCTCTCTCATGCTCATCTTCCCCTCCCCGTATTTTAGCTCAGTGATTCACAGAAGTAGGCATCTCTGGGGTTTTCATTACCCTTCTCTTACCCAAATCTGAAGATTTTGTCTCTGTCGGCTAAGGCAAGTGACTTTGTGGTTTTCTTATTTTCTAAAATAAGAAGGATGCATTTTTGGGCTTCCCTGGTGGCGCAGTGGTCAAGAATCTGCCTGCCAAAGCAGGGGACATGGGTTCGAGCCCTGGTCCAGGAAGATCCCACATGCTGCAGAGCAGCTAAGCCCATGCGCCACAACTACTGAGCCTGAGCTCTAGAGCCCACGAGCCACAACCACTGAGCCCGCGTGCCACAATGACTGAAGCCCGCACACCTAGAGCCTGTGCCCTGCAACAAGAGAAGCTACCACAATGAGAAGCCCGCACACTGCAACGAAGCATAGCCCCTGCTCGCCACAACTAGAGAAAGCCCACATGCAGCAACGAAGACCCAACACAGCCTAAATAAATAAATAAAAATTTTAAAAAGAAGAGGGAGGACCTTCAAAATAGCGGAGGAATAAGATGAGGAGATCACCTTCCTCCCCATAAATACATCAAAAATACACCTAAATGTGGAACAGATCCTACAGAACACCTAGTGAATGCTGGCAGAAGACCTCAGACTTCCCAAAAGGCAAGAAAATCCCCATGTACCTGGGTAGGGCAAAAGAAGAAAGAAAAAATAGAGACAAAAGAATAGGGACGGGACCTGCACCTCTGGGAGGGAGCTATGAAGGTGGAAAAGTTTCCACACACTAGGAAGCCCCTTCACTGGTGGAGACGGGGAGTGGGTGGGTGGGGGAAGCTTCGGAGCCACGGAGGAGAGTGCATCAACAGGGATGTGGAGGGCAAAGTGGAGAGATTCCCGCACAGAGGATCGGTGCAGATCAGCACTCACCAGCCCGAGAGGCTTGTCTCCTCGCCCACCGGGATGGGTGAGGGCTGGGAGCTGAGGCTCGGGCTTCGGAGGTCGGATCCCAGGGAGAGGACTGGGGTTGGCTGCATGAACACAGCCTGAAGGGGGCTAGTATGCCACAGCTAGCCGGGAGGGAGTCCGGGAAAAAGTCTGGACCTGCCTAAGAGGCAAGAGACCATTGTTTCAGGGTGCAAGAGGAGAGGGTATTCAGAGCACTGCTTAAACAAGCTCCAGAGATGGGCATGAGCCGCGGCTCTCAGCACGGACACCAGAGATGGGCATGAGATGCTAAGGCTGCTGCTGCAGCCACCAAGAATCCTGAGTGCAAGCACAGGTCACTATCCACTTCCACAATGGAAGAGAAAATAGTGTAAATAACTACTGCAGAGCAGAATAAAAGAAAAAGGAATGAAAAGAATTGAGGACAGTCTCAGAGACCTCTGAGACAACATTAAACATATCGACATTCACATTATAGGGGTCCCAGAAGGAGAAGAGAGAGAGAAAGGACCCGAGAAAATATTTGAAGAGATTATAGTCGAAAACGTCCCTAACATAGGAAAGGAAATAGCCACCCAAGTCCAGGAAGCACAGAGAGTACCATACAGGTTACACCCAAGGAGAAACACACCGAGACACACAGTAATCAAATTGGCAAAAATTAAAGACAAAGAAAAATTATTGAAACAGCAAGAGAAAAGTGACAAATAACATACAAGGGAACTCCCATAAGGTTAACAGCTGATTTCTCAGCGGAAACTGTACAGGCCAGAAGAGAGTGGCATGACATATTTAAAGTGATGAAAGAGAAGAACCTACAACCAAGATTACTCTACCCAGCAAGGATCTCATTCAGATTTGATGGAGAAATCAAAAGCTTTACAGACAAGCAAAAGCTAAGAGAATTCAGCACCACCAAAACAGCTCTACAACAAAGGCTGAAGGAACCTCTCTAAGTGGGAAACGTAAGAGAAGAAAAGGACCTACAAAAACAAACCCAAAACAATTAAGAAAATGGTCATAGGAACATACGTATTGATAATTACCTTAAACGTGAATGGATTAAATGCTCAAACCAAAAGACACAGGCTCACTGAAAGGATACAAAAACAAGACCCATATATATGCTGTCTACAAGAGACCTACTTCAGACCTAGGGACACATACAGACTGAAAGTGAGGGGATGGAAAAGGATATTCCATGCAAATGGAAATCAAAGAAAGCTGGACTAGCAATACTCATGTCAGATAAAATAGACTTTAAAATAAAGAATGTTACAAGAGACATGGACACTACATAATGATCAAGGGATCAATCCAAGAAGAAGATATAACAATTGTAAATATTTATGCACCCAACATATGAGCACCTCAATACATAAGGCAAATGCTAACAGCCATAAAAGGGGAAATCGACAGTAACACAATCATAGTACAGGACTTTAACACCCCACTTTCACCAATGGACAGATCATCCAAAATGAAAATAAATAAGGAACACAAGCTTTAAATGACACATTAAACAAGATATACTTAATTGATATTTATAGGACATTCTATCCAAAAACAACCTAATACACTTTCTTCTCAAGTGCTCATGAAACATTCTCCAGGATAGATCACAATCAAGCCTTGGTAAATTTAAGAAAATTTAAATCATATCAAGTCTCTTTTCCGACCACAATGCTATGAGACTAGATATCAATTACAGGAAAAAAAACTGTAAAAAATACAAACACATGGAGGCTAAACAATACACTACTAAATAACCAAGAGATCACTGAAGAAATCAAAGAGGAAATAAAAAAATACCTAGAAACAAATGACAGTGAATACACAATGACCCAAAACCTATGGGATGCAGCAAAAGCAGTTTTAAGAGGCAAGTTTATAGGAGTAGAGTCCTACCTCAAGAAACAAGAAAAATCTCAAACAACCTAACCTTACACCTAAAGAAGTTAGAGACAGAAGAACAAAATAACACCAAAGTTAGCAGAAGGAAAGAAATCATAAAGATCAGATCAGAAATAAAAAAGAAATAAACAATAGCAAAGATCAATAAAAACTAAAAGCTGGTTCTTTGAGAAGATAAACAAAATTGATAAACCACTAGCCAGACTCGTCAAGAAAAAAGGGAGAAGACTCAAATCAATAGAATTAGAAATGAAAAAGGAGAAGTAACAACTGACACTGCAGAAATACAACGAATCATGAGGGAGTACTACAAGCCACTATATGCCAATAAAATGGACAACCTGGAAGAAATGGACAAATCCTTAGAAAAGCACAACTTTCAAAGCCTGAACCAGGGAGAAATAGAAAATATAAAGAGACCAATCACAAGCACTGAAATTGAAACTGTGATTAAAAATCTTCCAACAAACAAAAGCCCAGGACCAGATGGCTTCACAGGTGAATTCTGTGAAACATTTAGAGAAGCGCTAACACCTATCTTTCTCAAACGCTTCAAAAATATAGCAGAGGGAGGAATACTCCCAAACTCATTCTATGAGACCACCATCTCCCTGATACCAAAACCAAAGATGTCACAAAGAAAGAAAACTACAGGCCAATATCACTGATGAACATAGATGCAAAAATCCTCAACAAAATACTAGCAAACAGAATCCAACAGCACATTAAAAGGATCATATACCATGATCAAGTGGGGTTTATCCCAGGAATGCAAGGATTCTTCAATATACGCAAATCAATCAATGTGATACACCATATTAGCAAATTGAAGGATAAAAACCATATAATCATCTCAATAGATGCAGAAAAGGCTTTTGATAAAATTCAACACCCATTTATGATAAAAACTCTCCAGAAAGTAGGCATAGAGGGAACTTACCCCAACATAATAAAGGCTATATATGACAAACCCACAGCCAATATCATTCTCAATGGTGAAAAACTGAAACCATTTCATCTAAGATCAGGAAAAAGACACGGTTGCCCACTCTCACAGCTGTTATCCAACATAGTTTTGGAAGTTTTAGCCACAGCAGTCAGAGAAGTAAAAGAAATAAAAGGAATCCAAATTGGAAAAGAAGAAGTAAAACTGTCACTGTTTACAGATGACATGATACTATACATAGAGAACCCTAAAGATGCTACCAGAAAACTACTAGAGCTAATCAATGAATTTGGTAAAGTACCAGGATACAAAATTAATGCACAGAAATCTCTTGCATTCCTATACACTATTGATGAAGAATCTGAAAGAGAAATTAAGGAAACACTCTCATTTACCATTGCAACAAAAAGAATAACATACCTAGGAATAAACCTACCTAAGGAGACAAAAGACCTGTATGCAGAAAATTATAAGACACTGATGAAAGATATTAAAGATGATACAAACAGATGGAGAGATATACCATGTTCTTGGATTGGAAGAATTAACATTGTGAAAATGACTATACTACCCAAAGTAATCTACAGATTCAATGCAATCCCTATCAAACTACCACTGGCATTTTTCACAGAACTAGAACAAAAAATTTCACAATTTGTATGGAAACACAAGAGACCTCAAATAGCCAAAGCAATCTTGAGAAAGAAAAATGGGGCTGGAGGAATCAGGCTTCCTGACTTCAGATTGTACTACAGTAATCAAGACAGTATGGTACTGGTACAAAAACAGAAATATAGATTAATGGAACAGGATAGAAAGCCCAGAGGTAAACGCACGCACATATGGTCACCTTATTTTTGATAAAGGAGGCAAGAATATACACTGGAGACAAGACAGCCTCTTCAATAAGTGGTGCTGGGAAAACTGGACAGCTACATGTAAAAGAATGAAATTAGAACACTCCCTAACACAATACACAAAAATAAACTCAAAATGGATTAAAGACCTAAATGGAAGGCTAGACAGTATAAAACTCTTAGAGGAAAATATAGGAAGAACACTCTTTGTCATAAATCACAGCAAGATCCTTTTTGACTCATCTCATAGAGAAATGGAAATAAAAACAAAAATAAACAAATAGGACCTAATGAAACTTAAAAGCTTTTGCACAGCAAAGGAAAACATAAACAAGACAAAAAGACAACCCTCAGAATGGGGGAAAATATTTGCAAACAAAGCAACTGACAAAGGATTAATCTCCAAAATATACAAGCAGCTCATGCAGCGCAATATCAAAAAAACAAACAACCCAATCCAAAAATGGGCAGAAGATGTAAATAGACATTTTTTCAAAGCAGATATACAGATTGCCAACAAACACATGAAAGGATGCTCAACATCACTAATCATTAGAGAAATGAAAATCAAAACTACAATGAGATATCACCTCATACCAGTCAGAATGGCCATCATCAAAAAATCTAGAAACAATAAATGCTGGAGAGGATGTGGAGAAAAGGGAACACTCTTGCACTGCTGGTGAGAATGTGAATTGGTGCAGCCACTATGGAGAACAGTATGGAGGTTCCTTAAAAAACTACAAATAGAACTACCATATGACCCAGCAATCCCACTACTGGGCATATACCCTGAGAAAACCAAAATTCAAAAAGAGTCATGTACCAAAATGTTCATTGTAGCTTTATTTACAATAGCCCAGAGATGGAAACAACCTAAGTGCCCATCATCGGATGAATGGATAAAGAAGATGTGGCACATATATACAATGGAATATTACTCAGCCATAAAAAGAAACGAAATTGAGCTAATTGTAATGAGGTGGATAGACCTAGAGTCTGTCATACAGAGTGAAGTAAGTCAGAAAGAGAGACAAATACCATATGCTAACACATATATATGGAATTTAAGAAAAAAATGTCATGAAGGACCTCGGGGTAAGACAGGAATAAAGACACAGACCTACTAGAGAATGGACTTGAGGATATGGAGAGGGGGAAGGGTGAGCTGTGACAGAGCGAGAGAGAGGCATGTACATATATACACTACCAAACGTAAGGTAGATAGCTAGTGGGAAGCGGCCGCATAGCACAGGGATATCAGCTCAGTGCTTTGTGACTGCCTGGAGGGGTGGGATGGGGAGGGTGAGAGGAGGGAGATGCAAGAGGGAGGAGATATGGGAACATGTGTATATGTATGGCTGATTCACTGTGTTGTAAAGCAGAAACTAACACACCATTGTAAAGCAATTATACCCCAATAAAGATGTTAAAAAAAAAAAATCAAAACTGCAATGAGGTATCACCTCACACTGGTCAGAATGGCCATCATCAAAAAATCTACAAGCAATAAATGCTGGAGAGGGTGTGGAGAAAAGGGAAGCCTCTTGCACTGCTGGTGGGAATGTGAATTGGTACAGCCACTATGGAGAACAGTATGGAGGTTCCTTAAAAAACTAAAAATAGAACTACCATATGACCCAGCAATCCTACTACTGGGCATATACTCTGAAAAAAGCATAATTCAAAAAGAGTCATGTACCACAATGTTCATTGCAGCACTGTTTACAATAGCCAGGACATGGAAGCTACCTAGGTGTCCATCGACAGATGAATGGATAAAGAAGATGTGGCACATATATACAATGGAATATTACTCAGCCATAAAGGGAAAGGAAATTGAGTTATTTGTAGTGAGGTGGATGGACCTAGAGTCTGTCATACAGAGTGAAGTCATAAAGAGAACAACTAATACCGTATGCTAACACATGTATGGAATCTTAAAAAAAAAAAAAAAAAGGTTCTGATGAACCTAGGGGCAGGACAGGAATAAAGATGCAGACGTAGAGAATGGACTTGAGGACACGGTATGGGGGAAGGGTAAGCTGGGACGAAGTGAGCGAGTAGCATTGACATATATACACTATCAAATGTAAGGTAGATAGCTAGTGGGAAGCAGCTACAGAGCACAGGGAGTTCAGCTCGGTGCTTTGTAACCACCTAGAGGGGTGGGATAGGGAGGGTGGGAGGGAGATGCAAAAGGGATGGGATATGGGGATATATGTATACGTATAGCTGTTTCACTTTATTATACAATAGAAACTAAAACAACGTTGTAAAGCAATTGCACTCCAATAAAGATGTTAAAAAATAAATTAATAAATAAAGGGTTTCAATAAAATACAAACAAAGAAAAAAAAAGAAGGATGCATTGTTAAGCAACTTACCTATAAGGCTTCTTTATTTTTATTTATTTATTTATTTTTGCGGTACGCGGGCCTCTCACTGTCGCGGCCTCTCCCGTTGCAGAGCACAGGCTCTAGATGCGCAGGCTCAGCGGCCATGGCTCACGGGCCCAGCCGCTCCGCGGCATGTGGAATCTTCCCAGACCAGGACACGAACCCATGTCCCCTGCATCGTCAGGCGGACTCTCAACCACTGCGCCACCAGGGAAGCCCCTGTAAGGCTCTTGCTGTGACTCCTGAGTAGTTCTACATCTCAGTGGTTACTGCCTTCCTCATCTCCACTTTTACCTGTCTACATAATGGAACCAATATCCTATATATGGAAGTGTTGGTTTTGACAGAACCTGTGACCTCCATAGAGACTGTCTTCCCAAGCCAGCTCAGCTTTGACAGTGGGCTCTAGTTCTCCAGCTTCTTGCATGGCCCTGGAAGCTCAGTAAAACCTTGCCTGCAGCTGGGTTCCTCAGTTTGTTAGCTCTCTCCAGCCTCCTCCTCCACCAGCCAGAGGCTGGTGTCCAAAAGTCTGGTTTTCAGGCCAGTGTCTCAGAGTTGGGCTCCGCTTTTCTGTCCAGTCTCTTTAGATTACAGACTAGTTGGACTCTGCATCTGGCTTTCAATCTCACCTTCATATGCTTGGATCACCCTCAACTTTATGGTCTCTGACTTTCAAACCAACCCAGGACCCCAAAGGTCTTGGCCCGTATTCTGTGTATGGGGTTCCTACTAGGCTACGAATTAAGTTCAGACTACCCTAGTTAAATTTGTCTTTTCGTGCATGCCGATGTCGTGTCTCAGCCAACAGGACTTGACCTGTGGTGACCCAAATCTACAGAACAACAGTCCTCTTGTAACTCTTCTTGATCCTCGATCGGGCTCATCTAGCCTCATGACTTCATGTTTATTTTAGCCCTGACCTCTTGCAGTTTTCTAGACCCATAATTTATATTATCTTTAGTACATCTCTTAGATTTCCTGCTCTCAGAGAAGTTTATTGATTTGCTAATTCATCCAACAGGCACGTATGAACACCTACCGGTTGGCACTGCAGACAGTCGGGGCTTAGTCAGGGAGTTAGACAAAATAAAGGGCTGTGTCAGGATGCTTTTTATTGCTAATGACAGAAGTCCTGATTCAAACTGGCTTAAGCAAAAATGGAATATATTCCCTCACATACCTGGCAAGTCTAGGGGTAGATCTGGTTTCCTTCAGGCACAGCTGGATTCATGGATCTTAAATGCTATCTTTGGGACCTGGCTTGTCTTCATCTCTCAGCTCTGCTCTCTTCTGCTTTGTGATGGCTTCATTCTCAAGCCCTCCACATGGTGGCAAGATAGATGTTACCATTGCCAGGTCCACATTCTCCTAGGTGCCAGTACAACAGAAAAGGTACTGCTCTCTCAGTAGCCCCAACAAATGTCCCACTATGTCTTGCGGTTTCTCACTGGGTTATATGCTCTTCCCTGAACGGATGACCTTGCCCAGGGCAATTCGATGATCTAGCTGGTCAGACTGGAGTCATATGTCCTCTCCTTATAGTTGAGCGTGGAGTCAACTCTATTGAGACATTTAAGTTGAGAGCAAGGGATACAGTGGTTCCCCTGAGGAAAAGGCGATGGATCTGAGATAGTAAAAAAGTTTTAAGTTGTCAGTCACAGCCATTATGTTCATGATAAATGTGTATGATACAGCTACAAACAGGGCCAAGTCTGACAGAGCGAACGTTTGACTTCATACATGGTAGGCAAAGGATTCCCTCCTCCCTTATCCTTCGATCCTTTTCCTTCCTTCCTTTCAGCAGAATTTAGTGAGTGCCTATTTTGTTCCAGGTTCAAAACATAGATTGTCCTAGAAATTGACCCTGCTTATAAGGAGCTTACAAAGTAGTGAGGTAGAGAGTTAGTAAGAGCAGTGCACCCACGTTTACTGAGAACTTATGTTGTAAGAAATAGAAATATGAAGAGTATTTCTGTGTTTTTTATAAAATTAAAAAGACAACTTCAACCATTATATTGTTTAAAGTCTTTACCCAGGCTATCTCAGTAAATTCTAGTTTGTTTAGTGCTTGGAATAAGTCTCTTTGGTATGCTCCATGAAATAATAGAAACTCCATAATCCCCAATTTTTAAATTTTTGCCCAGGCTACTGTAAAACTCAGAGTTAAAAACCTGTGGTTAATTAAAAGAAGCTTTCCTTTGCCTAAGTTTTCCTTAAGATTTTTTTTTTATATACTTGGTTTAGGGTTTTGTGATTTTATTGTTTCTGGGACTTTTGTAGTAAGGTACCTCAAAATAGAGATACAACAGAGATAAACAAAATACCTTTAATTTCCACTTTTACCTTTTGCCTCTGATCTATGGCAGGTTATTAAAGCATCTCCCACCAGTGCCCAGTCGCTTCCCCTCTTGTATCCAGACATCTCTATTAATGTATTCACAGCTTGTGTATAGCAGGCCGATCAGACACTGAAGGGAACACATGTGGATATGTATTTTTTTTTAAAGGCAACAAACATGAAAATATTTTTGTGACATTCAAGATCCAACATGCAACCTTTATATTATCTTTTAGCTGTAGGTTTTATTTTGTTCTGTACTATGGGAAAAAAAATTGAGAAAAGCAACACAGATAATCCAAGGATTAGGGAATACATGAACACAGTGGTTCTCTCCTGGAGAGTTGGCAACGCCTGGAGACATTCTTCATCTTCTTGGCTACTGGAGTATTGTGGGTAGAGGCCAGGGATACTGCTAAACATTCTACGATGCACAGGACTGGCCCCACAAGGAAAAATAATCCGGTCCAAAATGTCAATAGTGCCGTTATTAGAGAAACCTTGCATTAATAGGATTTTTAGAATTCTAAATCCTGAAAGGATTCAGAACAATCTTGTAACTTAGGCTTCAGACAAAACTAGAAACAAATGAGACTCAAAGAATGATCAAATCCTGGAGCTAACAGGAAAGGTCATCTAGTCTGGACTAGGTGTGTGATCAGTCAGCTGGCCCAGTCTCTCTGTGCCTCAGATTCCTATTCTGCAAAAAGGGATATGAAAGCTTGCCTCAAATGATTGCTGTGAAGATTAACTAAAAGAATACATGTCAAATGTTCAGTACAGTACCTGACCACGATGTGTTGTTGATAAATAGTGGTAGTGAGAGCTGAGGTGGTAATTACGATTACCGTCGTCCAAGGTCACAGAGCTAGTACACAGCTTGTTTAACCCCAGACTCCCTGTCCCATTTTGTTATGCTCCATTGAGGGTCTATGAAGAAAGGTTATAGGGGCAACTCAGTGGGGATTAAAGAGCACTGGCCTGGAGAGCAGCTTAGTAGCTGGTACTTCAGGAGAAAGTCTGAACAAAAGTTCTTCATAAAAGACAGGCAGGGGATTTAACTCGTAGGTGGGAGCTAAGGGAGACTAAAAAGGATTGGTTCCTACCTGAAACAGGCTACTGTCTCTGATTCCAAAGCTCTGTGAATGGTGTTCCAGGTGGTCCTGCCTCCAGGAAGGGCGGGGCTTAGTTCACATGACCTTTACCAAACCGTTATATCCCTCACCTTGTCTCACAGCCCCAACAGACATCTGTTGGGGAAGGTCCCTGCAATGCTGGGATGGTTAGACAATATTTCTGGGGACCCTTTCATCTCTAAGATTCTCTGATGTCTGATAAGTTTTGTGGGCCTTGTGCTGGAGCGATCATGTGACATTGTAGGTAATACCCAGTAGGCGTGTGTAGACAACCACGGATCTCCTGTTTTATGACTTGTGGAGTAAAAAATGCTTTATTAGATTGTACTAATTCAGTCAGCACGAGCATGTGATTGAGATGTTGTGCAAAATGCTTTTTCTCCTCTGAAAATAATAGTAAATTATCTTACCAACAATTCTGTGTAATAGCTTTCCCCTCATTTTCTTAAAAAACTTATAAAAATTCTTTGCAGTTACTCTATGAGTTAAATTTTTATTTCTCTCATTAGGTTCACCAACTAAATTGTTTTTAATCAGTGGCTTTCTATAAAAATTAGCAGAAGTCAAAAGCATTAAAACTCTCGGGACCACAAATGTGGATTAAATTCTCTTGAGGGAAAATCTCATTCCTTTAGTAACCTTCTCTCGAATATCCCATGTGTTGGATTGAACTCCTACAGTGATTCTACCTCCAACAAAATATTCTACATAATTAGTCATTTAAAGACATTTTCTCCTATATCTTAACATGTCAGTCCTCCAACTATGAATTAGATTACTTTAAAAAATCAACACGAACAAGTCAATATATGAGAAAACAGTGAATCACAACTCATTTTATCTGTTTTCCATATGTTTGTGTGACATTCAAGATCCACAAAGCAGTCGGAGAAGAGCAACACGCACCCATCCCGTGGGTGCTGGCTGAGCACCGGGCACTGTGCGCACACGTCCTGTGGTGCAGGGCAGGCCACCCAGGTGCAGAGAAGTGGACTGATTTGTCCCAACTCACACAGTTGGTAAGCAGGAGAGCCGACAACACAGCCCCACCTGGCTTCTAACTGCACGAGTTTGCTACAGGCCAGATCTTAACAAGGAATCGCTCAAGACTTAGCATAATAAAAAAATCCTCCCTAATATTGGACTGTTTTTCATTTAAAATTAGAGCAGTACTCTGTGTTTTTATTTGACCTTCAACTTTTTTTTTTTCAAGGTGTTATGTAACGGACCAGGAACATGTGTTCCTATCTGTATATCTGCCCTTCTCCTTGGGATACTAGGAATAAAGAAAGTGATCATTGTCTACGTTGAAAGCATCTGCCGAGTGGAACATTTATCCCTGTCCGGAAAGATTCTGTTTCACCTCTCCGATTACTTCATTGTTCAGTGGCCGACTCTTAAGGAGAAATATCCCAAATCTGTCTACCTCGGGCGAATTGTTTGATGAATGACAACTTACTTCTTTAGAATTTTGCAGTCAACAATATTTACTATAAATGGGGAACAGAAAACTACATGTTTATGTAAAAGCCTTTGAGAATCCTGAGAATTATTGGTGGTCAAGAGTAGAGAAATGTATAAGTAACCCAGTGAGGAAACTGAGGTTGCTTTTATAAAACAAACATTAATAAACCATTAAGTGTTTATGCCTCCGTGCTCCAAATTTCTGTTCTATATAAAGATGTTTACCACTACCTGCAAGTTATCTTCTGACTTGTTTTACTGATACTTTACTAATATTTTCTAGAACTAAATATAGAATTTGTATGATTAGCCACATTTCCTGTTCTACAGCTTTTTTTTTGTTTTACAGTATTCTGCATTATAGAAAGAAAAAGAAAAATATTTCTTAGTTTTTGTTCAGACACAACAGGCTTTATTTCCTGTATGGAAACAGAGAGGTCCCTAGTGAATCCTTTCAGCATAAAGGAAGCAGTTATATTAAATTGGCTTCATGACAATTTGCACTCCACAGGCTTCCAGAACTGAGCGCATAAACCAGTATCTGTTTTTATTCTTTGGTTTTGCTTTGTGAGTAGCTGGCCTTACTCCAGGATATCTTTTAAAATCTTTTGTTTGTTAAAATAAATGAAAAGGTGACTACTGTCATACGAGTAAAAACATGGTTCTGTTTATCAGGGCCGAACTCTCAAAACATTTTTTTTAATGTTATGGTAAATTCACGATTTTGTGGCTATAGCTATCTCTGGCATTTTAAGATGTGTAGGCTCAGGAGAGTATATATTTACTTAACATTTACTTAAGTGCTTGTTGTATGCCAGGTGTTCTTCTAAGCACTTTTCAAATATTAACTCATTTAACTCTAATAACAACTCAATGAGGTAGGGACTGTAATTTCCCCCATTTTACAGATGACTTTCCAAGCTCATAGGACTAGTAAGTGCCAAATCGAGAATTCGAGCCCAAGCTTAAGAGCAGAGCCAGGATCATGGACATGGGGCCTCTGCGGCCACATAGGGACCCACAGTTAGGAGGGCCCGACACTTGGTTTAGTACTCTGCTGTCTCTCTCTTGAATTTCTTAGCATGTTTTGAACAAGAGGCTCACACTGTATTTTGCACTGGACCTTGCCGATTATTTAGCTGGCCCCGCTTGAGAATCTGTGCTCCTCAAGAGCCGTGTCAACTACAACAGAAGTACAACACCTAACGCAGGGCCTGGCCCAGCAGCTCTGCAAGAAACAGGAATTCCATTCCCCTCCCTGCTATTTTAACAAGGCAACAAACAATGAGAAGACCTCTTGTGATGTTTAAGTTGTTTGTTTTTTTTTTCCTCTTAAATCTGTCTTATAAGTATGATATAAATCTAATAAAGAAATGGTAAGAAATTAACAAAGAAATTGACTTTTGGTGAAAAGGGGCTTGATCACCTAAGATGACATAAAATTAAAATGCTGAGGCTACCCTAGCCTTTCTTGTTCTTTTAGAAATTCTCTTTCTCTGAATAAAGTAAAGTAGGCTCATCTGTCAGGACATTTTCCCAGGTTTTTGGCTGGGGAAACGCATGGCAGAAGGCTCTCAGAATAGTGAAAGCGCTTTGCCGGTGGCCAGTGGGGCAGCCAAGCGCTAGTTCACTGTGCTTTGACTTTAAATCTCAGATCTCAGGCACTGGCTCTGTGTCACCTGACATAAAGGTCTGAAATATCAGGTACCATATTTGTGTGGTTCCAGCAGGAGCGGAGATGAAGTAAGCCTCGACTTTTTTAGGGAGAAAGTGATTTTTTTTTTTTTTTTTGAGACAGCAGCATGTACATTTTATGCCTCTTTGAAAAGTTTTTCTCTGTCACTGTTCCTGAGTGGCACTAGGTGAATAGTGGATGAGTGGACTGTATTCAGTGCAGTTAATGCCTGTCTGTGCTCCAGGGCAGCTGTCCCAGGGCCCCCCGCAACTAAGCCTGCTGCATTGGCTCCTGTCGGGCCAGAGCTTACAATGCTTAGGCCATGGAGAATTGTAGAAAAGAAGCCATGATTTTTTCCAGAAACCTATGTCCCAGATGCTTTGCAGAGCCTTAACTTAGACAGTGGTTAGCCTGGAATGTCAGAGAAAGAATCTGTGTGTGTTATATCACTAAAAGTTCAGAAATATCTTCCTGGGTTCGGGCTGCTATGCACACGTTTCAGAGCCCAGCTGAGGCACATGTGATCATGCCTTCTTTCTCAGTTGCAGATTATTTGGTAAACAAGTGCCTATTCCTGTGTCTTATTGTTATGGCTAATTCAAGTCCTCAGGGTCACACTAGCAAAGGGAGCTGGTTTGAGATTGCAGTAGGGGCTGTATCCCTGCTGTGCATTTCTGCGGCATGAAGAAAGCTAGTGCTCTAGTCTCAACTGAAACTGAAGAAATCAGTAGCTAACTTGTCCTTTCCAATTTCTCTTGAGGCACTCTGGAATGCAACTCTTACTGGAAGAGACTATTCATGAAAAATTTGTTGCATCAGTCTTTAAATGAGAGGCAGGGAAACCACACATCCTGCCCACACCTACTTCCCTGGAAGATTTTATCTACAGTTCAGCTGTCCTAATGGGTCTCAGCAGCTTGCCAGGTCAAAGCCTAAATGTTTCAGAAGGGACATCCAAAAGTCATCACAGGAAGCTTTCGCCTGGAACGAAGAGTGCTATGAAACCATGTCAACAAGAGGAATGTTGTACACTTTTTTTTTTTTTCTTTTTTGCGGTACGCAGGCCTCTCACTGCCGTGGCCTCTCCCGTTGCGGAGCACAGGCTCCGGACGCGCAGGCTCAGCGGCCATGGCTCACGGGCCCAGCCGCTCCGCGGCATGTGGGATCTTCCCAGACCGGGGCACGAACTCGTGTCCCCTGCATCGGCAGGCGGACTCTCAACCACTGCGCCACCAGGGAAGCCCTACACTTTTAAACTGAATAGCAAGAGGTGCTTGCTAGAAGAGAGATGACCCAGACTTCGCCGTATAAAAGCATCTGGAAACACATTGTTTAATTGTCTTTACCAAGATAGGTTAACGTTGGGAAATGTACCACCTCTTACTGTGCAGCTCCCTGAATTGAGTCTGTGCTTCATATCTCCTAAAAAGCCCCATCTCACCAAAAAGAGTTTGATAGCAATGTATGAAGCTTCTTTTATCCACGGTAATGCCATCGTGAATATTAAAGAAGGTCGTCCTCCATACAGCTCGGTGTTGGGGACCTTGTGTAGTTTCTTCCCCATGATTTCAGCTTTGGCAGACGATGAGCAGACATCCAGATTTCGTCATCTGCCATGAGCTTGCTTCTGTAAGCCCCAGCACCCCAGGACTCTCAAATCAAGTGTTCTGGTTCCCACTCACTTTAAACGTGGATTTGACATGCCTCCTCCTTTTCCCTTCAAAGTAGTCACCTGATGCCAGGCTCTGCCATCTCGCTCAAACAACAAACTTTGGAATAATTTTTGTTTTTTTACTCTTTCTTTAATCCACATATAATTGGTTGCCTTTTTTTTTTTAATATCCCCAGAATTTTCCCTTATCTTTTCATCCCTCTTCTCTCCTTGTCATCTGATTTCACCCGTTGATTCTGCGTTTGAACTAGTTCATATCCAGCCTTCCTTTTTAGTCCCATGGTCACAACTAAGCTAACGCTTTAACATAAATTCCTTGCTTTGTTAGCACATTTTTTGAGGAACTGAGGCATAAAGAGATTAAGTAACTTATCTAAGATTTTACAACTAGAAAGTAGCAGAGCTGGCATTTGAACCAAGGTACTGTAGCTCCAGCCAGACTTATGTGAACAGCTATGTTAGGTTTAAAATTTTAAAAGTGCTAGAAAGGAAATCAGCAGGGTGCTGTGAAGGGAATACAGTGCTGACTGCTCTAGAGAGGGATATCAGGAAAGGCCTCTCTAAGAAAGAGACATTTCAGCTGAGATTTGAGGCAGGGTGCCTGAAATATTTGTCCTCTTCCCACTTCCCCTCCCAACTTACGTCTCACCTCTCCAGTAAAATATCACTGTTCCCCCATAGCCTGGTTTCAGCAACTTCTTCTCTACACACTGTGTCCTAGCTGCCCACACCTAAGGTTAGCACAGATTAGGTACCATCATATTGCAGTACCTTGTACTTACATAAACACCTGTGAAGGGAAGACACGGATGCTTTTGCTAATTAATTCTTTATGTTTGCCTTACTTCAGGGACTGTACCTCATGCAACTTTTGTGCCCTTGCTCCACTCTTGGTCACACCTACCACAGCTCAGGACAGAATGTAGCCATTAAGTATCTAAATTCTTATACTTTCAGACTTTGTCTAGGCCTACTTAGTTCCATTTCATCTGGACCAGTGGTTCTCAAGCATTTTGGTCTCAAGACCTCATTAAAAATTATTGAAAGATCCCAATGAACTTTTGTTTATGGGGGCTATATTTGTCAATATTTACCACATTAGAAATTAAACCAGAAATTTTTTAAACATAGGAATAGATGGGGACACATTCTATTAACCATCAGAGCAATGACATCATCACACATCCTGTAGCATCTAGAAAACTATAAAATAATGAGAAGGAAAAAGACAGATAACACCTCAGTATGCCTTAATCACATGACAATAGTTTTGACCTCATGGAGCCCTGAAAAGACCTTGAGGCCCCCCAGGGGTCCCTGGGCCACATTTTGAGAAGTGCTGTTCTTTATGTATGACACACCAATGAGTTCATCTCCTCTAGCAGCCTTTAGTCGGTCTGTGCTCTGTGTACTAGTTTTCTATTGCTGTGTAACAAAGTGCGGCAAACTTAGTGACTTAAAGTAACAGTGATTATCTCACAGCTCCGTAGGTTAGAAACTCATTCAGGGCTTAACTAGTTCTCTACTCAGGGTCTCACAGGCTGTAATCAAGGTGACAGCCAGGACTGAGTTCTGATCTGGAACTCTAGATCTTCCAGACTTGTTCAGGGTGTTGTTGGCTGAATTCAGTTCCTTGCAGTTGTAGGGCTCATGGTGACCTGTTTCTTAATGGCCAGCAGGAGAGTCTCTACTGCAGCTTGTCGCTTTTAAGGACTCACGTAACTGGGATCAGGCACACCTACGGTAATCTCTCTCCCTTTTAATTAAATCGGTGTCAACTGACTAGGAACCATAATAACATCCTCAAAATTCCTTTTGCCATATTAATATAACATATTCAGGAGAGCAATAGCCCATGATATTCATAGGTCCCATTTCTACTTCAGGATAGGGGATCATACGGGGTGTGGGCATCATGGTTAGAATACTGGAGGCCAGCTTCGAATTTGGCCAGGTACAATGTGCCTGGCGTTTTTTGTTTTGTTTTGAAAAAGAAAATTTTTTTTAACTTTTACTTAGACCACCAGACTCCTTCATTAGTATCCAAGTTCTCTAACTTATTTTTAGTACGGGAAATTCATGTCTTCCAAACCTCGTCCCTTTTCTAGCAAGTTATTCTGTGCCTCACTTTGTTTGCTTGTCAAATAGGCATAATAATGGTACCTAGTTCTAGAGTTGTGAACACCAAACTAGATGATACGCGTACTGCCTTTAGCACAGAGCCTAACACATAGTAAGCCCTCAGTTACCTTATGTCTCCAGGCAACCAAGGTGGCTTCCTTGGTATGTAGTGGCCTAAAGGAAGGCTCTCCTTAGACGAAGCCCAGCAACCACTCCCACCCTCTAGGATGGTCTTTATCAAACAAAGCAGAAAATAACTTATGTTGCCAAGAATGTGGAGAAATTGAAACCCTTATAGGTTGCTGGTGGGAATGTAGAATGGTTCAGCAGCTGTGGAAAACAGTTCGGCAGTTCCTCAAAGAATTAAAGTTACCATGTGACCCGGCAATTCCACTCCTAGGTGTATACCCCAGAGAACTGAAAACATGTTCACATATATCCTGTACCCAAACATTCATTCCAGCATTATTCATAATAGTCAAACAAATAGTTGTGGGAACAACCTAGATGTCCACCAAACTAATGGATGGATTAACAAAAGTGATATATCTGTACGATGAAATGTTATTCAGTCACAAAAAGATGTGACTAATTCATGACATGCTACAGCATAGATGAATGAACCTTGAAAACATGCTCAGGGAAATAAGCCAATCATAAAACCCCACATATTGTATGATTCCATTTACATAAACTGTCCAGCATAGGCAAATCCATTGCGAGAAAGTAGATTCATTGTTGCCAGGTGCTGCGGGGAAGGGCAATGAGGGTGACTTTAAATGGATGTGGGGTTTTCTTTTAAGTGAGATGTTCTAGAATTCGATAATGGTTGTACAACTATGAATATACTAAAACCCACTGAGTTGTACACTATAAAAATGTGTACCGTATGGCATGTGAATTGTTTCTCAATGAAAAAAACTATCATCAGTAGTCAGGGAATCTGTCCTTAGATATTTGTGGCTGTGTATACAGATGAAGAAAGACAAACCAAAAACTAAGCACAGCAGCCAGGAAGCTGCTACAGGCAGTGTTTTTGTTTATTGTGATTCCATCTCTGCCCATGACCAGAGACTGAACAAAGACAGAAGGTCTGGGGACAAAGCGTGGCCACTGGGGAAGAACTGAGTAAGAACTGGGTGAAAAGAGCCAGTGGGGGGCCTGGAGGGAGACGATGGCCTTGGCACGCAGTAACTCCCTCTCCCACCTCCTGCCTAAAGGGCCTCAACCCAGACCACGGAGGTGAATTGTATTTTCCAAAGTTGGCCAGCCACATGCTCTGCAGTATGACCTGGCTGCTTCCTCACGCAGAAGTGGAGTTTGGTTGCTCTCCCTTGGAATTTAAACCGGCCACCAGACTGCAGCGAGAGTGGGAAGTGACATTCTAACTCAGACATTCCCCCGGGGGATGCCGTCACAGAAGGCAGCCACCAGGCTGTGAGAAGCGCAAGCCCCATGGAGGGGCCAGGTGTAGGTGTTCAGGGTCATGGTCACAGCTAAGCACAGGCTTTGAGTCATCTCAATCCAGGTGCTAGACGTGTGAGGGGAGAAGCCTCCAGATGATTCCAGCCCCGCCATTTGAGTCACTCCCAGCCTTTCTAGTCCTCCCAGCTGAGGCTCAAACACCATGGAGCAGAGAAAAGCCCTCCCTTCTGTGCCCAGTGAATTTCTGACCCGCGGCGTCCATGAGCAGAATCAAATGGTTGCTGTTTTCTGCCACTGAGTTTTCCGGGAGTTCATTTCAAAGCAATAGGTAATTAGAACAGTAACCTTTCAGAAGGAGCCAGTCCCTCTAAAGTTTGGTTACTTTGGCTTAATATTAGGAGAGGAGACGATTTCTCCCTCCAAGGCAAAAGGAAGAAAATGTATTTCTACACCATGGATAGGAAAAGGCTTTTTTTTTTTTTTTTTTTTTCTCCTTCCTCCTTGGCCTGCATGTAGCAGTGAAATAGAAACCAATGGATTCTTTTAAATCTTTTAACCATATGCAGATGAATAAGCAAATGCTTGGACTTGATTCCTAATCTCTTTTCCTTCCCTGTATAACTGATTTTTTTTCCACTCTAATAAACTTTAGCATTTAAACAGAAGTCATGTGTCACATGTATGATGATTAGCGGCAAGAATGTAGAAAAAGAGATAGCTGCGGAGCACGAAGCCTTAATTAATAGCCAAGCCATTCAACTGAAAATAAGAACAGTGTTTCTGGCAGGGAAATGTGAACTTGGCATCCTTTTTCTTCCCTCAGTCTTTTTAGGAAAATTATTTAAAATTCAATGATTATAAAGAGAACTTTTCAAAGTTTTCAGTTGAGTTCCAGTGATTGAAGTACAGTAATCTTTCAATGACATCGAATAGGGCCACCCTCCCCATCCCTGGGTCCTCCTGTGAACTGCCAAACCCCAGAATTTGCAAACTGAGACTAGTGCAGAAATCAAACAGAAGAAAAGGCGACAGCAGCAGGAGGGATGGAATCTGGAATGACAGTCTTCTCCTCTTTTGAAAAAAAGGGAAAGAAGTTTCATTCTTCAAAGAAAAGAGAAAGAAAACAAGACTTTTATGGAAATACCATATACAGAGTTGGCAGAAATTCAGCTAGGAATAAAAAGTATCCAAAATGTTGCCTTGTTCAGTTCCAGCCTGACAGCCAAATGATAGAGGCTCCATTTTCAAGCTGATTTGCTCTGAACTTTCTGGACCTATGACCATGCAAGGCCTCTAGAAGGGCCTAAGCTTTGGTCCATTGATTCCCCAGCTGAACAAACTAAAGTCTAAAGCAGCCAGATGGAGAAAGAGCTTAAAATTCATCAAAATCTTATAGAAAACAAAGTGTTTATGGATGAAATGATAAAAGGCCTGAGATTTGAGTCAAACTTCATTGCCAGGGTGGGGAAGGAAGGCAGGTTTACAGATGAAACAGGATTAGCCATAGGTGATCTCCCTGGAATTGGGGCGGGGGAGACAGTGGGTACACTGGGCATCATTATACCCAAACTTCATCGTATTATATTATTCCCTTTACTTTTGTATGTATTTGAGCGTTTCCATAATTAAAAGTTTCAAAAATATAAATCATGTTAGCAATCAACTGCTAAAAAGTCAAAGAATGTATTGATTACAGGTAAAATGAAACAAACTAGGTTTTAAAATGAGAACAAGGAAGGAAATTTACAAATTACTTTTGTTCATATTTAACTCATGAGAAGAAATTCAGTCAGTCTGCAAATCTGATTTCTGAACCAGAATACGTTTTTCTGACTTAGAATATTCAGTCCTGGAGCTTTCACTACGCTGCTCTCGAGTACGGAACGTCACCTTCTTCTTTATCCATGTAAGGGCTGTGCTTCTCATTGTTCAGTAAATATTTGAGGTGTTCCCACCTCAACTTGATGAGACCTTCACAGGAGGTTCCCGGCACTGACTCCCACTGAAGGTGTCCCCTTTCTCCAAGGACACACTCCTTGCTCCTATCCAGAAGACGGCAAGAGCACAAGTCACCTCTGTGGACTGGGAATATTAAAGTTGGTGCTGACCCTAAACTCGTCGTGCTGCTGAGGAGACTGCATTATGGAGCAGAGGAAAGGCAGCTGCATGGTAAGAGCCCTGGGTCAGGTTGTGGCTTTGCCACTATGCATGTGTTTATTTTTATTTATTTATTTATTTATTTAAAATGAATATGTTGAAGTCCTAACTCTTAATTAATTAATTTATTTTTGCTGTGTTGCGTCTTCGTTTCTGTGCGAGGGCTCTCTCTAGTTGTGGCGAGCGGGGGCCACTCTTCATCGCGGTGCGCAGGCCTCTCACTATCGCGGCCTCTCTTATTGCGGAGCACAGGCTCCAGACGTGCAGGCTCAGTAGTTGTGGCTCACGGGCCTAGTTGCTCCGCGGCATGTGGGATCCTCCGAAACCAGGGCTCGAACCCGTGTCCCCTGCATTAGCAGGCAGACTCTCAACCACTGAGCCACCAGGGAAGCCCTATGCATGTGTTTAATCACAGTTAATTGTAATATATCTGTGTTTCCTCACCACGTATGTAACATGAAGGATTTGGACGTGATCATCTTTGAGATCCCTTCCAACAGCACTGCCACCACAGCAATAGTAACAGTAGCTTGCATGATTTATCACATGCTAGCAACAATGCCAGGTACTGCACTAAGCACAGTGCGTGCAGTGACTTATTTAATCCTCAGATCCAGGCAATGGAGTTCCCACACTTTATAGAGACCCTTCCACTTGCCACTCCTTCCTTATGGGGCCAGAAGGGTGCGACCACCCGAGCCCACACTCCCTTTCTGGTCCAAGCTCTGGCTGCCAAGGACCCCAGAATCCCCTGCCTCAGTGGCCCAGGCCTGCTTCTAGGACTTGCAGGGTCCTCTTCCTCAGGTGTGCCCTCCCAGGTTGGTTTACGGTGGGGAAGAGTAAGGAAGGCTTTTAGGCCCTGCAGGCTGGGGGCAGGATACAAGGCACAAAACTCCTCGGTGGAACGAGGTAGAAAGAGAAGGACAATGAGGGGGGGAGTTATTTAAGCTCTTGGCTGGGGTCCTATAAATGTTAGGGGTGGGAATAATGAGATTAGTATTATTATTACCATCGATTTTTACAGAGGATGAAACTGAGACGCAAAAAGCTTGAGTGATTGCCTGAGGTCGCACAGCTGGTTAGTGGTGGAGCCAGGGCTCAGAGTGTTGTCCTTGTGATTCCAGGCTCTCTTGCCTTTCATGCTGCCACCCAGCGAAATCTGCAGACCCCGCAGATCCCCGAGGGCCTCATGAGATGCAGGGAAGGTCCTGAAAAGCTATCTTCCACCAGTTAAGCTGCTTTTCTTCCCCCAACTATGTTATTGGTGCCAACTGAGAATGTGGCAGACAGTAGTGGTGGCCAAGCCTCATCCAGAAAAAATTACCATGGGAGGTTGATTCAACAGAAAAATATTTGATGTAAGAGTATGACAGTTAATCCTAGGATTTCACTTTTTGTTCTGAACTTCTGACCCACAGCTGCTAGACCAACCACGGAATATCAGGAAGGTACCTTAACTAGATTTTAACCCTGTTAAACAAGTGTTTGGCCAATCAAATAAGTAGGCCTTTGTTGATTTCCTTTAAACTCTAAAACCAGGAAATGACTTCTAATATGTTAAGACCCCCACCTTCCCTCCAAGGACATCCTGAGGCACAGAAATAAAATCTAACTAAACATGCTTTCAATGACTATTCATCATGAAACATCCAGCCAATTATAGGTAATTTGAAAAAGCAAATTTCTGAACAAAGCTCTAAAAATATTCTTGCAGTATTTTTAGAAGGCATAATTTGATGTATTTAGTACCAAGTACTCAATTTAGCTATGTGTTAGATATTAAGCACAAATATCTAAAGTTAGTGTTAATAATAGTAACTAACGGTATTGAGTGCTTGTTATGTGCCAGGCACAATCCTTCATCTTTTGCATGAATTCACTCACTCGATCCTCACACAGCCACATGTAGTAGTTAATATTATTAGTTCTTCACAGATGAGTAAACCGAGATACAGAAAGAATGGTAAGCTTAGAACCGAGATTATACACAAAGGGGTTTATCAAAGTAGTATTTATAATAGAATAAAATTGGAAACAATCTAAATTGGAAAACATTTAGTAAATTATGATATGTCCATAGTGAACAGACTTGTGGTTGCCAAGGGGACGGGGGGAGAGAGAAGGATGGACTGGGAGGTTTTTTTGGTTTTTTTTTTAACATCTTTATTGGGGTATAATTGCTTTACAGTGGTGTGTTCGTTTCTGCTTTATAACAAAGTGAATCAGTTATATATATACATATGTTCCCATATCTCTTCCCTCTTGTGTCTCCCTCCCTCCCACCCTCCCTATCCCACCCCTCCAGGCGGTCACAAAGCACCGAGCCGATATCCCTATGCCATGCGGCTGCTTCCCACTAGCTATCTACCTTACGTTTGTTAGTGTATATATGTCCATGCCTCTCTCTCGCCCTGTCACAGCTCACCCTTCCCCCTCCCCATATCCTCAAGTCCGTTCTCTAGTAGGTCTGTGTCTTTATTCCTGTCTTACCCCTAGGTTCTTCATGACATTTTTTTTTCTTAAATTCCATATATATGTGTTAGCATACGGTATTTTGGACTGGGAGTTTGAGGTTGGCAGATGCAAACTATTACCTTTAGAATGGATAAACAATAAGGTCCTACTGTATAGCACAGGGAACTATATTGAATATGCTGTGATAAACCATAATGGAAAAGAATATTTAAAAAGAAAGTATACATGTGTATAACTGAGTCATTTTGCTGTGCAGGAGAGATTGGCACAGCATTGTAAATCAGCTATACTTTGTTAAAAAAATAAATTTAAAAAATTTGTGATATGTCCAGATAATGGACTATTTGTGCAGTCATTAAAAATCATATTCTTGGGCTTCCCTGGTGGTGCAGTGGTTGAGAGTCCGCCTGCCGATGCAGGGGACACGGGTTCGTGCCTCGGTCCGGGAAGATCCCACATGCCGTGGAGCGGCTGGGCCCGTGAGCCATGGCCGCTGAGCCTGCGCGTCCAGAGCCTGTGCTCCGCAATGGGAGAGGCCACAACAGTGAGAGGCCCGCGTACCACCAAAAAAAAAAAAAAAAAAAAGTCATATTCTTGAAGAATATTTAATGGTATAAAAAATGCTTAAAATGCTATATTAAGTAAATTTTTTAAAATGATGCAAATAAGTGTATATTGCGAGCACAGTTTGAAAATCTACGTAAATATATGCAAAGTTTAAAAAGGGCTAAAAACATATAAAAGGTTTAAAATGGCTCTCTCTGAGTTAAGAACTTATGTATGAAGTTTGTTCTATAATTTTTAAAAATCTATATTGATTATGTATTACATAATGAAAGAAAATAAGATTTTAAAAAATGACAATTCCTGTGAACCATTCGTTTAGGGAGTAGAAAAAAAGGAAACATAATGTCTTCTAAGAAATATTATACAGCAGTATAACAAATAATAATAGAAATAACTACTTAATAAACATGTGTCTAGGGAATTCCCTAGTGGTCCAGTGGTTAGGACTCTGCACTTTCACTGCCAAGGGCCCGGGTCCAGTCCCTGTTAGGGGAGCTAAGGTCACACAAGACTTGCAGCTCAGCCCTCCCCACCCAGAAAAAAACCCACAGTAAACATGTGTCTAATACCGTCTTACATGCAGCTTTCACAGCATCTCACTTGATCCCTGCAAAGACACTGAGAGGAAAGTAGTCTCGGCTTCCATTTTTCAAATGATGAAAACGAAGCTCAGAGAGGTCATGACTTTTCCAAGGCTCCACAGATGGTACATGATCAAGCCAGGTCTGAAATCTTTGCACACTCAGTCACAGTGCAGCGTCTGTGAACAGAGGCCCGGTTTGTGGGCAGAGCCAGAAATAGGTTGTACTGACCATGTTCTAACTTCTTCACAGTGAGGTTGAATAAGTATGGCAGCAGATGAAGAGAGCCTCACACCAGTTCATGGGAAGGCCCATGCGGTAGGAATCGGGAGATCTAAGTTCTGGTCTTGCCATTGATTAGGTCTGTGGGCAAATCCTTTGACCTCTCTGGACCCCTATTCATCTAGATCAGCGGTCCCCAACCTTTTAGGCACCAGGGACCGGTTTCCTGGAAAATAATTTTTCCACGGACCAGGGTGGGTGGGTGGGGATGGTTTGGGGATGATTCAAGCGCATTACATTTAATGTGCACTTTATTTCTATTATTATTACATTGTAGTATATAATGAAATAATTATACAGCTTACCATAATGCAGAGTGGGAGCCCTGAGCTTGTTTTCCTGCAACTAGATGGTCCCATGTGGGGGTGATGGGAGACAGTGACACCCGAAGTGTGTTGCTTCTGTAAGATTACTCTGTAATCTTGTTTTGGTTGCTGTCACTGCAGAAAACTCTGCTTCACAAAGATGGGATGTTGGAAATGCAAGCAGGCTTTTCAGTGTTTTTGTGGCGATCTCAGGATATCCCGCCTTGAACATATGGAGATTTGAAGTTGTCTCAAACATACTTTTAAGGGCACCGTCATTTGCGATCTCAAGCAGTGGATCCTCTTCTAGCACGGACAAAGTCGATTCACCTGGCTTATTCACAGATGGATTGCAGGTCCATTCCTTCCCATTTGGGGTTCTTTTGTGGTTGGGAAGTAATGCTCAAAGTCTTTTGAAAGCTGAGATAGGTGATCATGCCCCAGCTGGGAGAAAGAAGGCCCTGGCTCAGTTTCTTTCAAAATCTCTGCTAATGTTTGAAACATGTCAAAAATCCCAGTGTTCACTCATCGCCCCCATAATTCCAGTTTGGCTTTGAATGCAGCCACTTTATCCCCCGACTTGAACACAGTTGTCGTTCTCCTTTGAAGTGACAGATTGAGTTCGTTGAGCAGGCTGAATATGTCACACAAGCAAGCAATTTTGTGACCCATTGTGTGTCACTGAAATGTGCTGCCAGTGGTGACTTTTTCTAAAAGAAATCTCTGGAGCGGCTCTCAACTCAAAAACTCTGGCCAGTGATCTACATTTAGAAAGCCATCTCACTTCTGTGTATAAGAGAAGATGTGTGTGCTCTGCGTCCATCTCCTCACAGAGCTGCATGAACAGACATGAATTAAGGGCATGTGCTTTAATGTGGTTGATAATTTTAATCAGATCCTGTAAAACGTTGTTAAGTTCAGGTGACATTTTTCGGCTAGCCAGCATTTCCCCATGGATGACACAGTGCGTAGACTCACATTCAGAAGCAACCTCTTCGACCCGAGTAGTGAAACCAGAAAGCCGTCCAGTCGTGGCAGCTGCTCTGTCCCTGCATATACCGACACAAAATGACCAGTTCAGTTTTCCTGATATGTAATCATTCAAAGACTTGAATAGTTCTGCAGCTGTGGTGTTGGTTGGCAACAAAAATGCACATAACATATCCTCATGAGCATCTTCCTGAAAAATATATCGAACAAAAACAAACATTGTTGCCTGTTGTCAGCATCAGTAGACTTCCTCTCTAACAGTTGTGCCTCAGTATCCTGTGCCATTTCATCAGTTCATCTAATTATGGTGCTAGCTGAAAGAGGAACACATTCCATCTTTTGAACTGCAGCCTCTCCTAAAAGTTCACGACAGATGTCCTTAGCAGCAGGCAGGATCCACTCTTCACCAATAGTAAAGGGCTTCTTAGCTTTAGCAACGCGGTTAGCCACTAAGAATTATGCTCTCCGTGCAGACACGTTTGATGAAGTGGTGGCCTTCAATAATTGCTTATCTTCTTCGTGTTCACTTTTTTTTCTTTTGAAAAACTCCAAAGGCTTGTCTTTTAATACAGGGTGCTTGGTCTCAATGTGGCGAAGCAGTTTTGAAGGTTTCATGGCTTCGTTGGATAGCCAATCATCACATATTATACAAAGCGGGCTTGGAGAATGTGAATCACCTGTTGCAATGAACCCGTAATTTAAGTAGGACTCTTGTTTTTTTCTTTTAAATGCAACTTTCTTTCTGTTGGCAGTCTTAGAGTCTTCTGCTCTCATCATTGGGTCTTTCCCCCTTTTCAAAGAAGCTCTCCAGCAACATTTGTTTTTTACTCATTTTGGCTAGGGTTAGCCTGTTGTCTTACCAAAACTGTGACTGAGACAAGTGCACAGTGCAGGAAAGAGGCGCAGACGGAAGTGGTAAATAAAACAATGGGCGGGCCATGTGTGGACTAAAATAAGTGTCGGATTCTGACTTAAAGCCTGCCACCAGATGCAGCTGTACAATTGAAGTACATCGACTCACTATAAAGCCTGCCACCAGATGCAGCTTAATTGTCACTTGCCACTCACTGATAGGGTTTTGATATGAGTCTGCAAGCAATTGATTTATTATGGTCTCTGTGCAGTCAATCCTCTCTGCTAATGATAATCTGTATTTGCAGCCACTCCTCAGCGCTAGCATCACCGCCTCAGCTCCCCCTCAGATCCTCAGGCATTAGATCCTCATAGGGAGCGCGCAACCTAGATCCCTCGCGTGCCCATTCTTCCTCCAGTAGTGGTCCGTAGCCCAGGGGTTGGGGACCCCTGATCTAGATACAACACAAATGTAATAGAACTTCCTGGGCCCAGGGACTGTCTTGGAGGTCAGGGACTGCCTTGTCACCTGCCAAAATACCCTAAGTATGATTCCAAAGGCTTTGAATGACAATGTTGATTTCTGCTGAAGATGAAGGGGGAGGAGGGTTGCATCACACATCACCAGCAAA
Organism: Globicephala melas; assembly: GCF_963455315.2. Classification (NCBI taxonomy): domain Eukaryota; kingdom Metazoa; phylum Chordata; class Mammalia; order Artiodactyla; family Delphinidae; genus Globicephala; species Globicephala melas. The sequence goes on from NC_083314.1 coordinate 104,637,294, forward strand.
ACATCCTTACTGTTTCCTTTAAATACTTCTTTTCTCTGCCAAATTCCCTCTTCCTCTACCAGCCTCTTTTTCTGTTTCCTTTTCCCTTTAAAACACACACACACGCGCACGCGCACGCACACACGCACGCACACACACGCACGCACACACACGCGCGCGCACACACACACACACCTTTTTGCCCCTTTCTTTCTCGAGCCATCCTCTTCAAGATTTCTCCCTATTCCAAGTGCCTGCGACTTGCCAGGGCTATTCTTGGTGCTGGAGGGTGCGGCAGCAGACTTCATTGATACATTCTGTCCCTTTAGTAGATGGAGTAATCTAACCTGGTCTCAGCTTCTTAAATTTGCATCCAGCCAAAGGCAGCTGGTGGGGGACTAGGGAATATTTAATTACTAATAATTTATTTTAAAGTTAACATATAAAATGAGAAGTAAGCACTTGCTCTCAAAGGACTCCAAGCTCAGTTTTTATTTAAAAGAATTCTGTGATTCAATGAAATTAAATTCCTAATAGTGTCTGATAATTTTAACAAGCATGTTTTAGGTACTCACGGTGCCCCTAACACTTAGCACTTACATTGAACCCTCACAACCATGAGCAATAGGTACTATTATAATTCCCCTTTCCTTGATGAAGAAACTGAGGGACATTTGTTGACTTACCTGAAGTCAATGGGCAGCAGCTTGAGGATTCAGACCCAGATGTGCCTGACTTGAGATGCTGTACTTTTAGCCTCTGTGCTTACTGCACCATCTCGCCCCTCCTCATCTTCTCTTACCCAAAGTGTGGCATCGTTGAGAATATTGATGGGCATTAGAATCTATATGCCTGTTCCATTTTTGCCATGTTTTCTGTCCTAGTCCATTCGAGCGGCTATGAAAAACTATCATAGACTGGGTGGCTTATAAACAGCATACACTTGTTTCTCACATTCCAGGAGGCTGGGAAGTCCAGAATCAAGGTGCCTGAAGATTTGGTGTCTGGTGTGATCTATTTCCTGGTTCATAGGCATCCGTGTTCTGGATATAACCTCACGTAGTGGAAGGGACAAGAGAGCTCTCTGGGTCTCTTTTATTAGGGCACTCATCCCATTCACAGGGCTCCAGCCTCATGACCTACTCACCTCTCAAAGGCCTTTTTTGGATGGAAAAAGGTTATTCAGGATACTGGTTATGGAAGTAATTTGTCTGCTTCTCAACGTGCTTCCAAGTCATGGGCTTTAATAAAGCTACGCCAGGCCCCTATATGGAGTCTCTTTTGTCTTTCTCTTTGGTTTCCTCTTTATGTACCCATGTTTCAAATTATTACTACAACTTCCCATATGTTACCATTTTTTTTTGAACGCAGTCTTCTTAGAAGACTGCCTCTCTGGAGATCAATAAGAACCCCTGGAGGAATTCATAAAGAACCAAGATAGGTTTTTATTTCTGTCCTAAAAACAATGGGGTAAGTGGCAACTCGTCTTTCGTGGGCTGCCAACACATACTTCTTATCAACATAGACTAGAGTGATCTGGTTTGAGCAACAGAAGTCACTGAATTCTTACAAGCATCAGGGATTTTTGTGGAGATTCTAACTTGATGTTAATCAAGACAATTCCCATTCAGTGTCAGGGATTTTATGGATTTGTTGCTGCTTCTATTGTCTAACGATAGTTTAGAGGTGAATGTCCACACAAAGTATCAAAGTGTCACCACGTGAGTCCTGGCTTACAGATACTGAATGTGTAGATTTAAGGCAACATGTGTTAAAAGGTGTATTCAGGTTTTGAGAAAGAAACAAGTTAGTACAATGGAAGAATTTCCTTACTTTTCCCTCTACTGTTCCAGAGAGGGGGTATAATGGTCTAAAACCCATATTTGTCTAACCAAACCTGTAAACATTATTTTTTTCATAAGTTTACTGGATAATAAATGGGAATTGATCTACACCATACACAAATTATGCACTAAATATTTTGGAAAACTAAGGATTTAGCTTACCACTATTACCTATGTAATATATCTGATAATCATACATCCAATATTTTTTAATATTTATTTTATTCATTTTATTTATTTATTAGGTTGCGCCAGGTCTTAATTGCGGCAGGTGGGCTCCTTAGTTGTGGTATGCGAACTCTTAGTTGCGGCATGCTTGTGGGATCTAGTTTCCTGACCAGGGATCAAACCTGAGACCCTTGCATTGGCAACATGGAGTACTAACCACTGTGCCACCAGGGAAGTCCCATACATCCAATATTTTTCAATAATTTTTTCTTCAATGACTAAGCCAGGGATCTTTAAACTGGGGTCCATGGAAATGTTTGCAAATTTTGAGATTTATGCATTCTCTGGAAAGAGAGGCCATAGCTTTCTTTAGATTTTCTGTAACGCTTCTGTTACCCACCCCCAAAAAAGGCAACAAAACTTATACTTAAGATTTTGAGGCTTTTAAAGGACTTATTTATTTATTTTAAAATCTTTTCTTCAATTTGAGGCTTGAAAAAACAACCAACCTATCTCCTTTCCCTCTGTGCCTATTCAATCATCCCACTCCTCTGAAAATGAATGGGGTGTGTGTGTGTGTGTAAAGCCTTCTCTGAAGGCAGCAGGATGCAAGAAAGAAGACAGAAAAAAAGAAGAGTAATGGAAATTTTTTTAAAGAAAATAATTTTTTTCCAGAAATCTGCCTTGAGTTTTTAAATTTCTCTCCAGAGTCTTTTGGCTATTGTTATCGTTATTTAGTAGTCACTGTGAATTCTTTTGTGGATGACTGTAAATTACTAGATTCTATTTTAGCTAAAGGAGCCGACACAGCAAATTTATGTTCTGTTATAAATTAAGTGATGTGATGACATATGCTTAGTGGTTAGGCCGACATGCAAAATAAATCAGATATAATCATTTGAATATAAGTTTGAGATATAAAATAAACCATTTTGGGGTCAAAACAAAAGACCATAGGAGTAACAGTTTGCCAAAGCACAAATATGCTAATTCTGCTTGCAGTCAGCAAAAGAAAACTTATTTCCATTGGATATTTTATTTGTCTTCTGTGAGTACCATACAGAGAAGTTAATAGCTCAGATGTGGAAACATGGAATTTAGAGATGGAAGGTTTATAAGTGGACACCTTCACTTTTCTTTTTTTTTAAACAGGTGAGGACATAGGACCAAAGACACTCCAAAACACAGAGCCAGCCAGTCACAAAGTTAGTCCTGTGTCCTAACTCCTAGGCCTACTTTCCACAGCATCTCATCCAAAGAACTAAAGTGAGAACAATTGACTTGACTTAGCATACAATGCCATTAAAGAATATGCAGTAAAAACACAATTACATATCTGGAGCTCAGATAGGAACTCTGATAGTGAAACCTAAAAAGACACTCCTGCCTATCACTGAATAACTGATAACAAGAACACAACAAAGGGCTAAGCGTGAACTTTGTCATTCTGGTTCTCAGGCCAGAAACCAATTTCTAAAACTGACTTCATTAAAATCAGTTTCTTCATTTAAAGTTATACTGTGGAGGAGATAAAATTAGGGAAGTGAAGGACAGTTACTTTTTAGAGTATAGATTTCTGTGTATTTGAATTTTCTCCCTGATCAGGTAATTATATGTTACTTGCATAATTTAAGTACCAAAAAAGAAAAAAAAGAAAAAAGAATTCTCTACCCTGAGGTTTTGCTTCCCAGTGGTCTTCTACAGCTCACACTGGGATATCCCAGAGGCAAGGCATCATTCGTTTTGTCTAGTGAGTCTCACCTCCCTCACAGGGTGTAAGGGTCTGAGCCAGAGCCTGGCTAGCGGTTGCTGCGTGCACGATGTATCAGGCACTCGGCTGGCACCCCGCACACCTCAGCGCATTTACTCTTCGGAGCAACCTCGTAAGAGAGCTGCTACTATCCCTCTTCTCTATGCGAGGAAATTGAACTCAAAGAGGTTGGGAAACTTGCCTAAAGTCCCACAGCTCATAGGCAGCAGAACTGAGATTCAAACCTACATAGGTGTGATTCCAAAACTCACTCGAAACACTCTTGGGTGGGATTACACTTTATTCACCTTTGTTTTCCCGACAGGTGCTAGCACATTGCTCGACAGATAGTAGGGGCTTGATAAATGCTGTCAAAAAGAATGAACAGGGAATACTCTGGTGGTCCAGTGGTTAGGACTCCACGCTTCTATTGCAGGGGGCACGGGTTTGATCCCTGGTCGGGGAAATAAGATCCCACAAGATGCGTGGTGTAGCCAAAAAAACAAAACAAACAAAAAACCCGAAAAGAATGAACAAATGATAGATTTAAGCATAAGAACTTTTAAAAATGTTATTGTCTACATTTCAGTTATGTTTTGTTCACGTTTTGGGGGGTAAAAACCACCTAAAAGTTAGCAACGCAGTAATCGATCAAGTTTCTTTGTCATCTGATAGGCCCTCTAGCAGAGTGGGGTTGGCTTTTTTTTCCCCCTTTGGTCCCGCTAATCAATCAGTCAATCAATTAATTAATTTTTGGCTTGATGGGTTTTTTTTTAATTGAAGTATAGTTGATTTACAATGTTGTGTTAGTTTCACGTGTACAGCAAAGCGATTCAGTTATACATACATGCGTATATATGTGTATATATTCTTTTTCAGGTTCCTTTCCATTCTAGGTTATTACAAGATATTGAATCTAGTTCCCTGTAGCAGAGAGGTTTAATGCTGAGGTCTGGGGCCAGGCTGCCTGCATTTACCTCGTGTCTCTGCCTTTTCCCCTCACCCTGGGCAAGTTACAGAGCTTCTCTGTGCCTCATTTGTTTCATTTGTAAGGTGGGGGTTATAGTTGTGATTTCTTTAGAGGGTTGTTTTGAAGATGAAGTGAGGTAATAGATGTAAAGCACATTGCAGCACAATAAACACTCAATGAAAAGTTTTACTAACTCAAATTCATTTCTTCATGGCCCTTGTAAAACCCGTGCTACCCTTTTGCAGTCAGGCATTTTCACAAAGTGCCCTGTACCGCAGACCCAGGGTTATCTCTGGGTTCTTCTCCCGGAGGTTCCTGAGTGTGGACTGTGTTGACATCCCATTATTAGTATCTCCTGCTGCCTGGGGTGCAGTCAAAGTTTTTCAAACGGCCTTGGGTACCCCCGGGGTTTGCTGCACCTCAGTGCACCTTGGAGCATGATACCGGAACTGAAATGGCAGAAACCGAAAGCAAAATTTTAAAATTCAGCCAGGAAACGGTTGGCTGTTTTTCCCTTTGCTGTGTATTTTTTAAAAAGCGGGGCGGGGGAGTTAAGCGGAAAACCTATAAAACCTGTAAAGTCTTCCATGTTGTATTTCAAGGTTGTTTTGGTTTAATTTTCTAAATATCAGGACAGAGTTTTCGCTCCTTTCATTCAGCAGACATCTGTTGAGCGCTTACTGTGGTGTGCCCTGATTCCCCATATACATCTGGTGGCCATCCACCCTTGGATTTTCTAGAACAATCCCAATTTTAGATGTCTTTGGCGTCTTTTCATGGAAATAAATTAACAAGGCAGGGGGGAAAAAGCCTTTGTCGGACCCACTGGCCAGAGTTTTGTTTTGTATTTACTTTCAGCTGGGTTTTTGCTTGCCCCAAGCTTAGGAGCTGTCTAGAAACAAAGTCTCCACAAAGCCTGCAGGGCCGCTTGTGCCAGAGGACGAGGTACCAGCCTGTATCCTCTTGTTTCCCCTTTGGAGGAAGAGACTTAAATATGAAAGGTTTTCATCTGTAATTCTGGTTGTTTCTTTGGGTCTGGCAATACTGGAAACTAACTTTGTATATTTCATATTCTTGTAATGTTTGCTTTTTTCCCTTTTACAGTGAGATGTATCACTGTGATAAGTAGAAAAGAAAGTTTTTTAAACTATTGACTTGTTGCCACAAATAAAATGGACGTTCTCTTTCTAAGCAACCCAGTACGGTGCACTCCAGGAAGCCAAAAGCTATATACTCTGTGGGGACAGGGACCCTCTGCTGTTCCCACCTTTGTATTCCCACAGAGCAACACTCGATAAATATCTGCAAAGGAATAACAAAGGCCTCTTTAGTGTACCTTGAAACATCTTTACTTTCCCAAATAGGATGACCAAACATTGTAGCTCACCTTAAACATGCCCAAAATTATGTATTACACACGTACGTATATGAAGTCTGGATTTACACACAGACAGTTGTTTACTTGATGAAAGGATTCCCCAGGTCCTATAGAGAGCAAATCTCAGTAGGTTTAAAGTGTAATTTGATTTACTTCATTTTTCCTATGAGATAGCGGAGTAGATGAAAAGAACTTTGGTAAAACGGAAGCCCTGACATTTGAATCCTGCTTCTACCTCTGACCTGTTGTATGTCTTGGGCAAGTTTTTGTTTGTTGACCTTACCTCTCCGTGCCTCAGTTATCTCTTCCGTACAAATGAGAATGCTTGGAGATGTTAAAGGTACCCGTTAAAGCAGCTGGTGCCCTGCCAGGAGCATAGTTATAAACGGTAGCTGCTATTATTGTTGTTGTTTTATTAAAGCTTTTCAGAACATCCAGTGCGTGCATTGAAGTATAATTACAGGGATAACCAGGAGTCCTGAAACAGATCGTGGAGGCTCATGCTTAACTGATTTGAAAAAGTAAAGCCTTTCATGCTTAATCCCAGGTGAGTAATATAAATGCTCAGACTCACAGCATTTCATGCTTGGCGTTGTAAGAGTACAGAAGCTTCCTTCACTTCCTTGTTTATGTGGGGGGGGGGCGGGAATCCCACCCTCCTCCAGGCCCTCCCGGCTGCCCTGCCCTTTTGAGGCTCAGCAGGGGTGAGGGCGGGGCTGGGCAGGGGGGCAGCACGTAAATTCGGGAGCAAGGACTGGTAAGCTGAGATGTTGGAATTGCAGCCTAGCCAGGGGAATTATTAAAGGTTCAATTCAACAAAAATACCTAAACTTCAATATAAACCTTCAGTCTGATAAATAAACCAAGAGCTGCACCATATGGGGAGGTAGGAAGTCTCCTCCCAATGGCCCCCTCCTCTCTGAGGCATGAAAGACACCGGATGGGCTGACAGGCCTGCACACTGAAGGCCTGGGTATCCCTGCCACGGTGCCAAACAAGGAGGATCTGCTCCAGGTTCATGGTTCCAAGACCCCCTGAGCTTCAAGAAGTAATGACAGGAAAATAAAAGGAAGAGGAGGGGAGGGAGGCAACGGACGGGTGGCTTCTTGCTCCAGCATCTGGTCTCCAGCAGTCAGGTTGTACAGGCACCAACCAAGCTGAGCCTGTGGGGTGGCCTTGCCTGTTGTCTGGGAGTGCAGTAGCTCTAGTTTTGCTAACACCCTTTGCAAGTCAGCAAGCGAACAGACTTTCTCCTCATGCCACACCTGCCATGATGTCCTTCTAGAATCGAGGAGGGGCCACTGGGAAGTGGATAAGGGGCCATGGGCTGCTGGGCACTCCCACCCCGACCCCACAAAAGAATGGGTCTCCATGTCCCCTCTTGTCCATGTCGTGAGTGTGTAATTTCATTACAGTTCAAAGATCAGAGAGATAGAATGGCCTTCAAGGGAGGAGACCCAGAAAACAGGCCCCTTTTTCCAGAACACATGGTTAAAATAGAATAGCCTTATCCTTTACATGTATACACACAGACACAAAGTTACCGTACATGGAGATTATATAGTAAGAGTTTACTGAGATGTGTGAGACTACAACTTGTACTTCTTTGAATCCTTTATAATTCCTGATACAGTGCTATAGCCATAGTAGATGCTCAATCAATATTTGTTAAATAAATGAATGCATGCCTGTTGAAATAAGGAGCTCTGGGTTGATTAGGGTGGGTTTCAGGGAGAAGATCATTATGCGGCATTGACCAGAATGTTGGGTATAGTAAACTTTTCAATGTTATTGTCAGAGCTACACAACCTGTAGTGTTGTGTAAACATTGAGAAGCAATACCAATTCCCTTCCAGCTCTTTCTTATAAGATATATGGGGTCAGTGAGACACTTAGCTTCTGAGTGAGCTTTTTTTGCTGTTGAAGGCAAGGAAGTTATTTCCTGAGATACGGATGTACAGCAGTCCTCTTTTCAGTCCTGTTTTTCTCCTCTGCTTACAAGCTTCGTAATAAGAACCACGTCATGAAATCCACAGTGGTGAACAACAGGGGTCGGGTGATCTCACTTGAAAGACCATGCATCACAAGAATAACACATCACTTAGTTCTGTTGAAGATGGACACGTAGGGCAGGCTCCTTGGTGATCATCTTCACTGTGCCTGATTCTAGGAAGAGAGACACATTGTTTATTAAAACTCAGGTGACTGTATCTTTTCTGATGCAGACATGATGGATTACGGTGTAATGATTATAGTGTATTCTCCAGTGCTTTGGCAAATAATTTATTATGCCTTTGTAGAAAGTTTGATGTTTTCAGCATATTTTGAAAATAACGCGTCTTCCTCTACCAGAGCAGGAACAGCCTCTGAGTGAAGGCAGGGGCATGAGAAATATGCCATTTCTGCATGGGTGGCTCCCTATTCTCAGCACATCTTGGTGTAAATTCAGGCTATACTGGCTGCTTGTGATGGTTAATTCTGTGTGTCAACTTCGCTGGGCCATGGTGTCCAGATATCGAGTCAAATATTCTGGGTGTTTCTGCGAGGGCATTTTTGGATGAGATTAACATTTAAATCGGTTGCTTCCGTGTATAGCAGATTGCCCTCTGTGATATGGACGAGCCTCATCTAATCCGTTGAAGCCCTGACTAGAACAAAGATCTGACCTTCCCCAAGCAAGAGTGAAGCCCTGAGCAGATGGTCTTTGGACTTGAACTGCAGCATTGGCTCTTCCTAGGTCTCAGCCTGCTGGCCCACCCAGCAGATTTTGAACTTGCCATCTACCACAATCACATGAGCCAGCTCCTTAAAATAAATCTCTCTGTAAATAGATACACACATCCTACTGATTCTGTTTTTCTGGAGAACCCTGATGAATACAGTGCTATAACAAACAATCCTGCACATTTCAGTGGCTGCACACAGTAGAATTGATGTCTTGCTCAGGGAGCTTCCCAATACCAGGGCTCCTTGTCAGGGGCCAGTTTTCCACTATGTGGTGATTCAGAGACCCAGGCTTCTTTCATCCTATGATCCACTTTCCTCCAGGCTTGAGTCCTCTACGTACAGCCAGCAGAAAGGAAAGTGAGGGTAGAGAAGGCACATCTTTTAACCACCTTGGCCAGATGAGACATATATCATTTCCACTCATTTTCCACTGCTGGATATTAGTCACATGACTCCATCAAGAAGGATGATGGGGTTGAGAAATGTGGTCCTTGACCAGGAAGCTGCTTCCTGACAACAACTCTCTACTATAGAAAAGGAAGCAAGAATTTGGTAGCTACCACAGTCGTCTTCGTGAACACTCATCTTCTTACACGTATTTTTAAGAAGATTTATTACATCTCAACTCTAATTCCTTTTGTGTTTTCTTTGGTGAATTTGTTTCCTTCTGAGATGACACAGAGCCTCTTGTGTCAGTTTCCTGAGTGATTGACCTCACATCATTAGACTTTTCACAGATTTAAAATCTCGCAAGGAAAGCAAGGTTAAATAACAACAGAAAGCAGAACATATTACATGTGCAATGAGCAGGATGGAAGGTAAATACAGTGGGTGTTCAGAGGAAGGAAAGACTCTTGGGCTGTTATGTTCAGAGAGAGCGTTTATGGAAGATGTGCACTTGAACTGAGACATTAAGTATGAGTGGGATTTCTTTTTTTTTTTTTTTTTGCTGCGATGGGTCTTCGTTGCTGCGTGCGGGCTTTCTCTAGTTGCGGCGAGCGGGGACTACTCTTCGTTGCAGTGCATGGGCTTCTCATTGCGGTGGCTTCTCTTGTTGCGGAACACGGGCTCCAGGGGCGCGGGCTTCAGTAGTTGTGGCTTGGGGGCTCTAGCTGAGGCACACGAGCTCAGTAGTTGTGGCGCACGGGCTTAGTTGCTCCGCAGCATGTGGGAATCTTCCCAGACCAGGGATTGAACCCGTGTCCCCTGCATTGGCAGGCAGATTCTTAACCACTGCACCACCAGGGAAGTCCCAAATGGGCAGAGGGAATGGGGAGGACATTGCAAAGAGGATGAATAGGAGGCTTGAGTAAGAAAACAGAGACAGAAATGAGAAAGTAATTTTTTGAGGAGTAGTCAGAAAAACAATTTGACTAGAGAGAATACCAGGGACAATATTGACTTTTTTAAAAAAGCAAATTAAATCTGGATTGTGTTTGAATTGAATCAAAGTAGTATATAAATAATGGAGATCCTCAGAATATTTTTGCATACAAACAATAATATTTTAGAAGAGCAATGTAGTGGAAGTGTGCAGGATGGCATGGAGAGGAGTGCACAGAAGTAACAGACCAGAATCTTCATGACCCCTGATTGTACAATCTGTGGTTGTTTTTTATTAGTCAGAACATTTTTAATTGCATGTGAAAGAAGTGCAACTTAAACTGGCTTAAGCAAAAAGAGGATTTCTCGGTTTGTGTAAAAGAGAAATCTTGGCTACATCTGTTTTAAGCATGGCTGGAATCCAGGAGCAAAAAGTGTACCATTAGAGTTCAGTCTTTCTATCCCTCATGAGCAACATGGCACTGGCAGCTCCAGCCTCATGTCCTCACGGCTTGGCAAGCCCAGCAGAAGGAGACAGTCTTACTAGACAGTGCCTGTGTGCCATCCCAGGGCAGATGCTTCTCGTCCAGGTTTCGGACATATGAGCATCCCTGAACCAGTACTATGGCCAGAGTGGGGGACGCTCTGGCCAGTGCTGGACCTTGTGCCCCCAGAGTGGGAAGATATGTGTATTTGGGGGAGGATGTAGACAGGCCAACCAGTCCCATCTGAAACATGCAAATGGATCTACCAGGAGAAAGCTTCTATTATCAAAAGGAGAAAAGAGGGGTACACTTCACTACCACCTCTAATTTTTTGCATTAGGTTTCTCCTTTTCCTAAATATGTGTTTCTTTGTTTTTTGTTTTTTCGGTACGCAGGCCTCTCACTGTTGTGGCCTCTCCCGTTGCGGAGCACAGGCTCCGGACGCGCAGGCCCAGCGGCCATGGCCCATGGGCCCAGCCGCTCCACGGCATGTGGGATCTTCCCGGACCGGGGCACAAACCCGTGTCCCCCGCATCGGCAGGCGGACTCTCAACCACTGCGCCACCAGGGAAGCCCCCCTAAATATGTTTTAAGTTCCAACTTATACAAACATTTAAGTGCTTCTACATTGGCTGGATTCTGTTTTACTAGTATCTTCCATCTCATCTCTCTATATCACCTATGCTAGTACTGAGCCTATAGTAAATACTCAACTCTCTCTGAATTCTACTCCAGAAATTCTACACTCATCCTTCTATTCACACTCCCCATCCTTACCCCATGACCAATGCCCTCACATTTCTTCCCTGGCCTACTGCAACAAACTCCCTACTGGGCTTTCTACCTCTCATCTCTGGCCTTTCTAATTCATTATGTACAATCTACCAGAGTTATCTTCCTAAAATGCAGGTCAGATTGTGATAGATCTTGACATAGGACAAATTCCATCATCCTTAGTATGGTCATGTGGTCGCTTGTTTCATGCCCGCAAATTCCTCCCATCTCAGTATGTATGCTCCTTTGCAATGTGACTTGGCCGCTTCTGCCGCTGAGAAGTGGAGTCCATCTTTCCGCCTCCTTGAATCTGGGTCGGCCTTGGGATTTGGGTTGACAACTAAAATGCAGCAGATATGACATGAGAGTTCTGAAAATTAGGGCTCACCTGCATGGTAGCTGCTGCTGGTTTGGAGCGTTGCCCTGAGACTGCTATGAGGGAGCCAGTCTAGCCTGATGGAGAACGAGAAGCCAGGTGGGGAAAAGCCGAGATTCTCTAGCCAGCAACCAGCCCCCGACACCAACTGCCAGCCTCGTGAGTGAGGCCACTTGCACCTCCCAGCCGGCTCATTCTCTAGCTCTCTGCAGGCAGCGTAATGAGCCCAGGAGAAGCAAAAGAGGATTTCCCAGCCAAACCATGGAATTATGAGAAATAGTAAATCGTTGTTGTTTTAGGCCACTAAGTTTGTGGGCATTGTGGTATGCAGCGGTGGATAACTGAAATAGGTAGAATCACTAGAATTTGTTGGAAGGTGAGGAATAAAATGACTAGAATGACTCCCATTAATTGAGGTTTAAAGAAATAGATGAAGGATGTAGATGAGGGTGTAATGAGCATTGGGAGCCTTTGGGGTATTCCAGTGTGTCCAGATGTCCAGCCGTTAGGTGAATACACGGGTCTGGGGCTGCCTGGATTGAACCATCCTTTTCAGTACTTGAGATTGGATTAAGTCACCAAGGAGCATCCAGCAAGTGAGGGGAGGCAGAAGCCAAAGTTCAGAAGAGACAACCTTGGGGAACACGAACTTTTAAGTTTGGGCAGAGGAAAGAAAGCCAGGAGAGGAGATGGAATTTTTTAACACAGTTAAAAAGGGGTAGAATATGTTTATGTACTTTGCTTTTGTTCTTCCTTTTTTTCTGGCTGATCAATGAGGAAAGAAAGAAAAGCAGTAGAAGAAATCAAGACTCTACCTGGGATGGTAATGGAAGGGTATCCCAAGGACCTAATCAGTCATTCTCAGGATGCAAACTACCCCTAGAAACACAGCAGGTCAGTGGTGAGACGTTCCCCATCGCATTCCAGGGCACGGGGGAGATGCTCAGCAAAGTGGCATGGCAAACCCTGAGAAAAAATTATTAAACAACCTTGCTGCCTGTGCTCCTCTTTCACCCAAACAGAGATCTGAGGAAAACCCAAACAAATGCAGAGAAATATGGACAAACTAGCCACTTGTCAACATCAGAAGAGGCAGAGATGTGTGCAGAGGCAGCCGCAGGTGGACAGAAATCAAAATCTATAGAACATAGACAACACAGTGAGAAGAGACAAAGATACGTGAACATAGCAAAGGGGCATGTTTCTTGAACTGTGCGACCTCTTCCTCAAGTTCGTATCTCTCTCAGATACAACATCAGTGTCGCTTTATGGATAAGATCCTGTGGGAAACTCAATTATTCCCTTGTATGTTTCAGGATATGTAAGTATACAATTACATATTTATGCCAGAGTCACAAGCTCCCCATCCAAAACCCACCATAACAGTTTAAATTAACAGAGCTACTGATACTCTTTACAATACGCAGGGTATGTGTGGATGTGTGTGTTTAGTAGTCACATCACATCCCTCAAACAAACTCAGCTATCTTGGATTTGGTCCCCTCGTTTTACAGTTTTTTTGACATTTTTGATAATAAGACTGCAGCACTGTTTGCAACTCTCTACCTCTTAACCAAAGACTCACTTTAACAAGCACATGCTGAGCACCCACTCTCTGAGGTTCTGCAGGGCCCACACAGATGTAGGTAGTAGTGCCCTGGTAAACCAGCACTCCAGAAAAGATGCCCTGATTTATAGCATTTGCCAATTTTTGTAGTTGAAACACTCCCACTGTGGCTGATTTCAAGCCACCGAAGGTTTTACAACTAGCTCACAAAAATCCTGACTATTTACCTGTCCTGGGACAAACATTTAATAATGAGTTGCAGGACTTCCCTGGCAGTCCAGTGGTTAAGACTCCACACTTGCTTCCACTGCAGAGGGCACGGGTTCAATCCCTGGTCAGGGAACTAAGATCCCGCATGCCACGTGGTACAGCTGGAAAAAAAAAAAAAGCAAAAAGAATGAGTTGCCACATGGAGGAAATCTGAGGTACCCCAGATGACAACAAGTACCAGCCATCAGCTATGTGTGTGAAACCTTGTTGGTCCTTCCAGCCCACCTGACTCTCCAGCCAAAGTGTGCCCAGGTGAGACCAGCACAAGAACCTCCCAGCCAAACCAAAGAAGCATGAGAAATTATGCGTTATTGTTTTAAGCCACTAAGTTTTGAGACGCTTTGTTATACAGCAGTTGCTACCTAATACACATAAAGTACAGATTGCATGGGAAGGGTCAGTCTATAGAGAAGCAAGAGCCTTTTTTTAGCCTTCCCATCCCTTTTTTTTCATCCTCAGCCCTATTCACAAGTTATCTGGGAAGTTTCAATCTCTTTGCTACACCAATACTTCCTGGACACCTAGTGCTGAACATAAGCATTGGCAGCTCCAATGCTCTAACCCCTTTGAATATGCCGCCCGTCCAATTTTTAATCAGACTAGGGGCTGCACAAAGCAAAGATTCGTATTTACAAACAGTGGTTTTAGGAAAATGTGTTTTACTGAAAATCAGGACTGATAATTCCATGAAGTGAGGGGAATTGGAACCCCCATGAGCAAGGCCACCCAAGGCAGACAGAACATTTAATAACACCTTCCTCCTCTGTTTTATTGTCTTCTCTGGATACTGACATTTCTTATCTGTCCCACCATCAGTAACGGACTTTGACCAACTGTAACTGATGTGTTAAATATTGACTTGGTACAGTAGCGAGGATCCAGGATCCATTTCTTCCAGGACAGTCCACTCCCATAGTGAGTATTTTGGGGGACGGGGTGCCACTGTTTCTGCACACTTTTGCATAGCGGGCTCCTCTAAGGGATCTTCTCCTACTAAAGATTTCCAAAGACAAGGTCTGTCACTTTGACCTGTGTACTATCATCATGTGTGAAACACTGGTGACTCCAAAGTGCCAGGAACCAGGGATGAAAAAGCATCACCTCAAAAATTCAGTTTTCTAAAGAAAAGCAAGAAAATGACGATCACAAAAGTCAAGATAGGGTTTCCTCCCAGGAGAAGGGAGTGGGTTAATGATCAGGGAGGGATACAGAGAGAAGGCTTCAGGTAATGCTCCATTTCTTACCTGAGTGCTTGGGTCACATGGCATTTGCTTCATAGCAATTTTTTAAAGTATTCACGTAATTTTTTTGATTGAAGTATAATTGATTTACAATACTGTGTTAATTTCAGATGGATAGCAAAGTGATTCAATTTATATATATATGCATTCTTTTTCAGATTCTTTTCCATTGTAGGTTATTACAAGATATTGAATATAATTCCCTGTGCTATAGAGTAGGATCTTGTTTATCTATTTTATGTATAGTAGTGTGTATCTGTTAATCCCAAACTCCTAATTTATCCCTCCCCCTCTTCCCCTTTGGTTGGTTTTCTTTTTTTTTTAATTTTTAAAATTTTATTTATTTTTTATACAGCAGGTTCTTATTATCTGTTTTATACATATTAGTGTATATATGTCAATCCCAATCTCCCAATTCATCCCATCACCACCCCCGCCCCACTTTCCCCCCTTGGTGTCCATATGTTTGTTCTCTACATCTGTGTTTCTATTTCTGCCTTGCATACCGATTCTTCTGTACCATTTTTCTAGATTCCACATATATGCATTAATATACAATATTTGTTTTTCTCTTTCTGACTTACTTCATTCTGTATGACAGTCTGTAGGTCCATCCACGTCTCTACAAATGACCCAATTTCATTCCTTTTTATGGCTGAGTAATATTCCATTGTATATATATATACTATATCTTCTTTATCCATTCGTCTGTCGATGGGTGTTTAGGTTGCTTCCATGACCTGGCTATTGTAAATAGTGCTACAATGAACATTCGGGTGCATGTGTCTTTTTGAATTATGGTTTTCTCTGGGTATATGCCCAGTAGTGGGATTGCTGGGTCATATGGTAGTTCTATTTTTAGTTTTTTTTTTTTAACATCCTTATATACATCCTTATACTCCATCCTTGGAGTATAATTGCTTTACAGTGTTGTGTTAGTTTCTGCTGTATAACAAAGTGAATCAGCTATATGCATACGTATATCCCTATATCCCCTCCCTCTTGTGCATCCCTCCCACCCTCCTTATCTCATCCCTCTAAGTGGTCACAAAGCACTGAGCTGATCTCCCTGTGCCGTGCAGCCGCTTCCACTAGCTATCTGTTTTACATTTGGTAGTGTATATATGTCAATGCAACTCTCTCACTTTGTCCCAGCTTACCCTTTCCCCTCCCTGGGTCCTCAAGTCCATTCTCTACATCTGTGTCTTTATTCCTGTCCTGTCCCTAGGTTCATCAAAACCTTTTTTTGTTTGTTTTTTTAGATTCCATATATATGTGTTAGCATATGGTATTTGTTTTTCTAATTCTGACTTACTTCACTCTGTATGACAGACTCTAGGTCCATCCACCTCACTACAGATAACTCAACTTCGTTTCTTTTTATGGCTGAGTAATATTCCATTGTATGTATGTGCCACATTTTCTTTATCCATTCATCTGTCGATGGACACCTAGGTTGCTTCCATGTCCTGGCTATTGCAAATAGTGCTGCAATGAACATTTTGGTACATGACTCTTTTTGAATTATGGTTTTTTTCAGGCTATATGCCCAGTAGTGGGATTGCTGGGTCATATGGTAGTTCTATTTTTAGTTTTTTAAGGAACCTCCACACTGTTCTCCATAGTGGCTGTATCAATTTACATTCCCACCAACAGTGCAGGAGGGTTCCATTTTCACCACACCCTTTCCAGCATTTATTGTTTGTAGATTTTTTGATGATGACCATTCTGACTGGTATGAGGTGATATCTCATTGTAGTTTTGATTTACATTTCTCTAATGATTAGTGATGTTGAGCATCCTTTCATGTGTTTGTTGGCAATCTGTATATCTTCTTTGGAGAAATGTCTATTTAGGTCTTCTGCCCATTGTTGGATTGGGTTGTTTGTCTTTTTGATATCGAGCTGCATGAGCTGCTTGTATATTTTAGAAATTAATCCTTTGTCAGTTGCTTCGTTTGCAAATATTTTCTCCCATTCTGAGAGTTGCCTTTTCGTCTTATTTATGGTTTCCTTTGCTGTGCAAAAGCTTTTAAGTTTCATTAGGTCCTATTTGTTTATTTTTGTTTTTATTTCCATTTCTCCAGGAGGTGGGTCAAAAAGTATCTTGCTGTGTTTTATGTTACAGAGTGTTCTGCCTATGTTTTCCTCTAATAGTTCTATAGTGTCTGGCCTTACATTTAGGCCTTTAATCCATTTTGAGTTTATTTTTGTGTATTGTGTTAGGGAGTGTTCTAATTTCATTCTTTTACATGTAGCTGTCCAGTTTTCCCAGCACCACTTATTGAAGAGGCTGTCTTTTCTCCAGTGTATATTCTTGCCTCCTTTATCAAAGATAAGGTGACCATATGTGTGTGGGTTTATCTCTGGGATTTCTATCCTTTTCCATGGATCTATATTTCTGTTTTTGTGCCAGTACCATACTGTCTTGATCACTGTAGTAGTTTTAGTTAAGGAACCTCCATACTATTCTCCATAGTGGCTATATCAATTTACATTTCCACCAACAGTGCAAGAGAGTTTCCTTTTCTCCACACCTTCTCCAGCATTTGTTATTTGTAGATTTTCTGATGATGTTCATTCTAACCAGTGTGAGGTGATACCTCATTGTAGTTTTGATTTGCGTTTCTCTAATAATTAGTGATGTTGAGCAGCTTTTCATGTGCTTCTTGGCCATCTGTATGTCTTCTTTGGAGAGATGTCTATTTAGGTCTTCTGCCTATTTTTTGATTGGGTTGTTTGTTCTTTTAATATTGAGCTGCATGAGCTGCTTATATATTTGGAAGATTAACCCTTTGCCCCTTGATTCATTTGCAAATATTTTCTCCCATTCTGAGGTTGTCTTTTCATCTTGTTTATGGTTTCCTTTGCTGTGCAAAAGCTTTGAAGTTTCATTAGGTCCCATTTCTTTATTTTTGTTTTTATTTCCATTACTCTAGGAGGTGGGTCAAAAAAGATCTTGCTGTGATTTATGTCAAAGAGTGTTCTTCCTATGTTTTCCTCTAAGAGTTTTATAGTATCTGGCCTTACATTTAGGTCTTTAATCCATTTTGAGTTTATTTCTGTGTATGGTGTTAGGGAGTGTTCTGATTTCATTCTTTTACATGTAGCTGTCCAGTTTTCCCAGCACCACTTATTGAAGAGACTGCCTTTTCTCCATTGTATATCCTTGCCTCCTTTGTCATAGATTAGTTGACCATAGGTGCATGGGTTTATCTCTGGGCTTTCTATCTTGTTCCATTGATCTGTGTTTCTGTTTTTGTGCCAGTACCGTATTGTCTTGATTCCTGTAGCTTTGTAGTATATTCTGAAGTCAAGCAGTCTGATTCCTCCAGCTCCATTTTTTTCCCTCAAAACTGCTTTGGATATTTGGGGTCTTTTGTGTCTCCATACAAATTGTAAGCTTTGTTGTTCTACTTCCATAAAAAATGCCATTGGTAATTTTTTTTTTTTGCGGTACGCGGGCCTCTCACTGCTGCGGCCTCCCCTGTCGCAGAACACAGGCTCCGGACACGCAGGCCCAGCGGCCATGGACCACGAGCCCAGCCGCTCCGCAGCATGTGGGATCCCCCTGGACCGGGGCACGAACCCACGTCCCCTGCATCGGCAGGCGGACGCTCAACCACTGTGCCACCAGGGAAGCCAGCCATTGGTAATTTGATAGGGATTGCATTGAATCTGTAGATTGCTTTGGGTAGTGTAGTCATTTTCATGTTATTGATTCTTCCAATCCAAGAACATGCTTTATCTCTCCATCTGTTTGTGTCATCTTTGATTACTTTCATCAGGGTCTTATAGTTTTCTGAGTACAAGGTATTCCTGAGTACAGGGTACAAGGTATTCCTAGGTATTTTATTCTTTTTGTTGCAGTGGTGAATGCAATTGTTTCCTTAATTTCTCTTTCTGATCTTCCATTGTTAGTGTATAGGAATGCAAGAGATTTCTGTACATTAATTTTGTATCCTGCAACCTTACTACATTCAATGATTAGCTCTAGTAGTTTTCTGGTGGCATCCTTAGGATTCTGTATGTATAGTATCATGTCATCTGCAAACAGTGACAGTTTTACTTCTTCTTTTCCAATTTGTATTCCTTTTATTCCTTTTTCTTCTTTGATTGCTGTGACTAGGACTTCCAAAACTATGTTGAATAATAGTGGTGAGAGTGAACATCCTTGTCTTGCTCCTCACCTTAGAGGAAATGCTTTCACTTTTTCACCATTGAGAATGATGTTTGCTGTGGGTTTGCCGTGTATGTGGCCTTTGTTTTTGTTTTTGCGGTACGCGGGCCTCTCACTGTTGCGGCCTCTCCCGTTGCGGAGCACAGGCTCCAGACGCGCAGGCTCAGCGGCCATGGTTCACGGGCCCAGCCGCTACGCAGCATGCGGGATCCTCCCGGACCGGGGCATGAATCCGCGTCCCCTCCATCGGCAGGCGGACTCTCAACCACTGCGCCACCAGGGAAGCCCCAATGTGGCCTTTATTATGTTAAGGTAGGTTCCCTCTATGCCCACTTTCTAGAGACTTTTTATCATAAATGGGTGTTGAATTTTGTCAAAAGCTTTTTCTGCACCTACTGAGATAATCATATGATTTTTATTCTTCAGTTTGTTAATATGGTGTATCACATTGATTGATTTGCATATATTGAAGAATCCTTGCATCCCTGGGATAAATCCCACTTGATCCTGGTGTATGATCCTTTTAATGTGTTGTTGGATTCTGTTTGCTAGTATTTTGTTGAGGACTTTTGCATCTATATTCATCAGTGATATTGTTCTGTAATTTTCTTTTTTTGTAGTATCTCTGTCTGGTTTTGGTATCAGGGTGATGGTGGACTCGTAGAATAAGTTTGGGAGTGTTCCATGCTCTACAAGTTTTTGGAAGAGTTTGAGAAGGATAGGTGTTAGCTCTTCTTTAAATGTTTGACAGAATTCACCTGTGAAACCATCTGGCCCTGGACTTTTGTTTGTTGGAAGATTTTTAATCACAGTTTCAATTTCATTACTTGTGATTGGTCTGTTCATATTTTCTACTTCTTCCTGGTTCAGTCTTGGAAGGTTATACCTTTCTAAGAATTTGTCCATTTCTTCCAGGTTGTCCATTTTATTGGCATAGAATTTCTTGTAGTAGTCGCTCGTGATGCTTTTTATTTCTGTGTTGTCCATTGTAACTTCTACTTTTTCATTTTTAATTTTATTGATTTGAGTCCTCTCCTGCTTTTTCTTGGTGAGTCTGGCTAAAGGTTTATCAATTTTTTTTATCTTCTCAAAGAACCAGGTTTTAGTTTTATTGATCTTTGCTATTGATTTCTTTGTTTCTATTTCATTTATTTCTGCTTGGATCTTTATGATTTCTTTCCTTCTACTACCTTTGGGTTTTGTTTGTTCTTATTCCTTTGTCTGGTTCCTTTAGGTGTAAGGTTAGTTTGTTTATTTGAGATTTTTCTTGTTTCTTGAGGTAGGATTGTGCTGCTCTAAACTTCCCTCTTAGAACTGCTTTTGCTGCATCCCATAGGTTTTCGATCGTCGTGTTTTCATTGTCTTTTGTCTCTACGTAGTTTTTGATTTCCTCTTTGATTTCTTCAGTGATCTCTTGGTTATTTAGTAATGTTTAGACTCCATGTCTTTGTGGTTTTTACTTTTTTTCCCTGTAATTGATTTCTAATCTCATAGCATTGTGGTCGGAAAAGATGCTTGATATGATTTCAATTTTCTTAAATTTACCAAGGCTTGATTTGTGACCCGAAATTGTAATCTGTTTTTTCTGGACGGAATGTCCTATAAATATCAGTTAAATCTTTCTGGTCTATTGTGTCATTTAAAACTTGTGTTTCCTTATTAATTTTCTGTCTGAATGATCTGTCCATTGGTGTAAGTAAGGTGTTAAAGTCCCCCACTATTATTGTGTTACTGTCAATTTCCTCTTTTATAGCTGTTAGCAGTTGCCTTATGTATTGAGGTGCTCCTATGTTGGGTGCATATATATTTATAATTGTTATATCTTCTTCTTGGACTGATCCCTTGATCATTATGTAGTGTCCTTCCTTGTCTCTTGTAACATTCTTTATTTTAAAGTCTATTTTATCTGATATGAGTGTTGCTACTCCAGCTTTCTTTCAATTTCCATTTGCATGGAATATCTTTTTCCATCCCCTCACTTTCAGTCTGTATGTGTCTCTAGGTCTGAAGTGGATCTCTTATAGACAGCAAATTTATGGGTCTTGTTTTGTATCAATTCAGCAAGCCTGTGTCTTTTGGTTGGAGCATTTAATCCATTCACGTTTAAGATAATTATCGATATGTATGTTCCTATTACCATTTTCTTAATTGTTATGGGTTTGTCTTTGTAGGTCCTTTTCTTCTCTTGTGTTTCCCACTTAGAGAAGCTCCTTTATCATTTGTTGTAGAGTTGGTTTAGTGGTGCTAAATTGTCTTAGCTTTTGCTTGTCTGTAAAGCTTTTGATTTGTCCATCGAATCCGAATGAGATCCTTGCCAGGTAGAGTAATCTTGGTTGTAGATTCTTCCTTTTCATCACTTTAAATATATTGTGCTACTCCCTTCTGGCTTGTAGAGTTTCTGCTGAGAAATCAGCTGTTAACCTTATGGGAGTTGCCTTATATGTTATTTGTCATTTTCCCTTGTTGCTTTCAATAATTTTTCTTTGTCTTTAATTTTTGTCAGTTTGATTACTATGTGTCTCAGCTTGTTTCTCCTTGGGTTTATCCTTCATGGGACTCTCTGCACTTCCTGGACTTGGGTGGCTATTTCCTTTCCCATGTTAGGGAAGTTTTAGACTATAATCTCTTCAAATATTTTCTCGGGTCCTTTCTCTCTTTCTTCTTGTTCTGGGACCCCTGTAATGTGAATGTTGTTGCATTTAATGTTTTCCCAGAGGTCTCTTAAGCGGTCTTCATTTCTTTTCATTCTGTTTTCTTTATTTTGTTCTGCAGCAGTGAATTCCACCATTCTGTCTTCCAGGTTACTTATCCATCCTTCTGCGTCAGTCATTCTGCTATTGGTTCCTTCTAGTGTATTTTTTATTTCAGTTATTGTATTGTTCATCTCTGTTTGTTTGTTCTTTAATTCTTCTAGGTGTTTGTCCTATAATTCTTCTAGGCCTTTGTTAAACATTTCTCGCATCTTCTCGATCTTTGCCTCCATCCTTTTTCCGAGGTCCTGGATCATCTTCACTGTCATTATTCTGAATTCTTTTTCTGGAAGGTTGCCCATCTCCACTTCATTTAGTTGTTTTTCTGGGGTTTTATCTTGTTCCTTCATCTGGTACAGAGTCCTCTGCCTTTTCATTTTGTCTATCTTTCTGTGAATGTGGTTTTCGTTCCACAGGCTGCAGAATTGTAGTTCTTCTTGCTTCTGCTGCCTGCCCTCTGGTCTTGTTTGTTTTCTATGTCTGTGAGTCTGTTTCTGTTTTGTAAATAATTCATTTTTATAATTTATTTAAATTCCACATATAAATGATATCATATGATATTTGTCTTTCTCTGTCTGAATTACTTCACTTAGTATGATCATCTCTAGGTCCATCCGTGTTGCTGCAAATGACATTATTTTATTCTTTTTTATGGCTGAGTAATATTTCATTTTTTATATATATATATATATATATGTACATGTATATACATATACACCACATCTTCTTTATTCATTCATCTGTCGATGGACACTTAGGTTGCTTCCATGTCTTAAGTGTTACAAATAGTGCTGCTCTGAACATTGGGGTACATGTATCTTTTCAAATTAGAGTTTTCATCTTTTCCACATATATGCCCAAGAGTGGGATTGCTGGGTCATATGGCAGTTCTATTTTTAGTTTTTTAAGGAACCTCCATACTGTTCTCCATAGCGGCTGCACTAATTCACATTCCCACCAACAGTGTAGGAGGGTTCCCTTTTCTCCACACCCTCTCCAGCATTTATTATTTGTAGATGTTTGATGGTGGCCATTTTGACTGGTATGAGGTGATACCTCATTGTAGTTTTGATTTGCATTTCTCTAATAATTAGCGACCCTGAGCATTTTTTCATGAGCCTGTTGGCCATGTGTATGTCTTCTTTGGAGAAACATCCATTTAGGTGTTCTGCCCTTTTTGTTTTTTTTTTGTTTTTTTGCGGTACGCGGGCCTCTCACTGCTGTGGCCTCTCCCGTTGCGGAGCACAGGCTCCGGACGCGCAGGCTCAGTGGCCATGGCTAACGGGCCCAGCCGCTCTGCGTGTTCTGCCCATTTTTTGACTGTGTTATTTGTTGTTTTGATATTGTTTTGATATGAGCTGTTTGTATATTTTGGAAATTAATCCCTTGTCAGTTGTATTTTTGCAAATATTTTCTCCCATTCTGCACGTAATTTGTATACTTTTGTGAATGTAGGTTTTATTTCACCATAAAAAAATAATTTAAAAGTAGTGCCTTCTGCATTCTGATTTCTTATCATGTCACCTGGAAGCTTGTTAGAAATGAAGAATCTGGACCCTACCTTAGACCTACTAGACCTACTGAGCCCCAGTGGTTTGTCTGCACATTAAAGATTGAGAAGCACTGTCCAAGCTTAAAAGACCATAAATCTCTAGTCCCAAGGTATTGGGAAAGTCACCTTATCCTTATCCTTGAGTCTTAGTTTCTAATCAGCAAAATGGGCATAATAATACAGATGTGGCCTCCCTTCCAGGCTGCTGTGAGGAGGATGTGTGATGATGAATGTGAAAGTACTTTGAAAAAACAGTAAAGCACCATCTAAAAATTAGGTATTTTTATAACCTTGGGGTAGAGCCCTGAAAGAATCGATTACAAAGAAGCAAACAATTATCATTTCCTCAGTTTCATACTTTCTGGAATCTTTTCAACTCTAATTTCCTGGCAGCCTCACGCTTCTTGGTTCTTCTTCTTCAAACTTGCTTTCCTCCCTGCCCTAGGACCCAGATGCTGGGTCCTCCAGGCCCCTTACAACCTCTCTAGGACAGTTGGCCTCTTTCAAAAGGCACTGGGGTTGCCAACGTGACTTTCTCACAAATCAAATTGTGCTGTGTAACAACAGTGTTCTGGCTTCACCTGGGCGGAAGCTGAGCTCCAGAGAAATCTGTGAACAGTGTATAGGCAGGCCTCCAATACACTTTCCATTGCTCATGGCTCTTTTTTTTTAGGAAAAAAAAGCAGAAATCCTGTGGTCTACACGTTGGAAAAACTCAAAAAGTGATGAAAAATACATGCATTATTTTGTAAGATATTAAGTCTTCTAAACTTTGAAAAATACACAGCATTTCACAAAATGTCCAAATGGACAGGTAAGGAAAGTACTTATGCGTGTGGCGGGCCCAGGTTTCTTGCATTGGGCTCCTTCTGCTGAGTTTCAAGAATCAACATGATGTTATTTTTAAGGATGAATTTCATAAACACTAGGCATTCAGTTGTTAAGGTTAATCATTTGTTCATTTAAGTATGTCTTTAAAGGCTGGCCCACACCAGGTTCTGTTCTTGGTTGTCCTTGTGACCTACTAGTACAACATGGAGAGATATAGATTGTGTGTGTGTGTGTGTGTGTGTGTGTGTGTTTGTGTTTGTGTGTAGGTTTTTCAGTAACCACATTAAAGAAAGAGAAGATATCAAAGGGGTATAGTGAAATTTTTAAGAACTCCCCCCAGAGCACATGTTCTAGAGTCAGACCTTCCTGGCCAATCCTAGTACTACCAGTTATTAGTTGTAAGACTGGGTAAGTTACTTAATTGCACTGGATATAAATGTTTTCATCTGTACAATGGGGACAAAAACATGACCTGCTTTTTAGGTTTACTGTAAAAATTAAATGACTTAAACCATGTGCCTAGTATGTGATAAGGACTCCATAAATGTCAATTACATAACGATCAAAGAGAGGAACTAGACATCAACTTAGGAGAAAAAACTTCAAACTTATTAATGTCATTATCATGCTTATTGATGTTCTTCTGATGATATTTGTGCAGAAAAGAGTTAACATAGCAGGCTCTTTTATTTTCAGACAAATTATGCTCAGAGACTGAGAATGTGTTTGCCAATAATTTATCTAACATAGGTTCACTGTGGGAATTATAATAATTTCACAAGCCGATAACATACAGGATAAGTCTCTTAATAAGCCAGTAAAAAAATAACATAGTCCAATGTTAGATTGGACTATGATAGATTAATTACAGTATTGTTCCAGGTAAGGGGGGAGAGGAAACGAATAAAGTCCAAATTTAGTTGAGGTGTGCCTTTGCACGAGCTGGTTCAGAATAGTCAGCTTAGCCAGCCAAGAGCTGACTTCCAGCTGCTAGAGAAGTGGAAGTCCCTTGTTGCTAGGGATGCAAGCATTGGTGTTGGTGGGCAAGATGCTCCCCTTCATGAGGCTGCTGCAGTTTTCACCACTGCTGGCAAAGAGTCACCTTGCTGAGGCAGGGGCTAGTGCCCCAAGGTCTTCAGAGAGCTATTAAGATCAGCAAAGGGTAGCCTTGCCCAGACCGAATGGTCTTGGTAAGTCCTCACCAACTCTTGGTGTTTAAGGCTGAAATGTCCCCTAGCCAGAGTGGCTCCTCACGTGTTCTTATCCATAGGCCCCCAGCAGTGCCTGCCGACAGCTGAGCTACTGAGCGCTTAGAGACGACGATAGATGTTTATGACATCAGGACACAGCTTCCTCGATGTAAACAACTTCACTCTTGGATCAAAACTTCAGTCTTAGATCAAAAAAAAAAAAAGTGGGTTTGAAATCATGTGAAACCAATACACAGGCCTAAACTGCTATACACGGAGAGGTCTGCTTGCAAGGTTGGCCCTTGGTTGGTGTCTGGGAACATAGATTTTAAGAAGGTTCCCACCCTTAACTGATAAGACCGGCTTGCTGTGTCCAAACTGTTTATACAAACAACGTGGTTTATGCTCAACCCCCGCTTTCCTTCTGAGAGTCTGGAATTTGGGCTTGTTCCAGGCAGAGGCTGCCTGCGTGCACAATCAAAACCTTGGGCACCGAGTCTCCAAGGAGATCTGGTTGGCGTCTCTCTCACGTGCAGAATTCTTTGCTTAATCAAAGAACCAAGTGTGTCCTTTGGGACTCCATTGGGAGAGGACCCATAGATGCTTGTGCCTGGCTTTCCCCAGACTTCGCCTACCTGCTCTTCCCTTTGCTGACTGTGCTTGGTGTCCTTTCACTGTAATAAGTCAGAGCCATGAGCAGGACGGGATACTGAGTCCTGTGAGTCCCTCTCATAAATCATCAAACTTGGGAGTGGCCTTAGAGACCTCCGGATACAGTGGTAAACTAGTTGCCTCTGAAGGGAAAATATTTTTTTGGAAAATACTGGTACCAGGGCATTATCTAACTTAACGTCAATAAATGAACATATCATTTTCATAAAAAGACTCAGAAACATAGGACTTGAAAAAAATGTTCTTGAAAGAGTAAAGGATAAAAATGCTGCCAAGCAGCGTTCTGTCCTCAGTAACCCCTCTGTAAAATTGTAAAGATATAGGAATCTTTCAGCGCTGTAAATGTTAACTGCAATGTGTAGAGGAAGGCAGAACATGGCAGTGCCGTAATTGATCATTTTTAAATCTTCACACTTTAAAAGTCCGCCTAGGGACTTCCCTGGTGGCACAGTGGTTGAGAGTCCGCCTGCCTATGCAGGGTACATGGGTTCGTGCTCCGGTCTAGGAAGATTCCACATGCCGCGGAGCGCCTGGGCCCGTGAGCCATGGCCGCTGAGCCTGCACGTTCGGACCCTGTGCTCCACAATGGGAGAAGCCACAGCAGTGAGAGGCCCGCGTACCGCAAAAAAAAAAAAAAAAAAAAGTGCTCCTGCTCCCTTCACACAATTTACCCCCAAGGGACTTGATTTCATTGTCAGTATAAATTAATTTTGATATTCACTCACAAGTCCTGTGTTTTAAGAGATAAATGTAAATGTATCGTGTTACAGATATTTCTAGACTAACTGCTTCAGCATCAGTTTTGAAATGTATTCATTCAACAAGAATTGATCGAATACCTTCTATGTGCCAGGCAGACATGTAAAATCTTTAGTTTAACTTCCGTCCTGCTGTTTTCATTATGATACCACGGAATGCAGCTTACTGGCCCTGGTTAGGCGAGCCTCTCAAAACCCCTTGCTTTATTTTCTCTTGAAGCTGATCATCAAACCATGTATTTGGGTATGTTGTTGTGCTGGGCTTTGTATCAAATGAATTAGGCAGAAGTATTGTTTTCCATCCTTTTGATGACAGCAGCTTTCCCAGTAAAAAAGCAAATCCTTCGTTTAAAAAAAAAAACAAAAAAACGTTTAATAGCATGGTACTCTTTCCAGCTGGTTAAATTTAGAACACTGAAAAAAAAAGTTTCATAAAAGACTGTTCTCCAAGACTGGGCTGGAGTATTTTCAATTTGAGGGTGAGCTGGATGAGTTTGTATTTAACTCACATATCTACAATCGTTTGTCCCTTCACACGAGGGGCCCAAGCCCTGCTGGTCCTCCCAGTTTGCATAACGGTGGGTGAACGCTGCTGTTGCATTATTGCCGCTGATGACGGCGCCTCCCTCTGAGTGGTGACAGATTTCGGGGAAAGGCCCGTGCCAGAGCTGTTAGTATTTCCACTTCAAGCCTCAAATTGAAACATTCCCGATCCCCTCGGAGGCCCACCCTTTCTGTTCTCTGAAGTAATTTGGAAGCCTACAGTCTGTAACTGGCAAAAATGATGGAGACAGACAGTCAATACATCCAGTTGCAAAAGGAAGCAATACATTAAGTCAAATCAATGTTTGTCTACTGAGCACGGAAGCTGTGGAAAGGCTGAGTCAGGAGTAAGAAAGTAAAATGTTGCATTCATGGAGCATATAATCTGGTTGACTGTCTAAGACAAGGCTTTTTGGTGTCAGGGAACAGAAAGCACCCTTGGGC
Source organism: Globicephala melas (assembly GCF_963455315.2). Taxonomy (NCBI): domain Eukaryota; kingdom Metazoa; phylum Chordata; class Mammalia; order Artiodactyla; family Delphinidae; genus Globicephala; species Globicephala melas. The sequence continues at coordinate 104,665,065 of NC_083314.1, forward strand.
TGGCTTATGCAAAACCAAGCCTTTATTATAAGTGAGAGAAAGAAAGTTGCTGGGTCTCACTAAGAAAGAGCCTGAAACCGAGGACTGAGTGCCAACAGGAACCAGTGTGGCTCTCCTTGTAGGTCTCAAGTCTCTCGCTGCCTCTTTTTCTCTGAGTTTCTATTTCGTGGTAACTCCATGCTGACCAGCTGTGTGAGCTTGAAACCAGCTGAGACTGCTTGTTGTATCTGCGAGATCATTCCTCCCCTTCCATGGGAATAGCGTTTTAGCTGGACACAAAGCTACCAGCCAAAGGCTATGCTTCCACGCCTCCCTTGCTGCTAGTTGCAGCTGCTGACTAGGCTCTGGCCAAATGTGATACAGACAGGAGTGACGTATGTGTACAACTTCCAGGTTATGCTCTTACATAGAAAGGCGTGAGCTCCTCTCCTCATTTTCCCTCCTCACTGCCTAGGTGTGGCTGAAGATGGCAGATCTAAAGCTATGTCTTCGACCTGGAGATGGAAACTGCCAGTAGAAAGTGGCAGAGACACGAGGTAGAAGGAGCCTGGGTGTCCAACTCCGTGGAGTCATCAGGCTAGCCTTGGACAGCCTAGGTTCAGACACTTTTAGGAAAGAGAAACATGCTTCTATCTTGTTTAAGCCGGTGTTATTTTGGTCTTTATGAAAGAAGCTGGAGCCTGGAACCTAACATATAAACCTGCTTTCTCTGCTTTTCTACATATAAAATGGAAAATGACCACCTCATATCTTCTAAATTTATAAGACCTAAGTTGAAATGACCAACCAAGGATCAAACTCCCAAGCAAGAGAATTGATTGCCCCATCTTGGTTTTCTAGTCAGCTAAACTGAGAGGGGAGAGTTGAAGGATACAGGCCTAGGGGCTGGGCTCACCCTGTGGGTGGGGCGGATTTCAGGGGTCCTCAGAGACGCCCATCTACTTTATTGACCCAGGCTTCCGTACTGAGACTAACCATTCCTAGAGGCATATATGTACTGTTTTAGAAATAAATAATGTGTAATATGTAAACGTAAAGCATATGCATTAAGTGGATTAGTGAGTGAGAAGGAAAGCTCAGAAATTGGAAGGGGAACCAACATCTCTCTCCCAATTAATAAGGTCTCCTGTGGACCCGTCCTCCCACGTGGATCTTCCAAAGCTGCTGGTTCTGCCAAGGAGGAGAATGATCCCAAGTAGAGAAGAAAGACTCTTCAGTGAAGGGTATCCCAGGAGCTGTGTTCTCCTGCTAGACTCTCAAACCAGACAGAGTAACTATGAGGTATGTTTGGTAGGTAGGTGAGAGTTTGGGATGAAAGGAAAGGATGCCAGAGTGGAGAGCAGCACTTTGGGTATATGGGTGTGTCACCCCCAGGGACTGAGATAACAGCAAGGAAGAATGAGGCAGGGGATTCTTTGTGTTCATCATCTTCTCTCTTCCCCTATTTTCCCTCTCAGCCAGCAGCCAGCAGCAGGGCGTAATAGTTAAGGGAATGGACTCTGGAGCTCCCCTGAGTAAGCTGGCAGGTCGCCCTCTCTGGGCCACAATTTCTTCACTTTCATCTGTAGAAGGAATACAGTAGCACCCACCTCACAGCATTATGTGAGGACTAAGGGAGGTAATAATATGGGGAAAGTGCTCAGAACAGTGCCTGGCACAAAGTAAGTGCTATGGATGTTAGCTATCATTATTAAGCCCGTAATAATCATTATTATCCTTTCATTAAGCAAATGCTTATTAAGCCCCTGCTTAGCGCTGAGAACAAGAGACCCAGCTGAGTTAAGTAACTTGCCCAAAGTTTCACAACTAAGAATTATTGATGCTGGGTTTAGACCAAGTGGGTTTGGACCAAATGGGCTCTGAGGGGAATTCTTATCAGTTTCGCCCCACATGTTCCCTTTCTTCTTTCTTTTTCTCTCTCTCTGTCTCTTTATTTAAAATACTTATTTATTTATTTATTTGGCTGCACCGGGTCTTTGGTTGTGGTATGCGGGATCTTCGTTGCAGTGTGCAGGATCTTTAGTTGCTGCATGCGGGATCTAGTTCCCTGACCAGGGATTGAACCCAGGCCCCCCTGCATTGGGAGTGTGGAGCCTTAACCACTGGACCACCAGGGAAGTCCCTTTTTTCTCTTTCTTTTAATATGGTCATCAAAGATGTAAAAGAATTAATCTCTAAATTAAAGGAGCACACAGTCTAGTGAAAAGAGAGGCTAGACAATTATAATATGCAATAATTTCTATGACAGAGGTTAAAAACTAAAAGTCATAGGAGCCCAGAGGAGGTACTTAACCGGATTAGGGGGAGCCAGGGAGCCTTCCTGAAGAAAATGACTAGTGAGCTTAGTGAGAGAGAGAGAGCAGGTAAAGCAGAAGATGACATGGAAAAAGGCTTTCTGGACACAGATGGTTTACTAAATAACTAAAAGCAAGTCATTGCCTAGAACAAAGAATGTGAAGGTGAAATATATGAGGCTCAGAGAGTGTCCCCCTCCCTACCCCAGTAGTTATCAGTGAGACATTCCACGTGAGGAGAGCTTTGTAAACTCAAAGATGTGTGCATTCATCCTGGAAGCACAGGTGAGTCCCACGAGAGTAGGACAAGACTGGGTGTGCTGCTATCTTGGGGCACGTGTGTTTTTCGTTAAATCAAAGATATAAAAACAAACATCTTGACTTTTCATGAATCAGTTCAAATAGTAAAATCCAAGCAGGGAAAGCCATGACTTGGAAGGCATGTACTGTGTCTTGCACACTGCTGTCTCTCTAGAGTCTAAAACAGAACCTGGCACACAGTAACCACCCAACAGATATTTGTTGAGTGAGTAAATGAACTGGATGAAAAGATGTGTGCATTTTAAGAGCACTGTTTGCCAACCTTCAGTTATCCTTTGTGGATTGATGCTGATTAGAACAGTATTTTTGGCTTACATCTGAAGGAGCTGATAAGTTACATATTAATCACTCTTTTGGATGGTTATATACATAACTCAGTAGTCTTCAGGAGGTAACACGGCATTTTTAAACTGAGGTGTATGCAGTATAATTGACTATACTGCAATTTGAACTCATAAATAAGAAGTGGGCACCTGCTTTGCACTCAGAACTCAACTAGGGATAAAACATGACCCCATCCCATGGATGTAAGATGTAATAGATGGGGATAACATGTGAAGAGGATCAGAATATGCCGCCCCCACCAAATATGTTGCTTTGGCATGAGGATTATTTTGAAGTGAAGGCAATTAAGAAACAACAGACACAGGAGGAACCTGCTGCCTTCCCGTTTTCTGACTAAAATCAGGGCATAAGTTTCCCTTTGTGAAGGTGTCACCCCCCTTCCCTCTCCTGTATTAAGAAGAGACCCTTAATCACAAGAGATTCTTATCACTGGAGTTTGCATAGCAAGCCTTACTAAAATAACCCTTATCTGCATTCATTTCCCCCATATACTTACCTTCCCCCAATTTTATGCCACTAGAAGCCAGAACCTCTTTACTTTTGTCATGTCACTCTTCCATATTCATGGCCCTATGTTAAAATGGTATATAAGCGGGCTTCCCTGGTGGCGCAGTGGTTAAGAGTCCGCCTGCCGATGCAGGGGACACAGGTTCGTGCCCCGGTCCGGGAAGATCCCACATGCCGCGGAGCGGCTGGGCCCGTGAGCCATGGCCACTGAGCCTGCGCGTCCGGAGCCTGTGCTCCGCAACAGGAGAGGCCACAACAGTGAGAGGCCCGCGTACCGCAGAAAAAAAAAAAAAAAAGAAATGAAATTGAGTTATTTGTAGTTAGGTGGATGGACCTAGAGTCTGTCATACAGAGTGAAGTAAGTCAGAAAGAGAAAAATAACATATGCCAACACATATATATGGAATCTAAAAAAAAAAAAAAAGGTTCTGAAGAACCTAGGGGCAGGACAGGAATAAAGATGCAGACGTAGAGAATGGACTTGAGGACACGGTATGGGGGAAGGGTAGGCTGGGACGAAGTGAGAGAGTGGCATGGACATATATACACTACCAAATGTAAGGTAGATAGCTAGTGGGAAGCAGCAGCATAGCACAGGGAGATCAGCTCCGTGCTTTGTGACCGCCTGGAGGGGTGGGATAGGGAGGGTGGGAGGGAGGGAGACGCAAGAGGGAAGAGATATAGGGATATGTGTATATGTATAGCTGATTCACTTTGTTATAAAGCAGAAACTAACACACCATTGTAAAGCAATAAAGATGTTAAAAAAAGAAAGGGTGATCATTATCAGTGCTAACTGTGTGATAATGACTAATGGTGGTTTAACTGATATGCAAAGATAAGAGTATGTGAATAAATGTAAATAACTGAGGGATAGTTTTTAATGAAGTACGTGCAATTTCACCTTGGGAACATAGGCTTAAAAATAATAGTATATGATCATTTAAATCTCATGAAACCATTGGAGGAAAAATATCCTTTTTTTCTTGTATAACTTCTGGCAGGACAGTAGTAAAACCGAATAATTCAAAGGCAAATTACAACAGCTGAAATTGATTTTTGTTTTTGGATTTGGAATACAAGAATGCATTGTTTTATTGCACTTCATTTATTGTGCTTTGAAGATACTGCATTTTATATAAATTGATGGTTTGTGGCAACCCTGCATCGAGTAAATCTATGGTACCATTTTTCCAATAACATTTACTCCATGTCTCTGTGTCCCATTTGGGTAATTCTCCCAATATTTCAAACCATTTCGTTATTATTATATTTATGATGGTGATTCTTGATGTTACTGTTGTAATTGTATAACATAAGACACCCATATAAGGCGGTGAACTTAACTGATAAATGTTGTACGTGTTCTGACAGCTCCACTGACCAGCCACTCCCCAACACTCTCCCTTTCCTTGGGCCTCCCTATTCCCTGAAACACAGCAATATTGAAATTAGGCCAATTAATAACCCTGCAATGGCCTCTAAGTGTTCAAGTGAAAGGAAGAGCCCCACATCTTTCTTAAAGATGTGAGACTTTAAATCAGAAGCTGGAAATAATTAAGCTTAGTGAGGAAGGCATGTTGAAAACAGAGAACGGCTGAAAACTAGGCCTCTTGTGCCAGTTAGGCAAGTTGTGAAGGCAAAGGAAAAGTTCTTGAAGAAAATTAAAAGTGCTACTCCAGTGAACACACAAATGATAAGAAAGCGAAACAGGCTTATTGCTGATACATAGAAAGTTTTAGTGGTCTGGATAGAAAGAAAGTTTTAGTGGTCTGGATAGATCAGACCACCCATGACGTTCCCTTAAGCCAAAGGCTAATCCAGAGCAGACCTTAACTCTCTTCAGTTCCGTGAAGGCTGAGAGAGGTGAGAAGCTGCAGAAGAAAAGCTTAAAGCTAGCAGAGGTTTAAGGAAAGAAGCCATATCCAATAACTTAAAAGTACAAGATGAACCAGCAAGTGCTGATGTCGAAGCTGCAGCAAGTTATCCAGAAGATCTAGCTAAGATCATGAATGAAGGTGCCACACTAAATGACAGGTTTTCAATGCCTGGCTTCAGAGCTTCAAAGGCAGGCTGACTCGGTTAGGGGCTAATGCAGCTGGTGACTTGAAGTCGAAACCAGTGCTCATTTACCAATCCCAAAATCCTAGGGTCCTTAAGAATTAGGCTAAATCTACTCTGCCTGTGCTCTATAAATGGAACAACAAAGCCTGGATGACAGCACATCTGTTTACAACATGGTTTACTGAATATTTTAAGCCCACTGTTGAGAGCTACTGCCCAGAAAAAAAGATTACTTTGGAAATGTTACTGCTCATTGACAATGCACCTGGTCACCAAGAGCTCTGATGGAGATGTAAAATGAGATTAATGTTGTTTTCAAGCCTGCTAACACAGCATTCATTCTGCAGCCCACAGATCAAGGAGTAATTTCAACTTTCAAGTCTTATTATTTAAGAAATACATTTCATAAGTCCATAGCTGCCATCGATAGGGATTCCTCTGCTGGATCTGGGCAAAGTGAATTGAAAACCTTCTGGAGAGGATTCACCATTCTAGATGCCATCAAGACTGTTGTGATTCATGGGAAGCGGTGAAAATATCAACCCTCACAGGAATTTGGGAGAGGTTGATTCCAACCCTCATGGATGCCTTTGAGAGGTTCAAGACTTCAGTGGAGGAAGTAACTGCAGTTGTGGTGGGAATAGCAAGAGAACTAGAATTAGAAGTGGAGCCTGAAGATGTGACTGAATTGATGTAATCTCAAGATAAAACTTGAATGGATAAAGAGTTGCTTCTTATGGATGAGCAAAGAAATTAATTTTTTGAGATGGAATCTACTCCTGGTGAAGCTGCTGTGAAGATTGTTGAAATGAAAGCCAAAGATTTAGAATATCACGTACACTGAGTTGATAAAGCAGCAGCAGGGCTTGAGAGGACTGACTCCCATTTTAAAAGTTCTACTGTGGGTAAAATGCTGTCAAACAGCACTGCCTGCTACAGAGAAACCGTTCATGAAAGGAAGAGTCCATCTGTGTGGCGAACTTCATTGCTTTATGTTAAGGAGCTGTCACGGCCACTTCAATGTTCAGCAATCACCACCCTGATCAGTCAGCAGCCATCAGCATCGAGACAGCATCCTCTACCAGCAAACAGATTACGGTTCGCTGAAGGCTCAGATGATGACCAGCATTTTTCAGCAATAAAGTATTTTTTAATTAAGGTGGGTACATTGTGTTTTTAGACATAATGCTGTTGCACACTTCATAGACTACAGTGCAGTGTAAACATAACTTTTCTATGCACGGGGAAACCAAAAGAATTGTGTGACTTGCTCTATTGCAACATTTGCTTTATTGTGGTGGTCTGGAACTGAACCCACGGTATCTTTGAGGTGTGCCTGTAAGGCCTATAAATCATACCTATACCTGCTTCAAGCTGAAAGTAAAGAGTGCTTCCATCACTTTACAAAGCAGTTTCTCTGAAAACTTTTTGAAACAAAGGCTGAGTGAGGTCAAAATATTGTTAAAATCTGTGATCATGATCCAAGCATTTTAAAATGCAAAATTGGAGAAAGAAATGGAAACTAGTAGAGTAGCCAATTCTAAACACACAAAAAAGAGTGGAAAAATGTTTTCCTGTTATGTTGACTACATTCTCCCCTAAGTAATAAGGATTTTACTTGAACAAGCATTATAATATAATAGGTGGTTATTTATCTAGAATGGCTGGGAAATGGGCCCACCTACTTAATTTCATTTTTTGGATGAGTTATCAGATAACTCACTCAAGAATTTCTTTCTTTCTTCCTTTTTTTCTTTTTTTTTTTTTTTGTGGTACGCAGGCCTCTCACTGCTGTGGCCTCTCCCGTTGCAGAGCACAGGCTCCGGACGCGCAGGCTCAGTGGCCATGGCTCACGGGCCCAGCCGCTCCGCGGCATGTGGGATCCTCTAGGACCGGGGCACAAACCCGTGACCCCTGCATCGGCAGGCGGACTCTCAACCACTGCGCCACCAGGGAAGCCCAAGAATTTCTATTTTTAAGTCACCTCAATACTTCACTTCTCTGGGCTTATTTTAATCTTCCTTTAATTCAGAAAACAAGCACAAAAGAATTTTTAGGGCCTCAGATCACCATTGTTACTCTTTTAAGGCCAAATTCCTCACAGCCTTCAATACCTTGCTTGATCTGGCCCTCTGCCTACCTCTCCCATGTCATCCTTCTCCCTCTTGCTCCAGACCTCCAGCCACTTCTCTCTGTTTCTTGAATCCTCCAGCTCATCTCACCATTCAGATCTCAACTTAAATATCACCTGCTCCCTGACCACCCTCTCGGAAGCTGCACACAGACTCTCTAGCACAATATCGATTTGCTGTCTTCATGACTACAAGAAGTTATCTTCCCTATTGTATTTGCTTGATTAAGGCCTGTGTCATCGTCCCCCCGCCCCCGCCCCCTCCCAGGAGACTGAAAGCTCCTAAAGAAGGATTTTTGTTTTTGAGCAGGTTTTGGGGTGATTTTTATTTTATAAATTTTTTAAAATTTTACTTAAAAATTTTTTTCTATTCTTTTTCAATTTCTTTTTCCATTGGGACTTCCCTGGCTGCCCAGTGGTTAAGACTCCATGCTTCCAATGCAGGGGGCACGGGTTTGATTCCTGATTGGGGAACTAAGATCCCACAGGCCGCACGACACGGCCTAAATAAATAAATACATAAATAAAAAGAAGGATCTTAACTGTCTCATTTACCATTGTATTTCCTGGGCCTAGAAGAGCCCCCAGTACAGGATGGGCACTCAACAAATAGCTAATGAATGGGGTGAAGGAAAGGTTGATCAAATGGCGTACCTTCAAAAATGCATTCTATAAAATACATTGTTATCAGCTTATTTTTCATTCATTTATTAGATATTTATTGAATAGCTACGGTGTACAAAGTGTGGGAGATACAATGTTGAACAGATTGGTTCCTGCCCTCCTGGAGTTTATAATCTAATGAGAGGTAAAAGAAAAACCAGTTAGTTTAGTTTACTATGTTAATGTTTTTAATACTATTGAATAAAATGCCTCTTTCCCAAATGCCTTCATTGCCAAAAGTAAACATGTTTATTTCAAGAAACAGGTGCTAAGCAACTTTCTGTGGAAATACTCTCCTTTGTTAGAATAGCTGTGTGCTGAAATTCAGACCATTGAGAAAATGATTCCTGCTGCCTCAAAGAGTGAAAAGGAATTGCATTTCAATAGGGAGCTCTGGTCTTTGCATTTCTGAGTGAACAAGTTTACAGAGGAATTAAACTGTATTAGTATTTTGATACCATCTTAAATTATCTAAGCTTTCCGAAAAGCAACAAAGATTGGAATGTGAGTCATTTTGCACTTCAAAATGGTTGCTTAGCTGCGATTCTTGATGTTTACCCTACTCGCTGCAAACCGAAGCTTTTAACTACATCCTTATCAAAATCAAGAACGCAATCATTATAAAGAATCTCAAAAGAAGCAACTGTATTTGATGAAGGTGAAAGGCAATGAGACTCTGAAACTTTATGATCCTCATTCCCTTTGAGAATCGACGAAAGCAGTAGGATCCTCTCCCAGAAAAGTGTCCCTGAGCACATACACAAAAATCACTTGCATAACAGTCTTGCGAAGGTTATGAATCCCTGATTGGGACCTCACTGCTCTTCCTAAACTCTTGCCACAGACTGCCAAGTTCTGGCAGCTGTTGAAGGATTGGTTTGATTTTGAACACCAAACTTCAACAGTCGGCAATTTCTTTGATCCTGAATGACAATAGATAAAATGACTGGGATTTAGCAGTGGCTTCAAGCAGGAATAAGGCAAGAATAAAGGCCAAAGGAGAGAGAAGGGCAGAGGAGACACAGGGAGAAAATGAATGAGGAGTGAATGAATATGGGAGTGAAGAGAGGAAGGAGAGAGAGAAAGGGAGACAGAGGCAGGAGGTGGGGGATAGGGAGAGGGGGGCAGCCTTCCCGTCCAGACCTCCAGAGGAAGCACTTACTCCCTCAGCTCCTCCTGGCCCCTCTGGTCCATGACCAGTCAATCTGTCCAGCTCTCCCGGCCCCTTCCATTGGAAGCCTAGGGTTTCTTTGCTCTGCTTCTCTCAGCCCACCTGCCTTATTATTAAGGACCGCTGCACTTCTCTGCTTCTTCCCGCGAGAGATGGGGTTTCTACTCCTGCTGCCTCCATTTCTTTACCAACCCTTCCCTGTCTTACCCAGTTATTTGATTTGTACCGTGGTCTTGGGGCTTCTCATCAAGAAGGACCATAGTGAAAAATAAAATGTTTTTTCTTGTCTTCACTTATTTTATATATAGTTACTCACCTTTGCCCTTAAAACTCTCTTCTACCTTGTTTTCTGGGTTCATTTTAGTGACTTTTTTGCACTTCTTCGTTGTTTCACTTGCTCCATCTCTCTTTTCCCCTCCAAAACTGAGCAATCCCAGAATTTAGCTCTCACTTTTCTGTTTTCTTTACACTCCCTCCCTGAGGAAACTATGGATTATAATGATGTAGTATAGTGTGGTAAGAAAAACATGGGGTTCAGAAGCAGAAAAAAACCCTAAATTCTGGTTCTAATATCACTGCTGTGCAACCTTGAACAAGTCACTAACCTCTCTGAGCCTCTACTTCTTCCATCTGAAAAAAACTGAGGACAATAATATATCTCTAAAATTCTTGTCGTGAAGATTCAATGGGTTAAGATTTGTAAGAAAGTGCTTGTCATAGTCTTTCACTGAGTAAGCATCTTGACCATCGAGTATATGCCAGCCTCAATATAAGATGGTGCAATCAACAATACACAATTTTCTGCCCTAAATCTACTCACAGTCTAGGAAGATGATTGGCATGTAAACAAGTAAATTAAATACACTGTGTCAGGAGCAATAATAGGAATATTTACAAAATATTTAGAAAGGACACACAGGAAAGGGAATAAATACATCTACAGGAGGTTTGTGATACAAGGAAGGCTTCTGGGGAAAGGTGATATTTGAGTTGGATTTTGAAGGATAAATGTTAAACAATAGAAGCAGAAAAAATCAGGTCATGTAGAGGCACCTAACTGTGAAACAGCAGGGACTACTCAGGCTGGAAAAGTGTGGAGAGGCCAGAAAATACTGCGGTGATGATAATGGTGATAACACCCAATTATTGACAGATTGCTCTGTGCCAGGCACTGCCATGTAATTAAGCACTTGCACACGTGATTTCTTGCAATCCTCATTACAACAACCCTGTGAGCGGAAGAGCTTGGGGCTTGGCCCTGTGGCCAAATGAAGAGCCACTAGACTTTTAAGTAGGGCGGATACTATGATCATAGTGTATTTAGAAAAGTGATTAAGGCATCAGGGATTTTTTAATCATGGTGAAGTACACATAACATACATTTTTTTAATTTATTTATTTTTTGGGGGGGTATGCGGGCCTCTCACTGTTGTGGCCTCTCCCGTTGCGGAGCACAGGCTCCGGACGCGCAGACTCAGCGGCCATGGCTCACGGGCCCAGCCGCTCCGCGGCATGTGGGATCCTCCCGGACCGGGGCACGAACTCCTGTCCCCTGCATCGGCAGGCGGACTCTCAACCACTGCGCCACCAGGGAAGCCCCATTTTATTCATTTTTAAGTATACTGTTCAGTAGCATTAAGTATATTCACATTGTTGTGCTACCATCACACCATTCATCCACAGAACTCTTCATCTTGTAAAACTGAAACTCTGTACCCATTGAACAAGAACTCATTTCTCCCTCCCCGCAGCCCGTGGCAACCACCATCCTACTTTCTGTCTCTGTGAATTTGACTACTCTAGGTACCTAATATAAGTGGAATCATACAGTATTTTTCCTTTAGTGACTGACTTATTTCATTTAGCATAATGTCCTCAAGGGTTGTCCATGTTGTAGCATGTTTCAGAATTTCTTTTTATTTCTTTTTAAGCTGAGTGATATTCTATTGTATGTATATACCACATTTTGCTTTTCCATTCATCCATCGATAGACACCTGGGTTGCTTTCACCTCTTAACTATTGTGAATAATGCTGCTGTGAACTTGGGTGTACAAATATCTCTTCAAGGTCCTGCTTTCAAGTCTTTTGGGTATATACACAGAAGTGGAATTGCTGGATCATATAGTAATATTCTATTTTTATTTTTATTTTTATTTTTTTGGCCGTGCTGCATGGCTTGCGAGATCTTAGTTCCCCCACCAGGGATTGAACCCGGGCCCTTGGCAGTGAGAGCATGGAGTCCTAACCACTGGACCGCCAGGGAATTCCTAGTAATATTCTTTTTTTTTTTTTTTGAGGAAATCCATGCTGAAAGGCATCATGTTTGAAGATAAATCTGGAAGAGGAAGCCTGTGGGCAGGATGCCATTCCCTGACTAGAGATGGTAAGAACCTCAACTTCAGGCTATTGGGAATGAAGAGAAGGGAATGTAGGTAAGCAATTGACAAGATCTTGGTGCCTAACTGGCGGGAAGAGAATGGGATTCTGGATGACTCCCTTACAGGGTATCTCCAGACTTTTTGCCTGAAGTGTATATAAGTTTAGGGACCCCCTTTGAGAAAAAGAATTTTTAAAATGAACTAAAAAATTAAGTGCAAGGTTCTGAAAGGGGTCCATGGAAGTGAGGGGGCCCTTCTAATGTACACCTGAGGGAGAAGAGCACGTGCAGATGACATGGGCATCATTTTATCTGGCCTGCCGACATCCTTTTCCTCTGGGGTTATGCGTCTCCCCTTTCTCAGCTCCTGTGGTGATGGAGGAGCTGCCTACTCACCTTCCATACCATCTCAGGTCCAGACCTCCCAGTCAGGGCTTTTCTCCCTGTGGCTAAGACATTGCTGTGGAGAGGGGTAGGTGACCCAAAGTAGGTCAGTGAGACTCAGTTCTGGGACTTTTGTTGGAACTCTTGGGAAATGGTTCATTTTTCTATTATGCCTTTTTTTTCTTTTCTTTTCTTTGCGGCTACTGAGAGGTTAGGATGTAAGCCTGAACCTTTTGGTGGTAAATCTGACGCCAAAAGGGAAGAGTCAGTGGAAGAGAAGAGGTATATGGGGATACACTGGCTTGTGATACACTTTGATTGAGTCCCTGGGTCCAGTCATGCCTAAAGTTAGAACAACTTCAGCCATTTTTGTCTATGTCACTTGAGTTAGTCTTCTGTCTGCTCTAACCAAAATATGCAGCTTCTGTATCTGTTCACCAAAAAGAACAATGGTGGGCCCTGCTTGGATCACATGCCTCCTTGGACCCAGTAACTGTGCCTCGGGGGATAGGGCAAACACTTTGACAAGTCGGCCACGTGAAAGCCTCTGGTGGGGAAGGAGGTGGCTCTGAGATTGAGCGACTGACAGTATCCCATGAAGTGAGTGGTGGGTACTCCCGAGATGAAGCCAAAAATTTTTAAAAAGGAGTAGATGCGCCTTACAAAGGGTGATTTTAGATTCGTGAGGGATCTAGGAAGTTGGTTCTTCAGAAATCATCCTAAAGCAAGCCCAGTTTCAAATCCTAATTTTGCTCTCTATTAACCATCTGCTTTTGGCCAGGTTGTGCATCCTTTCTTACTGAGTCAGTTTCTGAGTGTAAAATGGGTATAGATAATATTTACCATTTTAGGATTGTTGTGAGGGATGCCTATAAATGAATGACCATTTTATTTATCATCTAAACAGGGACACTTTTGAGAGCAAAAAGGAACACTGTCAAGGAGCCTTATCAGGACTGCCTGAGACAAAAAATATTAGCAGTACCCCCTTTCACTCTCAAAAGTATCCCTATCTGGGTGATAAATTGTATGATCTCTCTGCCCATGATGCACCTCTAATATTGTTTAGCACATAGTAGCTGCTGAAAAGTCGCTTAGCCTCCTCTGAGCCTTCTAATAGAACTGACTGTTTCCTACTTATTATACTTCTTTGTAATTCTCTGGCATTGTGTTTCTACAGGGGATATTCTCCAAAATATTTTTTACTATTGTCCTGGTGGGAAGGTACATGACAATACGATCTACAGACTTGTATCTGTGAAAGCACTTTCTTAAAGCTTCCCACCAACTGCTTTTAATTAATGGGCATTTGGAAAGGTAGCATTGACCTCTTTAAGAGCATTTATTTCAATTCAAAGGATTCTGCATATTAAAGACAGCTCCAGTTAAAATACTTGAGATTGTTGGGACATACCCTGGTAGCTATTTTGTAATGTGAAATTTTACTTAAACTCTAACATTTGCTGACACATTTGATTGTTAGACTTTGGTCAGGATTTTCTAAATCTGTCCTGGCAATGATAAGTTAAAGATGTATTCTATAATAGGAAAACACAAAAAATGGAGAAAAGATTGAACAGATACTCCATGAAAAAGATATACACATGAAAAAATAAGCACATGAAAAGATGCCTAACATCATTACTTATTTGAAAAATTAAAATTTAAGCCACAATGAGATACCACCTCACACCTATTAGAGTGGCTAAACTTAAAAATATTGACCATAATAAGTGTTGGTGAAGATGTAGAGAAGCTACAACTCTCATACACTGCTGGTGGGAATGTAAAATAGTACAATTATTTGGGGAAAAGTTGGCAATTTCTTAAAAAGTTAAATGTATAACTTACATATGATCCAGCCATTCCACTCATAGGTATTTATCCAAGAAAAATGAAAGCATATATCCATAAAAAGACTTGTACATGAATGTTCATAGTTTTATTTGCAATAGCTAAAAATGGGAAGCAACACAAATGTTCATCAACAAGGGGATGGGTATATATATATATATATATATATATATATATATAGTGATATATCCTTACAATGGAATACTACTCAGTAGTAAAAAGGTATGAACTACTGATATATGCTACAATGTCAATGAATTTCAAAATAATTTTGCTGAAAGAAGCCATTTAAAATGGACACACTGTATGGTCCCATTTATGTAAAATCCTAGGAAACACAAACTGATATGTAGAGACAGAAAATGTATCCGTGGTTGCTTGACCAGGTTGGGTAGCAAGGAGGAGAAAGAGGGAGGGATTAAAAAAGACCCACTTTTAAGTATGTAGTGGCATTAAGTACATTTTCATTGTTCTGCGACTATCAGCACTATCCATCTCTAAAATTTTTTATCATCCCAAACTAAACCTTTGTACCCGTTAAACAATAACTCCCGTTACACAAAACTCACATTTCTGTCAAGTTTTCATGACAAAATTGAATATGATTCTTGTACATTCTACAAGGAATGACCTTGAAGCAGATTAAAGTGATTTTGACCCTGTGTTCTCTGTCGCCACTGTAGTGAGACAGGCTTACATCATAGCAGGAACGGAATGTGATAGAACTGTGATTTGTACCTCAGATCTGGCCACCATTTCCCACACTCTTTACTCCCAAAGAAAAGTGGGTAAGGTCTTGTCCATGACACTTGGCCACTATCACACTACTGGAAAAACAGCCCAAACGGCTTGCCTCACTCATCCTGTGTCATATTTGTGTGGGAAGACTGAGCTAATTATCATTCCTACCTCCTTACTAAATTAGCAAATCACATATAAATCATTCACCTTCCTCCCTATTAGCCTCCTTCACCTTCTCCCCCCACCCCCCAGTCATTCAAAAGTCCTTGAAAAGCTAATAGTAGTCTTGTGCATTTTCTTTTAAAGTTGACTTATTCATTTCTGCTCCAGGATGGCTCAACTACGGTAAAATATTTGGTTCCTCTTCTCAAGCAGGTTGCCACACCTGGTTCCATGGTCTGTCCTGGCACAGTAGCTGGTGTTTGATAAACAAAACTCTTATACTAGGGTCTCAGGGATGGAAACATGTCCTAAGTGTGCAGGAGAAAGTGATGGCAGGAGGCACAGCTTTGGAAGCTGGCAGACCTGTGCCAGGATACTTAGGTCTCTGGGTTTCAGCTTTCTCACCTCTACAACAGACATGATGTCTACCTACCGGTTGTTTGGGGGTAGTAAATGAGAAAGTTTGGAAGGCATCTAGAACAGTGCCAGGCGCTCAGGCGAGTGACCAAAGTTCTGTTCCTTTCCTCCTCTCTATCAAATTACTTCGAGATCAGAGGGAAAGAAAGTGGTGGGTTGGAAGCAGGACCACTAAAGAATGGAGGCCACTTTTGGCCGAAAGGATACAAGGATATTTATCTCTACACAAAGATCTGGTTCAAAGAAGCCTACAGATTTTTTTAAAAAAAACAGCCACCTGGGTTTTTGGATTAGCTGAACCCCGTATAAAGATGCTTGTAAAAAGGAGCTGGTGCGAATACAGAAAAGGACTTGAAATGCCCAGGCTCTGCCATGGCACATTCCCCAGTATTTTCCGCATGGCACACACAGAGTGAACTCGAATTTGGCCCAAAGCCTTGACTGTTCCCATGGCGGCAGCAGGGGAGAGGTCAGACCAACAGGCGTGGGAAGCTGCTAGGTATGGGAGGAAGAAGCAGGTGTCGGAGGACGGGCCCCTTTTCTCAGGCAGAGGGGCCCCAAGGCTGCTCCTGGTGCTTCCCGCAGCGGGTGGAAGGGTCCTGCCCGCCACCTGCGCCCGCTGGGCCTGGAGGCGGGGAAGAGACAGAAGGAGGTGGCGGGTCGGCGGCGGGCCAGCCGTCGTGGGCTTCCCTCCCCTCCGCCGGCCCCCGAGCGAATGCCTGGAAGTTGACGCGCACTCCGGGCCGCTGGGAAGCCCCCGGGCGCGGGGGCAGGGCCGGCTCCCATCGCGGGGCTGGCCTCCGCCTGCGCTGCCCCGTCGGCCGGGTCTGGAGGAGGGGCAGCCTCGCCGTGGGCCTGTATGGCGTGAGGGCGGGGACGGGGTCCAGGGACCCGCGCGGGGAGGGAGCGCCGCGCCCGCCGCCCTTCAATTGGCCGCGCCGCCCCTTCGCGGGAGAGGCGGGAGGAGGAGGCCCTCCATTGGTCGGGCTAGCCGGCCAATCCCTGAAGGTCCGGAGGAGGCGGTGGGGGGCAGTTCGTGCGGGACTCCGGAGCCGACCGGGAGGCTCTGCGGGACCTCGTCCGACTGAGTAGCGGAGGCACCTCCCGCGACCGGCCGCCGAGTCCGGGCGATTCCTGCGCCGCCCAGGGGAGCGAGCTCCGAGCATCTTGTGGTGCGGCCACTCCTCGGGGCCAGGAGCGGGGAAGCCGAGTGCGAGAAACCCCCGGACCAGAGCTCAGCCTCTTCCCGCCTACCGAATCATCATGACCCACTTCAACAAGGGCCCTTCCTATGGGCTCTCGGCCGAAGTCAAGAACAAGGTACGCCTGGGCAAGGGTGGGGCGGGACCCCGAGGCCAGAGGTGGGATGCAGGGCGCCGCCCAGGGGACCCTGGGACGGGGGTGGCGTGGGCACTTCGCCCAGTGCGTCTTGTCTCTGGCGGGCTTCGCGGAGAGGAGATGTCGGGGCGGCGCGAGAGTCGCCGCGCGTCCCCGACCTATCCCCGGCTCCAAGCGCCGCCTCCCGGGCTCTCTTCTGGCTTTGTTCCAGCGCCGCGGGCCGGGACTGGCGGCGGGCGGTGGGTTCCTGGGCTCCTGGAATCCCGCAGCGCCTGCCTTCGGCTCCAGGAGCGGGTCTGCGGCTGCAGGACGCACCCTTCCGGGAAGGGGGCGCTCCTGCGTGGTCATTCGCCCTTAGGTGGGGTCAGTCCGCGCGGCTGGGGACCCAGCAAGCAGCCTTCGCCACCCGCTCCGGCCCGGGCTCCTGGCGGACCCTGAACCTTTTCGCTCTCCAAACCCCAGGCCGAATTCAAGTGCGCGAGTAAAGTTAGGCGGTTACGTGGCCAAACTGGGTCCCCCATTGTTCTTCGCCTCTTCCCGGGTGGGAGACCGCTGAGCATCCCACGCACAGACCTCAGGGACCACCGGAAGAACGGGAGCCGTCCAGAACCCTTCACGGTTGTCGAATACCGGTGCCAATTGCTGCTGCTTCTGCGGGAAGCGGAGACAAAGCCTGAGTGCGCCGCTTTGGGAATATCTGCTGTAGACTTGAGATTTATTTTTATAAAACACTGAGAAGTTTGTAGTACGTTAGACTTCAACGATATCAAGGAAATCTTTGTGGGTTGCTTTTGTTTCGGGTTTATTTGCTGAGGCGGGCTGTAGTTTGGAGTGATTGGGCTTTGGTAACGCTCGGTTCTGCCACTTTGCCCAGCATAAGAATGCGTTGGGTTTATCTTTAGTACTTTCGGTCTGGGAAAGAGATGAGAGGCGTCCCCCTCCCCAAATCCTCTCCTTCCTTCCTCCCTCCCTGCATTCCAAGCCCATGACATCAGGGGTTTCTGGGGGGAGAGAGCAGCCAATCGGCGCGGAACTGCTCACAGAACGCTCATTGTCTCCTTTCTGCTGTTCTGGCCAAAGCGCCACAAAGGAGGGCTGCTGTGGTTTAATTCCCATTAACCTCCCGGGAGCCGAAGCATGTCAGGATTGCCACCGCACCGTCCTACCGCTTGTAGAATTCACTGGCATTGTCAGAGCTGTAACATCCCAGCGTTGGGGGTGTACGCGCTGTGGAGTGAATTATGTAGAGGCCAAGAAGCGCACCATTGTCACACCCCAAGGGAGAATTGTGGCTCTTCTCCCCCCGTTATATAGTCTCCAGATCATATTATAATTCAGTTGTTAATAAGTTCTAAACAATCTCTGAAGCAAGGAGTTGATTTTAGTCTAGGTATCCAGAATTGAAATTTAGATCTTTTACCTTGTCAAGTGTGTTGCCCATTTTAGAAGACGATTTTCTGACCATTTTTGTAAAGAACAGAAAAGTGAGTGGTTTGTGTATGATTGATTACAAACCCCACCAATTGAAAACTTGCAGAATATTGTTCACTTCTTTCCAAGGTTTGCAAGCGGAGCTTTAGGAATCCTTTCAGAGTACTCAGCATGTCCAAACTGCTGGATGTGATACCCTGGCCTGGCTTGTGCACATTAATTTTAATTTGCCCTTGTGATTCTTGGCTGGCAACCGTTGAGTCTCTACCTTTTGCATTGTAAATGAGGTACTGATAACTTTGGCAGTCCTTTTAGAGACTTACTTTTGTTGGACGTTAATATCCATGTTAATTTCTTCTGGCTGACTAATGAAGCAACTTCTGCCCTTTGCCTACTTATCATTGAGCAGACTGAAGGAAATGCGTGGACTGAGGCTAGATCATTGTAATTATTATACGTTTTTAAAAATAGTAAAACCTCAGCTTTCAGAACCTTTGGAAAGTTAGTTTTAACTTTAGGTTTATATAACTGTGGGTTTATCCCTTTAAGCATCAAACCATCCTTAATAACCCCTTTCATTTATATGGTTCTTTCATACAGTTCTTTCATAGGAAGTCTTTTTTATATATATATAAATTTATTTATTTATTTTTGGCTGCACTGGGTCTTCGTTGCTGCGCGCGCTTTCTCTAGTTGTGGCGAGCAGGGGCTACTCTTCGTTGCGGTGCGCGGGCTTCTCATTGCGGTGGCTTCTCTTGTTGCGAGCACGGCTCTAGAGTCGCGACCTTCAGTAATTGTGGCTTGCGGGCTCTAGAGCGCAGGCTCAGTAACTGTGGCGCACCGGCTTAGTTGCTCCGCGCATGTGGGATCTTCCCCGACCAGGGCTCGAACCCGTGTCCTCTGCTTTGGCAGGCGGATTCTCAACCACTGCGCCACCAGTGAAGCCCCATAGGAAGTCTTTTGATCTCAGCAGTAGAGCAGACCTCCGAGGATTCCTGGGATTATCCAACATTTACAGATCAGAATGCTGAAGCTCAGAAAGATGGGATTTGCTCAAGATCACAGAAAAATGTTGGAATATTCTAAGAATTTTAATTCTGTGAAATCTTAGTTTAGTGAGGTACTTAGGGATGTTCTGCTACATGTCACTATTGTGCACCCTCCTCCCTGCTATTTTTACTGTTCACCTGTCAGTTCCTGGCATCATGATTATTCATTTAATGCTGTTTTAATCTCTTCTGGGCTTGGAAATCAAATATCCATGTTTGCTAGTCCTTTGTATGAGATACTGCATTTCATTTGAGGGCTCAGAACCACCTGATTGAGTGGGTCTGTGGAACATGATCTTTGTCATTGCTTGGTTTGGACACCTTTTGATTTCTTCCTGCTTTTTCTTTATGTATTGCATAACTGATATGTTGCTTAAATATTAATTTTTTTTCTTAAAACCTCTTTAACAAAGTGGGGGGAGATAGTGTGGAATGGACCTTGGAGTGATGCAGATGTGGGTTCTAATCCCCCTTCTGCCACTTACTGCCTTGGATGATGTTGGGCAAATTATTTGGTATTTCTGTCCTAGTTTCCTAATCAGTAAAATGGGGGAAGCGGTAGTTACCACCTCTAAACTCTGCATTGTTGAGATGTATCTGGCTTGCAGTAAGTACTCAATGACTATGTTGTGGCTATCAGTTCTTAGTAATAGAAAACTAGTATTGGTATTATATTTCTTAGACTTGTATGTCACTGCCTCTTTAAGTATTCCATTTCTATTAAAAAAGCCTTTGGTCTTTTTATATTTGAATTGAGGAAGTATTTGATCTTAGATAGTTTTAGTTAGTAAAATTTCAGGGAAAAGTCAGTAAATTTAAGATACTTGTTTGATAAGATAATAATGCCTGGTAGAACATACAAACTTACTTTTTTTTTAATAGGCAAGAAGATGTTTGAGAACAGCCTAAAAAAAGTCGAATCCTTCAGCCTGCGATATAATCAATATGTCTCTAATGACAAGTAAAGGATCATAACTTGCAATCTACAAAGACTATAATGGAGTAGAAGGTCAGGGAATACATGGAAGCTGGTGTAGATAGTTCAGTGAGGGATGGAAACACTCGTAAAGTAGTAAGGTCTTACATGTATCACACAGGTTACGCCAGGCCCTTGACTGCATCTTGGGGACCAAAGGTAAATACCTCTGTGCCTTATAAGCCATGGAAACATGACAGGTCCCAAAAGGAAGCACAGCATTTCCTGACACTTGGCTCTGAACAAGTGTTGGAGTCAGGTACTTTCCTGTAGAGCTGAGGATGCAGTGAAGCATACCCTCACCAGTCTTAGAGCACATGCTGCCGGGAGCTTTCTTACAGGTCTCAGGGAACGTGGAGGAAATTAGTTGTGGGGTGGGAGTGGGTGGAGCTGAAATGATCTTACCTGGGCTTGTTTCTTAGGAGGAGTCTAACTGAGATACTAAGAAGAATGGAATTGGAATGCACATTCTAACAGTTTCTGCTCCCAGGGAATGTCTGATTTGAGCAAAGTAGCTTCTCACAGAATCTTGGTTTCAAAATGGTATCCCTCAACAGATAAAAACCACTTTGGAAGGCTAATAAGCCTTTTGAAGTCTTTACCAAAATTGTAAGTCATTGAAGAGTAAGTTAAACAATCATATAGTAATAATTAAATAGGACCAAATGTCCCATGAGGCCATGCTGGCCTACCAGCCCAGTGCCACTTGGACAACCGGTATGCTCTGCGGATCAGAGTAACCCCAGGGTGTCTGTGGACTCCTGTTGTAAACTGTATCCGAAGATAGTCTGCCTTGTTTTCTGCTAGAGGAACAGAAGCATGGTAAAAATGTATTGATGGGTTTAGCTTTAGCTTTTTTTTTTTTAACTTTACAGTTCAGAAATAGGTTTTTTAAGATTTTTTTTCATGTGGACCGTTTTTAAAGTCTTTATTGAATTTGTTACAACATTGCTTTTTTAAAAATTAATTTATTTTTGGCTGCGTTGGGTCTTCTCTAGTTGTGGCGAGTGGGGGAGGGAGGCTACTCTTCATTGCAGTGCACGGGCTTCTCATTACAGTGGCTTCTCTTGTTGTGGAGCACCAGCTCTAGGCGTGCAGGCTCAGTAGTTGTAGCTCGTGGGCTGTAGAGCACAGGCTCAGTAGTTGTGGCGCATGGGCTTAGTTGCTCTGCGGCATGTGGGATCTTCTCGGACCAGGGCTTGAACCTGTGTCCCCTGCATTGGCAGGTGGATTCTTAACCACTGCGCCATCAGGTTTTGGTTTTTTGGCTGCAAGGCATTTGGTATCTTAGTTCCCCGACCAGGACCAGGGATCGAAACCTGACCTCCTGCATTGGAAGGTGAAGGAAGTCTTAACCACTGGACCGCCAGGGAAGTCAGTCCCCAGAAATAGGTTTTTAATTCAGAACTTTTTGTTTATTGTTTCTTTCCACCAGCAATAAGATCTCGGTCTTATTCACTGATGAGATATATCAAGATCTATATTTTAGAATATAACTTGGCACATAGTAGATGCCCAATAAATATTCGCTGATTTAATGAATTTACCCATCAGGAATACATTTTACCATCTTTAGAAACTGGAAAGTAACCATATTTGACAAGTCTGTGTAAAGGAATTCTGTGGTGCAAGTGTGATGCTTTTGAAGGACATGGTGATTTTTATAGTTTGCTTTTCTTGAGCAGTTTCTTTTATTAGTTAATATTACACTGAAAACTTATCAGTAAGATAATTCCTTCTTTGTTGCTGAAGTTCTTTCTTAGACTCCCAGATTAGGGAGGAACAGTAGAGGCCCCTTCTGCAAGGCTCTGTCAGATGCATCTCCCAAAAGACCTCCTTCGAAGTGGCCATTTAGCCTGCCAGGGTACTGTGCTCCTCCAGGTAGGGATGTGCCATTGTGGTTTGCCTGCTTTTTTGGTTTGTTTTCCTGTCTTGGCCAAAACAGTTAAAGAAATAGACAGTTTGCTGAATTGAGAAGAGGTACCATGCTACCCCTTTAAAAATACTCAGACTTACTTACTCTGGAATAGTAAGTAGTGGGGATCATCATCAAGCTCTCTGCCCTGTGGTCTACAGCTTTTTACACTCTTTCCTTTGCCTCTGTTCTTTAAGATTCCAAAAATAAGCTTGACGATGAAGACCTTGCTGCTACCATCATCAAGCAGAGGCATCTCCTCTATTTCCCTATGCCTTTTCCCCTTCCAGGTGGAATCATGAGGTTAGTGTCTTTTCACTTAACAGTATATCGGGAACCACAGTTAATATTATCTGTTACATTAAAAAAAAATTTTAAAAAGAAGAAGAAGAAGCACAATTGGTTTTTCAGCCAATTATGAGCATTGTATCTAAGAGAGAGAGGAAATGTTTATTTCTCGTCTCAATATGACTAGGTGGTGGAAAGGAGCTTGTTCTTAGAATTTTCTGCAAGTTTCATTTTCTTCTAGGCATTAGCCTTCTATAGCATATACCACGTGCATTGGCTTTCCTTAACTCTGAACTTGTAGCCATGGTGGGCTCTTAGCTATTACTCATATGTACTTGTGCTCAAGTTTTTGTTAAGGGTTTTTTGAGCCTGGGGTTGATCCACACTGTTTGTGGGGCCTGAAGCTTATATAGTTTAGGGTTTATCATTACAAAAAGTACAAAAGAATTTTGCACGTTTTATAAAAACATGACCATGGGAATCTTTGTGAACTTGAAGATGTCGGGTAGGTCCCCTCTAGGTTCCTCTCAGTGAGAAAGTAGAACCTGGGGGCCTTGGAGACTGACTGGGTTGTAATCTTGGTTCTGCCTCTTACCCTGTGACTTTGGGCCAATAACCTGTCTGTGTCTCATCTGTAAAATGAGGATGTGCTAGTTCCTACGTTTATAGGGCTTTGGGGAGAAATAAGCAAGATAGACAATCCACGTAATGTGTTTCAAATAATGCCTAGAACCAAAAGTACACATTATGTAAATGTTAGCAATTGTTCCATTTTGCTCTGCTGGGTAGGTTCAGTCCCGTGTTCTCCTGATTAGTCTTCTAGATTTTGAGATTATCGCCAGGACTTGGACATTCAGGCACGAATCTGTTTGTATCTGAATGAGGCTTCTGGCAAATAGGGGACTAAGGAGCCAAGCAGTGCCTCTCGATTTCACTTCTGTGTCAGGACTGTGATCTGCCCCCAGAGTCGTGATCCAAGCCTCCTACCCCGGCAGCCTGTGATGCATTCCTGCAGTGAAATCCTGGGGTCTCTCTCCCTGTTCTCACTCTGTCCACATTGCCCACAGGGCCACGGACTTCTTTGTAGAGCTAGAGGCCTTGTTTTCTGGGCATGCCATTACTTGGGTTTTTCTTCCTAAGAAGTCGATTTCTGTTAGACAAGACACATCTTTCATTTCTTGGTTCAGACAGGGCTCGTATTCCTTCATCCACAGTGGACTGATAAACATATTTACCTTGTAGTGTTGTCATTGGAGGCCTCCAGTTTTAAATGGTCTTTGCAAGGATCTACCTAGACCTGTGTGGACCTGAAGGAAGTCCATGAGTAGAGAAGCCTAATTCCTAGCTTTCCCCCGGGTGGTAGGGAGAGGACCTCTTCAACATCTTCCTTCCTCCCAGGACCAGGAAGCTTCAGGGTGTGAGCACGGGCACTGTTGGGCAGGCACATCTGCAGTGGGAAGGCCAGGAATTAGGGATGTGAGTGCAGAGAAAAGAGAAGGCCCTCTGGGCTGGGAAGGACTCTTCTGGGCAAGTCATAAGCTAAGCATTTATGGCCCTTTTCCTCTCTTCCCCCACACATTTTCTAAGGGATCCTAGCTGCTGAGTGGTGGCTAGGCATGCTGGCTATGATATCACTGTTGTTTCTTCTCTCCCCTTCTCAAATGTTTGCACACTAATCTTTCTTCATTATCTCAAGCCTCTCTGGCTGCTTAGCACTGCAGAAGGCCCTACAAATGGATAGAGAGAGTGCTTTATCATTGCAGTTTTCCCTCCTTCCTTTCATTTCACGTGGGAGGAAATAGAGAAAATAATCAATACCATGTGTAGTGAGTCTCTCATCATTCAAACATGTGATTCTACTTTGGATGCAAAAATAGCAACAGCAATCATACTTATAATCGACTATAGAAATTATACTTATATTAAATAGCATATTTTGAGCTTGTTGGAGTCCTTAGCCCTTAGCAGCTGAGCTGGAACCTTAGGGCTGCTCTTCAGAGTCCACACACAGCCAGATCTCTCCCCCTGAATGGACATGCATTTGTCTCTTCTTTTCCCTTTCCTCAGAGGCCTGGATGTTGAATAACCCCCCGTCCCCCAACCTCACCTCGGCCACACACACACACACACACACACACACACACACACACACACACACACACACACACAGGTGTGGGCTTTGCCAGTCAGGCTTTCGTTCCTAAATTTCTTCCTCTGTGGGCGTCATTTTTCCATTTTCTTTTCCTCCTTTCAGTGACAACTCTGCTATTGACATCCTCTTCTGCAGTCGGTTTTACAGCATTTTCTAAAACATGCGTGTGGTAGGAAGCTACTTTTTATAGGGGCCAGGGGAAGAATTAAAGTCTGAGGCATCTCTGCCAAATCTCTTACTGTGAACTTTTGAACCATGCTGGCAACGCCCTTTGAGACTACAGATTCCGGGGCTGGTTTGAATCAAAGCCGCAGCAAGTTCACGGTGTATCGGTCTGCTACAGTGATGGTGGTGGTGGTTACTTTTGGTTGCACTCTCATTTCTCCGTGAGTTGGAAGGACTTTATGTTAAGCCACAGTGTCTAAGGCACCACCCTGTTCCTGGTTCTTGATCCTCTGTCTGCAAGCGGCGTAGTTGCCTGTGCTGTATTCTCTGTGTATAGCTTAGAGTTCCTATCTCAGTTTGGTTAGAGGGGTGGGGTGAGTGGGAGAACGTCCAGTGGTGGAAAAGCCTTAGACTTCGGAGCCAGACCTGGGTCCGAATCCCTGCTGAGCCCATGACCATGGACAGGTCATCTCTGCATGAAGATGATGCATCTACCTTGGGATGCCACCTTCCTTGCCTATGAGAACCTCTTCTCTTTTTTGATCCTTATTTTGTGAATGAAATATTTGTCAGGAAGAATGCAAACCGTACCAAAATACAAAAGTAAAGAAGTGAAAGCATCCTGCATCCCTTACCCCTACCCAACTGCTTGTACAGCTTTAAATATCATTTGAACATTTTAGAAAGTGAATTACTGTGTGGATTTCCACTACGTATTTATTCATTACTTCCCTACTGGTGGATATTGTCGTAAAACGTACTTGTGTGGAAAAGTGTGTAAGTTTTGACCTAACATTTAAATGTGTTTATAGGTATTACCAACTTGCTGTCTAAACAGTTGTATAGTTCCCACCAAAGGTTCAGAAGAGAAGGAAGATCTCCTCTTGATGTTAAGAACAAATAAAACTATCAAAGCAGCCTTGTCAAAATTCAAGTCACTTGCTTTAGTTCTTTATTTTCAAGTCTTGAGTCAGTGACATTTGTGACCCCTACGCCATCTGTCACCCCCACCAGACTCAAGTGGGAGTTGGCAATGAGATGAGGCCAAAGAATGGGGCGAGGGCAACTCTTACAAATTATAT